>NC_052487.1:6023254-6374923 GCF_009730915.1 Dioscorea cayenensis subsp. rotundata
TTCATTCCATTCTTTTTATGTGTGTTTATTTATATATTAATTCTTGATGAATGGCATGCAGTCTATGATGCTAAATGATAGAATTCAGAGTCTGAGTGCTCTCCAAGCCTCACTAAGGAAGCAGAGCAATACCTGTTGAGCAATACCCGTCAATTTTACTGCAGCCAGAGGAAGGTGCACAAAAGAAATCAGATGTCGTAAAACACCAGATAATAAACCATTTAATTCAGGTCAAGCTTGGCCAAAAATTTTTGCGAGGAGACTATTTGGTTCAAGAAGTTCAGATGACTCCGGTTACAATTGCACATCGTTGTTTATGTTTACTCAAAACATCATTTTAGTAGTTTCAATTGCACATTTTGTCAGTCTCATTTTCTTCAGCTACTTGTAGTCAGTAATTTCAATGAGGTTACATATTTTCGCTTCCCATGTCTGTGGGTGAGCTTTCTGTTGGACTTTCCAATAATCTTATTTAAGCATTATAGAGGAACATTATGCTTTTAAACAAAGTGTTTTTCACATGGACAACTCTATGTGAAAGTTAATCGAATGATTTCTTGCTCAATATGTTTCAGAGAGGAGAGTGAGAATCCTAAAGTTTGGGCTCGAATTTGCATAAACAAGCTGGCTGAGTTGGCCAAAGAAAGCACAACAATGTGGAGACTGTTGGATCCTATGCTAGTCTACTTTGACATTGGAAAACACTGGCCTCCTCGGAATGGGCTTGCTTTGATTGTTTTATCTGACATGGCTTGCTTTGTAAAAGGCTCAGGTAAGTCTTTGTAATGTGTTATCCTATTTATGAAGAAAACAGATTCTTTGTATCATATACTATTCAATTATATCCTTAGCATCCTTTAATTGAAAGTCTGAGTTAGTAGGTTGTCTTCTATCTTCAGTTAGGTCTATTAACGTTGCATTCTTTTTGGTATTTCCTTTCCGTGGAGTTAAATTTTATGGGTATTTTCTTGTAGATGTCAGCAATTTTGATTCTTGTGTAATACAAGTGTCCTTTCTTTTTCTGTGAATTATGGGACTCAGGTGCTTCCAGAGGTGCTTCTGCTGCAGCTTCTCAAGGCTATGATGCATCCAGGATTCCAGATGTTGAAACTCGAGTGGGTGCTCACCAGATATTTTCGGCCGTCCTTATCCAAACTCCAAATCATCCAAGGCAAGGATCAGAGTATCTCTACAAATTGAGGAAATGGAACTCCAAAACTTCATCAGCGTTTGCCTCACCTATTGCTTTACTTGAAAAACTCCGATAGGGAAAGGAGTGCATGGATGCAGATAAGCAAGTAAATGACATCGCAGATGATATCAAGGAAAAGGACATCGCCTGGAAAGGTTCACCAAATGTTTATAAAATGAATTATGCAATTATGTATAAAAGTGGAACTTCCACTCCCCCTCAGGCAACATAACATGCCATTCCATGTTTCTTTACTAGCTTCATGAATTTCCTGGTCATCATATATGCCAATATGTCTTCTGTATACTGGCTGCACAGGAAACTAAAAGTATCATGTTAACTGAAGAACAAACTGCGCAATTACTATCCGCATTCTGGTTGCAAGCCATTCAACCAGATAACCTGCCTTCAAATTTTGAGGCTATATATTACTCGTTCATTCAGCCTGACTCTTGTTTCTTCCCGTCTAAAGGCATTCTCACATCTTCATATTTTTTGCAGGAGCAATAAAACCATTTCTTATTTGCATTGTTTTAAGTTTTTACACAGCAATCACAGTAACAATCGTTTTTTTTTCTGTTGGTACTACAGAACTCAAACTATAGCAATATAATCCGTGCCTTTCAGCTATGCTTCTCTCTTAGAAATGCTGCTTTCAATTCTGGTGGTATGCCGTGTACCAACCATTACTTGTTGGTGAAACGATCATAATTTTCGGTCCACATTTCAATAAATGTAATCTCACAAGAACATTCATTTTACAGGTATCCTGGCACCTTCCTACCGATGATCACTTTTTTACACTAGCAACTGGAATGCTAGGTTTTGCCGGAAAAATATGTCAGACACCCGAGGTAACTGATCTGCTTAAATATTTGTTATCTTGCATTGTAGGTTCTCAGAATTGTCACCCTTTGATTGTTTATTCACAAGTAGATACTGAATCAAGGCATGTGCATTCCAGGTTGACCCATATTTAGGAGTTGGCGATGACACTCAAGTGTATACAAAGTACCAAGCAGATATAAAGGACTATGGTTCTGACATTGATCAGCAAGCAGTGACATCTTCCCTGATTAACTTGAGAAAAGTAGTGAGCAAAACTGAGGAACATATATTCGACATTATAGTTCGAGTCCTCGCCTCTTCAACCGGTGTAAGTTCTTATCCATTGGTTTTCAATATGCTTTTTTGTATGTGTCAGTTATGATGTAGTGCTATTATTGCATGGTAGATTAACAGGTCTAGCCATGTTTAAGTGGCGGGGTTAGGTATTTGGTCATTGATTTGTTGTTCAGTTCTGTACTATGCTAATTGTACATTATTAGGAAGGTATGCGCAACATAAAAATAATTTCATTGTTTGTATGACTGCTCATATTTTCTTTACTATACTTGTATGACTTGCTAAGTAAGTTTCTGCGAGACTAAGTAGTTTATAGTTCTTAGTTTGCAAAGTTTAAGTCTATGCTTAAAAGCTTCCCCCTAAATATATCTGGAGTTTCAGTTTGAAGTTTCCAACTATTGCTATTTTTTATACTTGACTGTGCTGTCCTTTTTTTTCTCTTATTGTTGCCGAGTCTTGAGAGGTTGAATTGTGTGATTTTTTTTTGTTCTATTCTTAAAATGAGAAATGTTTCAATGATATCTGGAACTGAACATGCTAACTCGTTGGTTTTAATAGTCTTGAGCATTTTGAAATTTTGTTTGATGGAGTTCTGTAGCATAACCCTTTATGTTTTGCTAACTGACTTTTGCTGGTGTTTATTAGCTATTTCAGCGTGTAGGAAATTACTAGGGAAGTCTAAAAAAGGCTTCATTGTTTTTAGTCAAGTTCACCTTTACACCCTGTCTCGTAGAATTAAAATTAAGGATGTTGAAGTTGAGACCAGTATTAATTATAGGTGAAATGAGTTTTTATTGAAGCAGGATTGATTCTGTTAAATCATGGTCCTTGTGAGAGTGATTGCTAGGCGGCATTCATAACACTGCACCTCGTCAATACTAAAGTTGGCTTCATTTTTTATGTTTTGAGTGTTTGGCTAATATGCATATATTGTTCATCTACTATTGATCTCTTGTTGCAAATTGTTTCAAATTCAATTTATTTCCCTATAATGTGATATTTAATAGGAATGGTATCTATGATATTTGCTATAACTAAGTTGGTAATCTGAATATGCAAATATCTATGATATTTTCTATGATTAAGTTGGTAATTTGAACATGCAAAAAGATTAATATAAACTGATATTTTTTTAAAATGATTTTTATAGTTTCATTTTTGTTTTGTTGTCTAAAATTCACAAAACACCTTAATTTTGTCCTTGGACCACCATGTATAAATAAATATCTTTTTGGGTACATCTCATCCTTTGTATTTAGTGTTTGTGTTACCCTTCTGCCTTTGAAATCTGTGAAATTTGTGTTCAAGCTCTTGGTCCGTCATTAATTTTATCAAACATCCTGTTCCATTCAGTTGTGGGACGTTTGGCAGAGATCAAGGCTTTGATGGAACAGGTTATTTCCTTTTTCTTTTCTTATCTTTTCTGTATATATCATTCATCTGTCTTTGACCTTTCTACCCTGAAGTTGGGTTAGTGCTTACCAGTTTATTTTTATTTAGAACAGGTTATTAGGATTGCATGCTCTTTATACTTGCCATAAGTTCAATATTTCTTTTGTTGGAGTAATTTTTTTACTGAAGAATAAATTTATATTGTTGTTCTTATTTTTGGCATTGCAGGAGTTGGAGTATTGCTTGTGTATGACCTCCAATATTATGATGTGATTGTTGTTTTCCACCCACTGTAAAACCAAGTGTACATGTTTCCTAGGTTGTTTAATATGTACGTAAATTCCTTTTGTTTGGCTGGCCTTGAATTGTTTTGATACAAGTGTTTGTATAATAATAGTACATGATTTTTGAAGTATTTATAGAGCATATTGTTAATTTAAGATGATTTTTGTTAGCAATTCAAGAAAAAATTTTACTGGTGCAATTCAAAAAAATTTAAATAAAATTAATTTTGTATAAATTATTTTGTTCACGGAATAAATAAAAGTGCCTAAAATCATAACAAAATTTTATCAAAAAAGCGTGCCAACTCATCGTAAAAATGAAAAATTTTGTATATGTCACGTATACATTTGTCATTATTGTAGTAGTTATGATTATTTTTCCGTGCTAAATATTTATCGGACGTGGAGTGATAACACTCAGGGTTGGGTTACCCGTGAACCCGTCACTTTTACATCATGGAATTGTTCAGGAGTCCTTTTTTCCATGCAGAAAAGTTCATATAGATTAATCTTTTCCTACTTTTGTCTTCTCTGTTTCTGAAGAACTTAGTGTTAAAGATGAGATCTCTCAACAAGAACAAGGAGATGGTTTGAAAATCAAGCATCAATGAGACTTTTTGGAGAAATGAGACTTAGCCAGAAGAGAAGAAGCAACGATAATGATTCTGGGTGAAACAAATTAACGTGGTGAGTCGATCACATGAACTTAAAGATTTGAAGAGACAGAGAGGAAACGAGTGTGCATGCATGGTACGTTATGTCGGACTCCAGCAATATCTATAATCTCTTTCCGTTCACCTCCGATCTTTCTGTGTTTTTTTCCTTTCCGTCCTCCCTTCCCGTCTATCTTCGCCTTCGTCTCCTCCCCCCCTCGTCTTGGTTTCCTCCCCGTTGCCTCCGTCTCTTGCTTTTTTTTTTCCTTTTTATTTTTCTGGCTTTCTCGATTTTTTTTTTTAAATTTTAAATTTTTTATTTATCTTTTTGCATCAGTTATTCTTTCTTGTTTCAGGATTCTCATTTTGGAATTTTAATTTTTTTTAGGAATTCGTGATTTTTTTTTTCTGAATTTCTCTATGTTATTTTTTTTATCATTTTTCTTTTTTAAATTTTTTTTTTGGATCATTATCCTTTTTTTGTTAATTTTTTAACTCTCTTTTTTTTTAATTTGATTTTTTATTTTTAAAATATAATTATAATTTTTTTTTTCAATTTTTAGACTTATCCCATTTTTTATTCCTACTGTAAACACGGTTATATATCTTCCAATTATCACTCTTGTTTATTTCGGCTCAAAATATGGTTTTTACTTGTCCCTCTTGTTTACTTCCACTCAAAATATGGTTTTTTCTTGTTTATTCCGTTTTATATATTCCTGTTCAAAATAAAATCATATTTCTTTTCAAAAAAAAATCAAACTTATTTTTGGATGAAGAAACTAATATAGACAAAAATCAAATAAAATTTCGAGATTTGAATGATTTATGTTCTTTAAGTAACTAAACATAAGGAGTTGATATAGAAAAAAAAAATATACTAAATATATTTAAATAAATAATTTGTTTTACATTTAAAATAATCTAAAGCTACCATGGATTAACATCTATAAATATTGGTTGCTTTGCTCGGTGATAAATGTTCTGCAAACGGAATGGTGTGATGTTGTTGTGCAAAGGGAATGGTGTGATGCTTTCGTCTTTTATATTGTAGCTACCTAAGTCTTTGTATCCATATTTGTAGCTTGTAGAAATATTGTCATCAGTAAAATAAATAGTATTATTTTTTATTATATTCTCCATTGCATGATTAGAGCCCAAAAACAAAACATGACTATTTATATTTTTTAGCTCAACAAATTGATTTTCTTCTTGATCTAGTTTAAATAGCATAAAACGTTTTGTACGATAAAATTTCATAGCAGTCATGCCATTTGGGTAATAATTCCTAAAACCATTGTTATTATTATTGTCTTGATCATAATCATTCTCTGCATAATTGTTACCCTCATTATAATTTACAGGGTAAAAAATCCTATAAACAAGTAGTAGATCTCCCATGAAATCTACTATATATATTTTCTTTCTATTTAAGTAATTATTATCATGGGAAGCAATTTCTATTAACTCATTATTCATACCAAATTCAACTCGGCACACTTTACTATCTGCTTTAACAACATAAAATGCTCCATTGTGCCATATGACATCTTCAAGGATAAAATTACTATCTATCATGGTCCATGCCAAATCACCTGGCTTCCAAAATATTAATTTCTTAGCAAGGTAAATAGCAATTACAATATAATCCGAACTCTTAGAAGGATTTGCTGATATCACTGCTTTATTAATAAGTTTATCAAGTTTTTCTTCGGGCCAAATATTATAACCATCAAATGGCAATATAGGTAACTTGACTTGAGCTTTAATAAAAGGATTCAATAAATTTATATTAAGATTTATATCTATTGTAATTAACCAACCATATGAAGAACCAGCACAACGCCTTCCATGTAACTCGGGTATTTCCATTTGGTAAATCTTTTCCTCTAATGGGTTGAAAAACTTTGGGGAATCAATATCAAAGAAAAGTAACCAAGGAAGCTGCTTTTGAGGTGAGTGATATCTCTCTTTTGCCACCTCATACCATTGTGAGCATACGGCACCAAATCGAATATAGTCTGGAAATGAAAGAAACTTTGTTATTTCTTGCAACATGTCTCTCGGAAGATTTGCATAATCTGCCATAGTTTCTGCAAGTTCAATAAAAAAAAAAAAAAAGATATTATGCTTTCATGATTTCATAAAGGGATAATTTTAAATTAGATCATTAAATTCTAATGGAAGTAGGATATGCATACTTTATCTCCAGTTTATCAGCATATTAGATTTAAATGATATTATTTTATATTTAATTCAGATTTTTTAACAGAGAAAACTGGTTGATGTTTATATTTCACATTCTTTAAATAAAAGTATTATGAGTTTCCAAAAAAAAAAAAAAGTTCCCAATTGTTCTTAAAAAAAAAGTGACATGCTATGAAAATCCCCAAAAATCATGCAAATTTATGTAGTTTGCTTTTAAAATAAAATACTTGTAATGAAAGTGCACCGCTTCTCGTCCAAGCCAATGGTTTCTCATAGACAAATTTATGTAGGTTTTTAATAGTTTGTATTAACAATAAACAATTAGTTTAATTTTGAAATGATTTTATAAAAAACCTTTATTTATCCATTTAATTTGCATGATAACTTTTGTAATTTTGTAGATATTTTTTTCCTAAAAAGAATCCTCCAAACTCATATTTATATAATTTAATATAAATTTGAATACTTTAAATTTTAATAACTATCACCACATACATACAAAAGTTCCACCAAATTCTTTAGAAAATTATATATAATCCATTAGAACTCACTTGTAAACATAATAAAAAAGTTCAAATTATTCCAAAGCGAGAGAACCAATTAGGCAAACTTTCTAACATAAGGTGTTCTAAGAGTAAATAATAATAATAATAATAATAATAATAATAATAATAATAATAATTAACAAAAGAGCAAACCAAAAGTACCTATAAAGATCTGACGGATGTGACGCACAAAAACAAAGAAAATTGATGCAATATCATAATAAAAAAAAGAAATAAGAATTTCAAGGGATGCGAAGGAGACAGATTAGGCATTACCCTGAGAGAGAATCCCGTGATATTCAGTAATAGATAAATATATAAATAAGAATTATTGAAAAACTTAGATATCTCAATGGTAACCATGTTCATGATTGGCATATGGAAAATAAAATTGCGATATGATTTAATTGTTTTAATAATCACTCTATTTTAATTAAAAAGTTTAGAAAAATACCTTTATATATTCCAAAACCTTTTTTTTAATGTGCCGAATTTATCCTCGGATTATCGTAGATCTTATAACGCTGAACAAAAGTCCCACTCCTTTAAATTACAAGCCAGAATTGAGAAATAATCTCCTATTCTTCTCTAAATAGTGGTTAGGGTTAGAGAGAGCTTGTGGATTTTTCTCACAATAGAATTAATTGATACCTTCTAGGGTTAGAGAGGAGTCATATTTATAGAAACTTCATAAAATATGATAAACATTATTTAATTATTAAGTTCTATTTGAAATATGAAACTTCATAACATGATAAACATTATCATTGAAATTCTATTAAAAATATGAATCCCAATGTAATTAAAACCACTTTTGTCTTTAAGTCTTTATAATTTTAATTAATTATTCAACTCCATCGAATTTTAATTAAAATTTAAATTAAGACAAAAGCCCTAGACCAATTTACAATTTCACTTATCTCATGAAGTAAAATTATAAATTGACAATTTTACTCCTACACTCAAAACGAGATTGATTCTTAATCACTTTAAGTGTGCCTCCCTAGGTTTGTTTCAATTGGCAATGGGAGGATACCAAAGGGCATGGGTGACACCTAGCCAGCCTCGTGGCCCCACGTTGTAACCCAATTGAACACGAATGAGTAGATTATTATGAACATTTCCGATTATGATTACTATATGTGTATAAAACTTTCGTTCTTGTATCCCAACCGAGTAAGAGCCAAGGTAATTGTCAAACTCATTAAATACAATCGTATGCTAATAAGTAATAACTATAGTAGAGTAAGATTATCAAACTACAATTCGTGTCCCACACGATTAGTTTGACGGCTTTGACCAAGGTTTTCTAATCTCATATACTTATAATCATATATGATACTAAATCATTTATTTCCGGAAGAATGAATTTCTTTCTTGGTAATCACTCACAATTACTATTTGCCTGACATAGTCACACTTTGAAGTCGGTCCTAACAAAAGGTAAGCTGAGTCTAACGACTCTAGTAATAGACTAGGCGTCACAAGTACATTGTGATCATGATACCTTAGGTTTAAGGTCCACTCATGTGATTATAATTAATAGACAATCATTAACTATCACAGAGTAAAACCCATGTGATTGGATTTTTGTGAGTAATGTTCATATACACCAATCCTAGTGATACATTTATGACTTATGCTCCCATTATTCCATAGTGTTTAACTAGCACTTTTTGTTAAAATATATATCATATAAATCCTTACGAACATTTAACGCTTAATTAAAGATTTTTCCATTTACAAACTATGTCTAAGTATCAAACCCCTTCTAGTGCTCTCCTCTTTATCCTACAAGAGTAGAAGATTTAACTTAATACATATGGATTGCGATGTTCAAAACTGATTAAAATGACATCACAAAATTTATATGAACATTAAAATAAATATCTATTTAATAATATTAATAATGTAAAATACAAATCAAATGCACTATACAAATATTCTCGTTAGGGGTGAGCAAAACCGGGTACTCGACCCGGTTTTTAAAACCGGATCGGGTACCCAGTTTTTCGGATCAGTAAAAACTCAACCCGTATCGAACCCGGTTTTAACCGGATATTAAAAACCGGGTACCTGGTTTAAACCGGATCGGATATCGGATATCCGGATCCAAATTTAAGATTAATCTATTACTCCATGGATTTTTTTTCCTTTTACTTTTAACCTTAGAAGAGTTTAAATTTATTAATATATATATAACTATATAAATAATTAAGTATATAACTCTTTAAGTTTTTAAACGAGGGATTTTGATTTTTTTTCTACTTACGCCCTTGTAAAATTTTAAATTTATTAATATATATATAATAAATTTAAATTTTGTATGGTCTAAAAAGTAAAAAAGAAAACAAATCAAAATCTCTTATTTAAACCCTTTAAGATATATATAATTATATAGATATCTTAAAGGATTTAAACGATGGATTTGGATTTTCTCTTCCTTTTTGCTTTTGGACCATATAAAATTTAAATTTATTATATATCTAATTATTTATCTATATATAATTAGATATATAAAAGAATATATTAAAAACCGGATCGGATTCGGATACCCGGTTTTAAATTTCTCCCGACCCTTATCTGATCCGGTTTTCACCTTAAAAATTCGGACCGGTACCCGACCCTCTTTTCGGATCGGGTACCCAAAAAATTCGGATAAAAAAACTGGATATCGGATCGGATTATCGGATCCGGATTTTTTTGTTCACCCCTAATTCTCGTTGGCATTCGAGGGCATAATCTTAACAATTCTATCATAAAAAAAATCAAATACATAAAAAAGAATTAGATGGTTTCTTTCTTTTGAAAGTCAAATTTATATTAGATGTTCATATATCAATATAAAAAAAATTAGAAACATTGACATATGTGATGTTATACTTGGAAACTTCCAGCTGTTCTATGTTTTTTTCTTTTTTCAAATTTTAAAATTGGTAGTAATAACTTATGGCTCATGCCATAGTATTTGTTACTTAATTATTTTAATGTTAAAATAATTAAGTAACAAATAAATAAATAAAATCCTACAATTACCGGTGTGGCTTATTGGGGCCAAAGCGGTTTCTTTCTTTTATGATGTCATAAATATTATGACTCTATCACAGTTTTGCTGCAATGGAAAGAAAACATAAAATAAAACAAAATAAAAGTAAACAAAGAAAAGTATATATACCTTTATTTCATAAAAGCTAATGAATTGTATTCAAAACAGATTGGAAGTGAGATGATATCATGAGAGAGGAGAAACAAGTGATCTTTTATTTTTATTTTTATTATTAATTATAATCAAACCGTAGTTGTAATCAAAGTAAAAATAAAATTTTTATAATTACATTTTGCTATTATATTATCTAGATCCAACTCTAAGTAAATCGAAATCATAATCAATAACTTAGGGGTTGATTGGCATCATTTCTATTTTTTTGTTTCGTTTTTGTTTTGTTTTTCCTTTATTTTTGTTTTATTTTCAATTTTTTGAAAACAAAAATATGTTTGGATACACTACCTGGTGTGTATTTTTAAAAGCTGTAAACAAAAATATGTTTGGTTAGCACAAAATTATTATAATGTTTTTTTTTTTTACAAATTCATATTTTAAAATTTTTTTTATCAAACTTTATTTTTCATATTAGTTTACTTGATTATATTATTAAATAAAATTAATAATATAGACTGGTATTATATGAGTAAAAAATATCTCATAAAAATTGCACCATTTTAAACTAAAAAATATTTTGGCTCTTGCCTTAAAAAGTTTAATATATATATATATATATATATATATATTAAAACTAGATCCATCCGATTTTTTTAAATAAAAGGGAGAGGAGGGGCAATATAGAGACAGTCAAACAATTGGTTTTTACAAAATATTTTTTCAATATATATATATTATATTATATCATAGTTTATAAAAATCAAGGGTTAAACAAAAATCTTCATAAATAATTTCTAAAATATATTTTTTACACTATATAAACTAATTTTTAAAATATTAAGCCAAAATAATAAATTTTTATAGATATTTTTCTTAAAAATATACTTTTTAAAATTGTTAATATTAATTTGTAAAAAAAATTGATATTTTATGAAAAATAAAGATTAAAACTTAAAAGGAGAGAGAGAGAGAGAGAGAGAGAGAGAGAGAGAGAGAGAGAGTAGAAGAGGAGAAGGAGAGGAAGGGTTTCATGGTGGGAGGAGGAATTTTGGAAATGTTTCCAAAATAGTTGAAAATATAAAATTGTTATTTTTTGTTTTTTTGGAAACATGAGGATTGTTGCCAAAATTTTTGAAAACAAAAATAATGTAATACCCTAAACCATTGGATACCTATAAGAAATTTTATTTAGGGTATTACTACAGTTGTAGTAAGATTTTCCTACAGAGCAGTTTTGTTGAGAAACACAAGTGGGAAGCTCAAGGACGTAAGTGTTAAAGTTTATTGAAGAGTTGGGTTCACAAGTAATTAAAAAGGGTTGGATCTTAAGTGTTTCCGGAAACTAAGGACTGGAAGGTAAGGCTGTGGGGACCTTTTCGAAATACTGTGCTATAATTTAGGGACAGTTGGACAATTTGTAAGGATTTTTTGGAAATATTATTTCATGATTCAGGGACCATTGGTGACTTTTCAGAGATCGTTTTATAAGGAATTTTATTTTCAGGGACTGACAGTGAATTTCGGCAAACATTTAAGTTAAGAGACGGCGGCTCTCAACCTAGTTGCGACGGCGGCTAAGTCCGTGAATGTTTTAGGCCGATGATTTGAGGGCGGATTTTACTTTACCGGTTATTTTAGATTGTAATGAGGGGGCGAAGGTAGCTGTCGCTCTTAGAAGGGCAGTCTCTTAAAAAAAAATGGATTTGCTAGGAAAATT
Organism: Dioscorea cayenensis subsp. rotundata; assembly: GCF_009730915.1. Classification (NCBI taxonomy): domain Eukaryota; kingdom Viridiplantae; phylum Streptophyta; class Magnoliopsida; order Dioscoreales; family Dioscoreaceae; genus Dioscorea; species Dioscorea cayenensis. The sequence goes on from NC_052487.1 coordinate 6,035,531, forward strand.
TATTTGATGGTGATTTGTGATGAATTTATGTTTCAAAAGCTCTTAAAGTTGTATTTCGCCAAAATTCTGGTTTTTGCGAAAGTTGGAAGTTATTTGGGAAAATTGATCTTTATTTACCTTATGTGCGCTATATATAATTATTTGAAATTATTGAGCCACTATCGACCAACTTAATTTTGCAGTTGCAGGAGCAAGACCCTATTAGTTTGCTTGTGCGAGTATAGAGCCAGTCAGGGCTGATTTAGGGTTGAAGTGTGTCCCTTTCTTTCTACTATTAGTGTCGTGATTTTGTAGCGGTTGTACCAGTATGTTGGAGAAATTGTGCTTGTTGTATCCGTGTATTTGAACCTTTAGCTGTGTAAAGTTGTTAATCGTGTTCTGTAAGTCTGATTTGTTTTTTTGTTTAGTGTGCCAGTATCTAGTTAAAATAGATTTTTAACAGATGAGTGCCACATTTACGTTGGAAAAAAAGGTGGGTGTGACAAACAAAATGCCAAATATATTTTCTCAGTTTTGTTTCCAAAATATAAAATCGAAAAAAAAAATGGCAATAATGGCAAACGTCCAATAGTTTTTTAAAAGTTTTAATAACATTAGATGATTATTTTTTTATGAATAATCAGATGATTACTTTAATTTGAGATTATTTTATAGAACTCTTTATTTATTCATTTAATTGTATAATTTTTTTGATTCTTTTATTTACAGATAATTATTTTTGGTTTTGTTCAAAAGATTAGATAACTTGGTTTGGTTCATAATCTTCTAGATTTTTAATAATAGTCACTAAAGTATTTACTTTTCATAGTAACGTTATATATATGTTTTATGAGCAAAATATTTATTTTTATGAAAAATTAAAATATTTAATAAATAAATAAATTTTTATTATTGCCACTGGCAAAGCATTGGTTTTTTTTTATTTTGGAGAGTTTAATAAAATTATTTATTTATTATGAAAATAATCATTTAATTTTTGCAGGGTTTAAAATAAAAATAATACTTCAACACCATTGGGGATAGCCCAGTGGTATGACACAAAAAATGAAAAGGGAATGGTAAATATTCGAATCCTTTTTCCGACAGTACTATTTATATATTATTCATACACTTTACATTTGGGTTTAGTACTGTTCCTCTACTTTGAGTGTGGGTACCTTGAGAGAAATAGTGGTTTCATCTAACAGATTTTCTTAGGAGTTCTGTAAACCACCATAACAAATGTACTTTTTAGCTGTTTATCCATTTGACAATTCTTTAAATGGGAGAAGCTTGTCGTCTATTAATAAAATAATAATAATAATAATAATAATAATAATAATAATAATAATAATAATAATAATAATACTTCAATTGTGCCGGTTTTAATAAAAAATTTAAAAATAAAATTTATTTAATATATGTAAGGAATTATATGTTCTTAATGTTTTTATTGCTTTTCTATTTTTTAAATTTAATGCGGATAATTTATGGCCTATGCTCTAAAATTTGTTTTGCAATTTTTTTAGTGGTGTAAAAGCCATTTAAACAAACAAACAAATAAATAAAATCCCCCGCTTTCTCGATAACCCACTGTGGTTTGCTGGGGCTAAGTTATTTTCTTTTTCCTTTTTATTTTTAAATATCAATCGTATTGTCTCCTTAGGATCTAGGCAAGTTCTCGATCCAACCACAATTATTTATATAGCTCACGGGAGACTAGGGAAAGGCACACCTGAGGCACAATGGCGCTTGGCTATGGCAATCTATTCCACAGCTCTTGGAGAGCAAGGCAAGTTCACTCTGGCCATGGCAAGCTAGCTAAATTACGTGAGCGTGTACACTACAAAAAATAAATGCTATTTGTGGCATATAAATTTGTGACAAGTAAAAGTGTTGCAAATTTGGGACGCAAATTGCAACAATCTGTGACAAAAACACCAAAACGTTGCAGAAAAAACCAAATTATGTCGCACAAAAATGATTGTTAAAAAATGTCGCAAAATGTGTCACAAACTTTTGGGATTCAGCATGTAATTGATTTGCAACACATATTGCAACACATTATTTGCAACGATTTATTGGCGTCACAAAATGTGTCGTAAAGTTTAACAATAAAAAACTTATTTTTCCCCAACTAAAAAAATAGGTTTTGGTTTGTGGATAATTGCAAGACAACTTCTTCATAGACATTTATTTTATTTTGCCAAGAATGAAAAGTTAACACATTATCTGTTTTTTTTCACAAATCTAGAAAATTACATGTGATAGAGTTAAAAAAAAAAAAAACCCTCTGCCCTTGTTTTGGAAAAATTGTTTTTTATTTTAATACTATTCTCTGCAAAAATACTTCTAGTATTTATTGAATTTTCACTTACTCTGTATTGTAAATTTTGAAAAATGGAGGATCCTAATAGAATTTTACCAAAGCCCAGTTCACTCTACCCTCCTTCCTCCCTTCCCCTGGAAACTATAAAAATGAAAGCATAAGTCCTTCTCGAGCCTATCGTCTTCTTCTCTTCATCCGTTCCCGATGAAGCGCTCGTCGTCGAGGAGGTCCGGCTCCACCGCCTCCCATATCAGCTCCTCCTCCTCTTTCTCCGGTGTTGATCTGCAAGCTTTCTGTAGTGTTGAAAGAAAAGATCAGATCTGGAGAGAAAACTCACAGCTCCAGTAGGTCTGCATTTTTACTTTACTAAATTCTGTATATAAAACACTATGTGCAGAGACAATATATATTACATTGTGAGAGAGAGAACTGGGCCTCTATCATAACATGAATAAGATATCATGGGCCCAAGCTCTTGAATAGCAACAACAACTTATAAACTTAACACCCCCCCTCAAGTTGGAGGGTGAGAAGATGATACAGACACACCCAACTTGGATAAAACATGCTGATGTTGAGGACCTGTGAGACTCTTTGTGAAGATGTCAGCCAATTGATTTTGAGTGGGCACATGTTGAAGAGTAACCAGTCCTGTTTTCAATTGCTCTCTAACAAAGTGACAATCAAACTCTATATGTTTAGTCCTTTCATGGAAGACTGGATTTTTAGCTATATGTATGGCGGCTTGGTTGTCACATTTTAACGGCACAGGAAGAATCGAAGAGACAGTAAGCTTATCTAACAATCTGGTTAACCATGCAAGCTCTGCACAAACCCTTCTCATGGATCTATATTCAGCCTCTGCAGAAGACAAAGCAATCGTTTGTTGCTTCTTTGATTTCCAAGATAAAGGAGTCTTGCCAAGCAAAATAAAAAATCCACTGACTGACTTTCTGGAGTTGGGACAGGCAGCCCAATCGGAATCACAATAAGCTGTTAGTTCAAAAGATGAATCTGAACTTATCAATATACCTTGATTTGGGTTATGCTTGAGATATCCAAGTGTATGCAAAGCTGCATCCATATGAGGTTTCCGAGGGTTAGACATGAATTGACTTAGAAACTGCACTGCAAATGTGATGTCTGGCCTGGTATAAGACAAATAATTAAGTTTGCCTATCAAACGTCTATGTGAGACAGGGTCCTCAAGGAGAATGCCTTCATCAGGCCTTAGTTTTAAACCTGCAGGCAATGGGCTGCAGAAAACTTTATGAGATCCACACTTAAAGTCAGAAAGGAGATCTAGAGTAAACTTGCGTTGAGTTAAGATCAAACCAGTAGCTTCTTGGAGTACCTCAATTCCAAGGAAATAATGTAAAGGTCCCAAATATTTTATCTTAAATTGTGTGTCAAGAAAGGACTTCAAGGCATCTATTTCTTGCTCATTATTGCCGGTGATCAGAATGTCATCAACATACACAGCTAAGAATACCGCAGAATTCCCTGATTTTTTGTAGAACAATGAGTAATCATTCTTTGAGTTTTGATATCCTCTAGTTCTTAAAGCATCTGAAAGTTTAGAATACCATTGTCTTGAAGCTTGTTTTAAACCATACAAGGATTTTCTTAGTCGGCAAACTATGTTTGGATTATGTACATCAAGACCTTGGGGAATGGTCATGTATATCTCCGCATCTAATTCTCCATGTAAAAAGGCATTGTTAACATCTAATTGGAACATTTTCCAATTCTTTTTAACTGCTACAGCAATCAAGCTTCTCACAGTAGTCATCTTTACTACTGGGGAGAATGTTTCTCTATAATCCACTCCTTCCTTTTGTGTAAACCCCTTAACAACAAGTCTTGCCTTACATCTCTCTATTGTTCCATCAGCGTGACGTTTGATTTTATATACCCATTTGCAATTAATGGGTTTATTCCCAAAAGGTAATTCAACCAAATCCCAAGTGTGATTAGCAATTAAGGCATCAAATTCTTGCTGCATTGCATCTTGCCAAATTGGTTCTAGAACTGCCTCGTCATAAGTGTTAGGTTCATGTATGGAAGTAATTGAGGCAAGCAAATTTTGATTGTTTGAATTCATGGCACTAAAGCAAATATGATTGGGTACATAAAGATGATTTGTTAAAGTATGGGAACAATTCAAAAATGAGTAGTATGAACTGGTATTGGTACTGCTGCAAACATAATCTTGAAGATAGGTAGGCATTGACCTTGTCCTGTTAGATCTTCTCACAGAGGGAATTGGCTCAATTGAAGGTGAAGAAATTGGTTCAATTGAAGGCACTTCATTGGATTGAGGATGAAAAACATCATGAGTACTTGTAGGGAGATAAGAAGGTTCAGTAAAATTGACATCATGAAAAGGAAAAATGTCTTCATGAAAAATTACATCTCTAGAGATAGAAATTTGGTATGTTTTGATATCCAAGACAAGATATGCCTTTTTACCAAAAGGGTACCCTATGAAAACTGAAGAATTGGCTCTAGGTTGAAATTTATCATTATATTTCCTAGGAGGAGACACATAACATAAGCATCTAAAGGATTTAAGATGAGAATAGGTTGGCTTGGTTCCAAAAAGAAGCTCATAAGGAGACTTTCCTTGCAAAAGTTTAGAAGGGAATCTATTGATGAGATATGTGGCAGTTAGAACACATTCCCCCCAAAATTTCAAAGGTAAATTGGATTGAAAAAGCAAAGCTCTAGCGGTTTCCAATAAATGTTTGTGTTTCCTTTCAACAATTCCATTTTGTTGTGGGGTGTAGATACAAGATGTTTGATGTATAATTCCTTTTTCAGCCAAGAAAAGTTTGGTTTCATGACTTGTTCCTAGCTCAGCAGCATTGTCAGTTCTTATGGTTTTGACATTAACATTGAACTGAGTTTGAACCATATTAATGAAAGTTTTTAGGACTAAAAAACCATTACTTTTGGTGCTGAGAAGATGTGTCTAGGTGGCTCTACTATAATCATCAACAATTGTTAGGAAGTACCTATAACCTTGGTGAGTAAGAGTATGATAGGGACCCCATATATCGACGTGAATCAGTTCAAAGATTGAGTTGGTGTTGATCTGACTGTGAGGGAAAGGCAACCTATGCTGCCTAGCTTGTGGACAAACATCACAAATAAATGAAGAATTAAAAGTGTTGATGCTGTCATGAAGGAATTTCAATTGTTTCATTTTACTCAGAGGCATATGACCAAGTCTATGGTGCCAAATTTTCATAGAACCAGAAGCCGATCCACAAGAGATGTTACATGAATTGTCTGACAAAACATCATTTTGAGAGGAAAAAGAAAATGGATTACAACCAAGTTGAACATTACCAAGACAAGCATGAGAAGTAGAAGAACAGGACAAAGCAGCCTTACTAGGAAGATGCAGCAAATATAAGCCCTTGTGAGCTTTACCAATCACCAGTGGCCTCTTCAGAAAAGGGCCCTGCAATATGCAATGATCAGATGTAAATATGACCCCACAATGTAATTGTTTGGTCAATTTTCCAATGGATAATAGGCTATAATGGAAAACAGGAACATGAAGAACATTTTTCAAGGTTATATTGTCAGCAATTTTGACATCACCAAACTGTACAACTGAAATTGTCTTCCCATTTGGTAAAGTTATAGGAAAAGGTTTAGGGAAATTGGTGAGTGTGATGAACATTTGGGCATTATGGCACATGTGGTTACTCGCACCAGAATCTATTATCCAAAGCATTGGAGAATCATCAAGTTGCTTGCAACTATTACTATATGCACATGAGCTAACAATATTATGAGGGAGTTCAGGAATTTTACCAGCAAAATTGGCGGCATTGATTGAATCAGTAATTTGAGAAGAAGCACCAGAATTGACTTTCACATTCAAGATATCCATCAGCTTCGTATACTGCTCTATGGTTAACTCAGGAACATGAACACTAGAAAGGTTGTTACTGTTCTGACTCTGTTGAGGGCCAAAATTGTAGGATTTGTTTGCACTTGACCAGCAAAGCTTCTCTGTCTCAGATCTCTATTTGGAAATCCATGTAGCTTGTAACATTTCTCCCTTGTATGTCCAGCCTTCTTGCAATAATCACAAAAATTAGGTGGTTTGCCTCGTCCAAAGCTTCTACCCCTCTGTGAACCTCTACCCGCATTATATGTGTTGCTAACATTCATGGATGCGGCTTCAAGGTTAAATTGACTGTTGGAGGACATCTCTCTTTGTTTCTCCTCTTGCATTAATATTGCATATGCTTGATTGACAGAGGGAAGAGGTTTAAGCATAAGGATGTTACCTCGCACTGCAGTGTAGCTTTCATTTAAGCCCATGAGAAACTGCATCAGCTTTTGATCTTCTTCAAATTTCTTACATGCTTGCATTGCCCCACAAGTGCATGGTGGAAAAGTCCGTAAAACCTGGATCTCATCCCAAAGTTTTTTGATTTTTGTATAAAATGTGGAAATGGAGTTTGAACCTTGAGATATTTGATTCAACTCCTTTTGTATCTGAAATAGTTGGGCACCATTAGATTGACCAAATCGTTCTTCCAATTCATCCCATATTTCCTTTGCCGTAGTTGAATACAACACACTTTCAGATATCTCTTTGGCTAAGGCATTGAGAATCCAAGAGATCACCATGTTGTTGCATTGCTGCCAATGTCGCAGATTTGGAGAATTCTCCTCCGGCTTCTTGCAGTCCCCATTGATGAACCCTATTTTATTCTTCGCTGAAAGAGTTATTGTCATGGCACGCTTCCAAGATCCAAACCCTAAACCATCGAAAACCTTGGAGACAAGGATCATGTCGGGATTATCCGAAGGATGAAGGTACAAAGGGTTTGCAATGTCACTGATGGAGGAATCTTGAGAAGATTGGGCTGCCATGGATGTGGAAAAAGAAGGAACAAATGGAAGACAAAAGAAATTCAAATTGATCTGAAACCAAGATCAAGAGATACCCGAGTTGATCGTTTGACTCTCTGATACCATGTTGATCTGCAAGCTTTCTGTAGTGTTGAAAGAAAAGATCAGATCTAGAGAAGAAACTCACAGCTCCAGTAGGTCTGCATTTTTACTTTACTAAATTCTATATATAAAACACTATGTGGAGAGACAATATATATTACATTGTGAAAGAGAGAACTGGGCCTCTATCATAACATGAATAAGATATCATGGGCCCAAGCTCTTGAATAGCAACAACAACTTATAAACTTAACATCCGGCTCATGCAATCTTCTCCGCTCCGGTAAACCACCGGCTTTGTTGTCATAGTGTTTCTTATAGTTATTTTTTGTTGGGGAGTTGAATTATGTTTTGGATTTTATTTGAAGTTTGGGTGAGATTTCAAAGGGTTTTCACATGACTTAGTTTGGATTTTGTTTTTTTTTTTTTTGTTAGATTTAATTTGGAATTTGTTCTTTTTTTGTGAGGAGACATCAGAATTGTTGATTGTTAGGGTCTTGATAGAGATATCAATCGTTCTAGCTCTGCCACTCCGCCGTGAGACATCGGAGCTTGTTCTCCGAGTATATGCTCTATATCTCAGGTGAGAGCCTCAATCATTCCGGCTATCCATTCTCAACAAGAGCATCGTATGCTTTTTGTGATCTTGAACAAATTCATGTTCGTTTCTCCCATCATTTAGAGATCAGTGTCAACTTTAATCTGCTTTCATTGTTTCATCGCTGAATTTTTCTAACTAAGGTTAGTTAACAATCACAATTTGAGAAAATTTTGGTCATAATCAATAGTCTTTTTAATTGATAAGGTTCACAGAATCACAAGGATGTTGGTTCGTAGACGAATGCTCTGCAAATCTGTATGATTTCTTGTGCTTCTTCGTATTCATCAGTAATATGTTTGCTTTTGTGTATCAATGAGAAAAATTCAAGGGCTATGGATCTATCACAAAGAAAATTATTCTGTTGTTATTTCATAGACAAATTCTCTGCAGATGTTATATTATGTTATCTGCTTAACACTGTTCATTAGATGCTTGTTTTATTGTTATTCCATATTTAAGTGCATTTTGTTTGTGAATGCATATTAGTGAGAAGAATTAAGTGGTTATTTATTCTCTAAAGAAATTTGGTTCAAGAATGTCTGAATAGGAATTAGGCAAATTTAGGAATGTGCATAGTTCTATACTTACATTTATCTAAATGTGTTATTTTTCCAAAATGGGCTCTGCTTTGGTAGTGAAGGACCTCCTATTCTGCTCCATTGTTACGCAAATCATGTAATGTCCATATTTAGAATGTTGAAGAATATACCTTATATTAATTGAGCTTATCATTATCGGATAAAAATTAAAATGTTTCGCTAATCATTCTCACATTTAAGAGTCAAATCATGTGCCATTTTTTCAGAAATGTCCTTTTTACTTTGAGTCACAAATACTTTACACAGAATAATCTTTGCTATTATTTGTGGTTATCGTATTTTTATAGCACTTTATTACTAAAGTCATATTTATTACAAGGTGTTTCACTTTTCATTGTTTTGAAATTCTTTGCTCGTTGGATTTTTTTGTCAATAACCAGATTAGATTATCAAATTTTCCTCATTCAAAGAGTATACATTATAGGACAATAACAGGCCTGAAAATTTATTTGAACTTCTTTTCAAGAGAGCTAATGAGAGGTTCCATGGTATTTTGAATTTTTTTTAATGTTAAAAATCAAGTTCCATGGTACACATACAACTATTTGGTGCTTAAGTTTTGGAGTTCTCAAGTGAATTCAGTGTTTCTGATTGAGTTGTAAATTTTCCTTCAATTTGACACTTAATTACCAGTATACAGTGCCTCAGTATAATAATCTGGTGCTTTGTTAATTCTACAGGATACCATGATAAATGACAACAAAATGTCACCAGATGCAGGATTACTAGAATCATTACACATTTCAAGCATCATGCTTGATGAGCTGGAGAATATGGAAAACACAATGTTCAGAAAACATTGTATTTCTACAAGTTTCTTTAGTGATCAGTTTTATGGTTTTGAAAGTGATGGAAAATACACTTGGTCTTAAGCAGATTGTCAAAGGAAACATCAATATGATGGTATTTCACCTTCCTAATATTCTCATCTCTCCGTTTGAATTTAACATGTTCATGAGAGCAATTTTGGTGCTAGAAAAACTAATGTCAACAAATTGACCATTAATTCAAGTTGTAGTTGTGGTACTGCTTTCTATTCACAATATTGATGATTCTATTTTTAACACAAACTTTTTTTGGTGTATGGTGGTATTCTTGCTATTGCTCAGCTTAGCTGAAACCTTGATGCTACTTACAATATTGTGATGGTCCCAAAAGAAAAGTATTTTGTTTGAATGATCATACAGTTTTTTACTTTGTTCACAAAGCATAATTTATTATGAGTGAACTTTGCACATTTTTCCTTTATTCCTTTTGGCTATTATTTACCGCCATCAGAGCCTTATCCAATCATCCTGTCATTTTTTTTAGTTAGCTTTACCCTCTTAGATGAAAAATTCCTTGATCAAATGAACTATGACGTATGAAAGAAGAAACCATTCCATGGAGATGGCTGTCTTTCTCTTTTCTAAGGAGCTAAAAGAACTAAAATAAACCCTGAAGACCCATTTTTAGATAACTTCAGGTTAGGGTTGTTGTTTGAATCCATATTCAAATGTTTGTATTTATCTAAATTTTCTGACAACATAATTTTTAATATTGTCTTCATGTAGGACTAGAACAAGCATGGACAAAAGCTTTGACTTATCAGTTTTTCATGCACGTTAAGGCTCTATAACATTTTACTGATGCTAAACATTTATATTGTAGTATCTTTAAAGAACCAAATGCATATTCAATATATATTTCTTGTGATAGCTTTTTTTTTCCCCTTTTTCTACTATATGTCATCAGAATATAAGTCATATTAATGTTGTAAGCTTAATGGTTGCTAATTACATATCAAAATGAAAGTTTTTGGGGAGTGTTTGAAGACTGCTCAAGTTCATGAGCAAATAGAGACATGCTCAATTTTATCAAACTTGTTTCAGAGGATATTATTGTTTTCAGGGCCATGTATGAATGTGTAATGGCAGACTGCTAACAAGTTCATGGACAAGTAGAGATATCACCAATTTTATCAAACTTGTTTCAGAGGATACTATGATTTGAGGAACATGTATGAATGTGCGTGTGCTCAAGGAGAGAGTTTATCCTACTGACTGCATTACCTTTTGAGGATTCATACTTATCACTGCATTGTCTTTTGCAGATTTAATAGTCTTCTTGTTTATGTATTTTACATTCAATTTGAAAAAACCTTTTAATCTTGTTTGCCATCTTTTATTGTGCATGGATTTATATGTTGAATATCCTTGCATTTCAGAGTCCTGGCTTATAGGAATTTATGGAGTTGCAGCTGTGGTTCCACAATTTAGCTATAAGAACAATATATTGTCTTTCTTTTAATTACTTCTAGAATTTGACTGATTTAAATTGCTTGAGCATGTTCGCATGCACCTTCACTCAATGGCTCATACCTTATCATCCTGTTCTCTCACTTATCTTTTATCATTGTCTTTAAGTGGCTTCCAAAATTCAGCACCATTGACCTTAGATTTTAGACACCTAGTGATCTAACAACAGAAAGAGTGCATTATTTTCTGGCTTTTTTAGGGAAATAGATTCTAGTTGATTCTAGTTTACTTATTGTTTGTGCACTCCCTTTTTATCCTAGTTCTAATACCATCTCTAAACAGGTATTCTGCAACTAATAAGAGTGCTAACTTTGAGACAACCATTGATCCTCATGCTTGATCTTTCACTGGAAAGGAAGATATGGATGACGGTCTTAGTTTATTCAGGTAAACTTTGATTTTTGTAACTGATTTTTTTTATTTAATCAAATTATCTTGATTTGTTAATTTGAAATTTGGATTCAACTCTTTGGATTTTGTGGAACTTCTTGTAGTGAAGAGTCACGCTCATCCCCAGTGGGTAATTCTTCATAACCGTATGCTTCTAATTTTATAGTTTTAATTTTAATTTGAGCATACTCATTTACGCCTATTACATTATTTTTGCAGTTGGAGAGGAGAGTTATGAATTTGAATCTTAGTCGATTGGAATTGGAAGTGGATAGAGCAATTTTAATGACTGGGAACAGTTCCAAAGTCCCTCCAAAAAAGTTCAGAAATTTTCTGCCAAGAAAGTAATTTACGCTGATGAAGGTAGAGTTTGCAAGATAAACAATTTGGTTGGATTTCAGCGATCTGAGAAAGCTACTAAATCCAGTAAATCATCCTTCTGATTTAGTAGCTTTACCAGTAAATCCAAGAAATTATTTATGTCATAGTATGCATCTATATCCTTGCGGTGAAACGGTCCTTGGGTCTAAGTGTCCACCTCCACCTTGATACAAGGTAACATCCATTTCCTTTCCAATGGTGAATAATTGCCTTTCCTTTCAGCTTTTTAAAATTCTTTAATTGCCCCTGCTCTATTTTAAATTTTAAATTTTTTATTTTTCATGCATTTCTTATACAAAAATTTAATTCACATGCGGAACATTGATGTAATTCCAGTTTTTTTTTGGGGGAAATTAGTACATTATGTCTCCATATTCCTTGTTCATCATAAATTACTAATTTTTTTTCAAAATTGTGAATCAACTACTATTAAAGACTTTTGGAGATACTATATGTTTAGTATCTGCAATCATACTTCTGAGACATACATGAGAATACTAGATGAGCTTGAGAACATGCATTTTAGTGAGGTAATTCTCATCTCAATTACAATGTCAAAACTATTCCTTTATATATATATATTGGAAACTAAGCATCTTTTTCTGCTGTTAGGGCATAATTGGCTGGGAGGAGTGATGAGCGCATGGCGAATCACAGAGATAATTCATGCATTAGAAGGGTAGAATGAACATGAATGTGGAGACACAATGCTCGACATTGTTATATTAGATGTTTAGACTATTATATTTTGTATTTGATTGCCCTATTAGATATTTTGACTATTACATTTTGTATTGACTTGTTGTATTAGATGTTTGGATTATTATATTTTATATTAGATTGAGATGTTTATTTTATAAAATATTTTAAAAATTATTGTTGAGGATTGTAAATTACATTTTAAAACAGGTTTATAAAAAATATTTCAAAAATTATTGCAAATAATTGTAAACGGTGTCATAGTTTTGTTTGTAATGAATAATTAATTTGCAACATAATTTGCGACAATAAAAATGTGTTGCAAAATGTCTCACAAATTTGCAACATAATTTGCGACACAATTTGCGACAATCAAAATGTGTCGCACGATTTGTAGCAAAAAATCTCACACATTTGCAACACATAAAAAGTTTTGCAACAATCAAAATATATCGCAAGAATGTTGCAAAAGTTTCACATTTGTGACACACAAAATGTGTCGCAAAAAAATGTCGCATATCTTTACAAATTGAATTGCAAATATTATCTTAGAAGACTTATGAATTACGATGAAATTTGTAATGTTTTCATTTTGTGTCGCAAATATTGCGACACATTTTTCAAAAGTGTCGCAAAAATTTGTGACATTTGAAACGTGACAAATTCTACTGTGTCGCAGATTATGTTGCAAATTGTGATCTACGACACATTTTGGATTTATTGTGTCGCAAAAATATGTCGCAAATCGCGTTTTTTGTTGTAGTGGTAGGTAGGATCAAAATTAAACTAATTGGTCTTTTCAAACAATTTGTTAGTGCAATAGCACTATTTATTGGCATAATTTGATACATAGTCAAAATGATGTGGCAACCATGTTGACAAGGCATAATTGATGACATGGAAAGCATGGTGACATGGCAAGGAATCTTGGTTTGCAAGGCAAAACATCTTGAAGATCTTGGTGAAATTATTTTTAGTATGTCTATAATATGGAGACAAATATCTTGAAGATCTTGGTGGAGTTATTTTTGGTAAAATGTTACAACTTGAAGACAAGATTATATCAAGACCATATTCAAGAGATGTGATTGAATACTAAATATGGATGGAGCTTAATTGAAGAAATATCTATCAATGGTATGAATAAAGGCTAATTGAAGATATGATTTGAAGAATCTTTGATGAGAAGATTGAAGATCATTAGCGGCAAGATTTGAAGACCAAACTTGGGTGAATTGAAGATCAAGTTTGGAGAATCTTTGAAGACCAAACTTGGAAGGTTGAAGATCAAGTTTGGCAAGTTTCATGAAAGACACAGAAGGCCATGCGCCCCTTGCGAGGGGACTGCGTGATGAGGAACTGAGGAGGTAGGCTAGTTGCCGGCAGTCGGGATCGGGAGATTTGGCTGCATCGACTCGGACTAAGCATGACCGGGAGGTTGATGGGTCTTGAGGTCATCTGCAACGTAACCAGAACTCAGTCAAGTTAGCAATCAGGGTCATGTTGCAATTCATGTTACAATAGGAGTTGCAACAGCTAATTTCGGCAGGTTTTTAAATTAGTAGCCGCGGAGATTCTAAAAGAGATATGTGCTATATTTGGAACATTGAGGCATCTATATAAGCTACCTTGCTCGTAGATTGTAAGGGTGACTCGTGGAGGAGAGTGTGTGAGCACTAGACAATGTAGAGAGGGTAGTGATCTTTATTGAGAGAGTGAGTGACAAGTGTTTTTGTACTCATGTATTTTCACCTCTTTTTTAATGGATTGTTTATCTCCGGGCTTAGCCCCCAGAAATAGGCTAGTAGACGCCGAACTGGGTTACCAATCTTGTGTCTCCTTCTAGCTTGGTTTGTGTGAATGTTCTTTGAGTGTTTGTGTGAGATATATGAGTGCTTGAGTGTTCCTTATAACCTACAAACCACATGGGCGGAACTAACACAATTGAATTGATAAAAAAATAAAAAATAATAATAAAAAAAATAGAAAATACACTTGGTTATATTTGCCAATATATATATATATATTTAAAAAAAATATATTGTAGTGCATCACTTACTATAACTTAATTAATAAATTTATATGAATTTAACTAATAATTATTAATAATACTAACATTTAAAGGGACAAACAATATTTTCTAAAGTAAATAACAAATATAGAGATATTTTGTTGTTTAAAAATAACTCTTTCTTGCTGGTATATTGTTTTTTCACAACGCTGTTGAAATGACGACTTAATTAAACAAACGTTATTAGTTTACTATGGATAAAAATCAATAAATTTTGAATAATATTACCCAACTTATTTTGTTGTATAATCACAAAACTTTGACACGAAATCCAACTTATCTAATTATTTTGATAAACAAGATAATTAAACAAAACTCTGACGCGAAATCCAACTTGTTTCACACTCACTCAGGAGTCAGGAATCAAACCATCAGTGGGTGCTCAAGCTCCTTGTCAAATTTTTAGTTCCAAGTGTTCCCCAATAATGACACAAATTGCTAAACTCTAGAAGACCTTAAAGTGCCTGATGAGAAATTTACCATAAAAAACACCAAAACAAACCAAATCAAAGCAATATTACTCGAAGCACAATGAATTTCCCATTAGAGTTAAGGATCTTTGGCGCAGTTGAGAAGACGAACCTCAAGTGAGACGAGATGAAGCGCGAGCAGAGCAAGGCGCGATTGCGAAGGAGAAAAGCGTTTTTGAGCATTGAGCTTCGAAGCATTATGACTGAACCTGTGAGTTTATAATAGCCGTAGGATGAACATCTGAGGGTTGAGAATGCATCTAGGGTTGAGTATACATCTTGCATTGGGCCTCATCTAGTGGACTGGATCATTGCGCTACGGCCCAATGTAACATTTAGACACAATGAGAGTTTAAGATAATCAAAGATGGAGAAATTTTATTTTATACATGATTATAACTAAAAAATATATTTAAAAAATCAGGTAAAAATGAATGCACAAATTATACATATATATATATAGAATACAAGTGGATATCTCTTATGTGCAAGGCGTTAGTCTTCATGCATGGCTCATCAAGATTTCAAATAAGTATACATTCATGATTTTTTTATTTATTTTTTTTTTTTTTATAAGAGCTCTCAAGAGCTGAATTTATTAGAAAAGGACAAACACAAAGGAACCAAACAAAAAACAGGAAAAAAAGGAAAACGGAGAAAGCTTAAAACAACATAAAAGCTAGAAACAATAACCATGCCCAGAGATGAGCTTCATAAGCCATCCGGGCAAATCTCTTCAACCTTGATGGAACAAAGATAAAGATTGAACTGACACACAATGAGAAGCAAGCCTTGAAGCAATGATACACCAGCTCAGAGGAATAAGATGAATTCGAGGAAAACCCTCTTTACACAGCAGGAACTTGATATGGTTGAAAGAAGAATCCAAACTCCAGGCGTGCAGTGGGATATCATCATGAAGAGCATCATGGAGGTCCTCGGAAGCAATGAAAACATACTGAAATTTAACATCTTGAAGGGCAGCACATTGGATGCTAAGAAGAAGGGCTTTAATTTCAGCATCTAAATTGGAGACAACTGAGATAGGACAGCAACCTGCTAGAGAGATAACATAGTTAGCATTAGTAACATAAAACCCAGCTCCACCAACATTAAGATCCCCAGAACAGAAGGCAGCTGAGAAGAGAAAGGGACCATCGGTAGAAGAAAAGTTTGAAAGAATCAGCTTTTTGCCATGGTAATGATTGGTAGCAGCAGAATATTCCTAGGCCAAAGCAAAGGCTTTTCTATTAATGCTGATGAAATTAGGCTCTTCATTCCTGAAAATGACATTACATCTAGCTTTTCAAAGAAACCAAGCAGTGGTAGCCACAACAGATTTGGCAAAATTGGATAATAAATTATGCTCTTCAGTAATCCAATTACCAGCAGAGAAACCATCAGGAAAAGAGACACTCTTGCCCATTAAGCAGCTAATTGAATTCCAAACAAACCTATCTTTAAGACACAGATATAAAATATGCTTTGCAGTTTCAAATTGAGGCCACGGAAAACACATATTTTTGAGGACCCAAATTCAGAGCATGCAGAAAATCAATTGTCTTAATCTTGCCCTTAAACAACAACCAGAGAAAATGGTTAACTCTGGGAGAAATCTTTAGAGCCTACAAATATTTCCAACCCATCCAAGGGACACAATCCGAAGCAAGAGGAATAAGTTTCTTGTAAACCATGTTGGAAATCCTGTTATTTGCAGCCTTGGGGAACCAAACCTAATGAGGAAGAGCATCTATAATGACAGAACCAAAATGGAAAACAACAGAATTAATATGCTCTCCAAAAACAAATTTGAAAACATGCCCATTCCAATGACAATCCACAAGGAAATCAGAAAGAGTATAATTATCCAAATTCAAGTCCATATTCTAATAAGTAGGTTTTAAGGCCAAAGAAATTTCGAAATATCAAGGATCATTCAACTGAGAAACAAAATTAGGATTAACATCCTTGATCCAAAGAAAAGGCTTAATGGCATGAGAAGTCCATCATAAACTTTGAAAAAACTAAGAGCAATTGGGAGGGATAGAATCAGACCTAATGTTAAACCTGTCGTACTTATGAATCAAAATATCAACCCAAATAAGACCATGTTGGTTTAGAAAATTGAAAACATGCTTAGCCATTAAAGCAATTTTGGAAATTATGAGATTTTTAAAAGAAAGGCCCCCTCAGTACGATCAAGCGAAATATCTGTTCTATTAACTAGATGGATGCCACTTCGATTGCCACAATTCTACCAAAGAAACTTCCTTGCTTTAGTGGAAATTTTATCCAAGATAACATCTAGAATAGGATACACATAAAGGTAATACATAGGTTATAGGTTTGCAATGTAGCCACATGACAAGTGGGTTTGGTAAATGTCATGTTTACTACATGAACATTAGGTATGTGTCATATTAGCTATAGTTAAGTTTGGTATGTGTCTTGTCATAAATAGTTAAGGCTTGGAGCCTATATAAGGCCCCTTGGTTTGTAAGGTTTGGGTATCCAAAAAATATCCATAACCATCTCATCCCTTGTATCCTTAAGCCAAGTTATGCAATGAAGAAGTTCTATCTTTGTAAATACATCTTCATCTCTCTTATGTTTCTTCCATGTTCTAAATATCCCTAAGTCTCTAAGCATCTCATGCATCTCTCTCTCACTCTCTAACTCTCTCTTACTAAGTAGTGCTTCCGCCCTAACCATTACTTCACCCGGATCATCTTCTACCCAAATTCTTTAAAGCTCTTGGAGACAGTAGATTTTGAAGAATTACCAGAAGACATAGATGATGTAAACTTTTTAATAGAATGTAGGTATGATAAATATAATTATCCAACAAAAATAAAAGTAGAAGAAACATATATAATGGAAGAAATTAATAATAATGAAGAAAATGAAGAATATCAAGAAATGATTAAACAATTAGAAGAAATTAATATAGAAGAAATAATGATGAATGTAGAATCAAGAGCTAGTAATAATCTAAATAATCAGAGAGCAGAAAGCTCAAATACCAGAACAACAGTAAATCCAACATCAACAGAACAAACCAGTAGAACAACTCAGCCTTTACAATTTCCATCACAACACAATTTTAACTCATCTAATTATTAGGAACAAAGTTTTAAAACAAATAAAGGAAAACCGGATCCCTTAGAAGTTATAAAAACAATGCCTAAACAAAATAATGAAGGAAGTATGTTAGTATTAAGTACAGTACACCCTCAAAAATGGCCATAATTAATAGATAGATGGGAATCAGATGCCATAAATGCATTAGAAAGAATACCCCATACATTAGACTCAATAGGAACAACCAATTTCATTGAGAATCTTTTAGGAACAACTGCAAAAGATTTACTTAACAGCTGGAAAATAAATTATTCAGAAGAATATCAATACATGGTACAAATGGCAGATAATCCATATAATGTAACAGGACAAATTAGACAAATTATCTTAGGAACCAATCCATCTAGAGGAGACACATTATTACAAGACATGGCAGGAAGAGATCTAGAAAGACTACAAATTCAAAATTTTGGAGAAATAGTACAATTCAGTTAAGCATACATAACTTTAGCAGCTAAAACAGGAAGAGCATTTACAAATAATGAATTAACGAAAAAATGGTTTAATAAACTTCCTAAACCTCTAGGAGATATTATCTTAAAAAATTGGATTGAAAAAGGACATGAAAATTTAACTGGAATAGGGCCAGCAATAATGTTCACATTTAATTACTTAAAAGACAAATGCCTAGAAGCTGAAGCAAACAGACAAATCTCAAATTATTGTTATTGTAGTAAAATATATGTACCAGTTCTAAATAATGAGTGGAAAAAACAAAAAGGGTTGAAAAGAAGTCAATACTTTAAGAAAGGAAGACCTAAACCAAACCATGTTAAAAAGTTTAAAACATATAAGCCACCAGTAAAATGCAAATGTTATTTATGTGGAACAGAAGGACATTATGCCAGAGAATGCAATAATCCACAAGTTAAAAAAGATATATTAAATATGTATCAAAATTTAGAAATTCATGATGAAATTGATATCGTAAGTATAGATAGTAATGATAGTGAAAATGATAGTAATGTATGTAGTATATTTGATGGAAATGAAGGACCAAATTTCTTTCTTGAAGAAACTGAAAATCCTTATAAAATAAACTAAAAGAAACATGCTTTGTCAAAATAAAAATATAATAGAACAACTTCTAAAAAGAATTAAGAACTTAGAAGAAGAAATCAACCAATTACAGAAAAAATTAACAAATCAAAACTTAAACATTAAAGAAAAAGATAAAAATTCAATAATAACAGAAAGTGCAATGGCTATTTATTACAAAGATAACAATTTACTTAATATTGATTTTATCTTAGAATTCAAAGATGGATTTAAAATATCAGGAAAAGGAATAATAGATACCGGAGCAAGTAAAACCTATATAACAGAAGATATTGTTCCATCAAAATACAAAGAAATAATAATGCCAAAAGCATTAGTAAATGATGCCTTTGGAAACCAATTAGTATTAAATGAAAAATTAATAGATTGCTCAATCATATTAAATAACAAAAAATATAACTTACCATATACTTGGATAAAACCTATAACAAATGAAAATTCTATAAAATTCTTATTAGGGATGAATTTTATCAAAAATTAGGCAGGAGGAATATTTATTCAGGGAGAAAAAGTCATGATATTCAATAAAGCAAATCATTTAGAAACAACAACAAGAGTACAATCTTTAGAATATTTATCAGAATTGCACATCCCATCAGATGAAGAAATTGAACTATTAAATTATATTGAATTAAATCAAATAACTCCTTTAAAAGATAAACTTGAACCCATTTTAGAAGAATTAAAGAAAGATGGAACCATAGGAGAAAATCCCATTAAAAATATAGACAGAACAAGCGAAGATTGTAAACTAGAAATAATAAATCCAGAAATCAGAATTACTTGCCTAGTGACAAAAGCAACCCCATATGAACAAGAAGAATTTAATAAACATATAAATGAATTACTAGATTTAAAAATAATAGAACCAGAGCATTCATAGTAAATAAACATAGTGAAATAATCAGAGGAAAAAGCAGAATGGTATTCAATTATAAAAGACTTAATGATAACACAGAAGATGATAGATATCCATTACCAAATAAAGAAGCATTATTAAATAAAATTACAGGCACAAACATTTATAGTAAATTTGATCTAAAAAGTGGCTTTTGGCAAGTTAAACTAGAACCAGAAAGTAGAAAATGGACAACATTTGTAACACATAATGGACATTATGAATGGAAAGTTATGCCATTTGGTCTAAAAAATGCCCCTCAAATATTTCAAAGAAAAATGGACAACATATTTAGAACAGATTCATTTAGTATGTAAAATAGGTTATAGGTTTGCAATGTAGCCACATGACAAGTGGGTTTGGTAAATGTCATGTGTTTGCAATGTAGCCACATGACAAGTGGGTTTGGTAAATGTCATGTTTACTACATGAACATTAGGTATGTGTCATATTAGCTATAGTTAAGTTTGGTATGTGTCTTGTCATAAATAGTTAAGACTTGGAGCCTATATAAGGCCCCTTGGTTTGTAAGGTTTGGGTATCCAAAAAATATCCATAACCATCTCATCCCTTGTATCCTTAAGCCAAGTTATGCAATAAAGAAGTTCTATCTTTGTGAATACATCTTCATCTCTCTTATGTCTCTTCCATGTTCTAAATATCCTAAGTCTCTAAGCATCTCATGCATCTCTCTCTCACTCTCTAACTTTCTCTTACTAAGTAGTGCTTCCGCCCTAACCGTTACTTCACCCGGATGACCCCCGAGTAAGTTGAATGGCATCGCCAACATCCTCATCGCGTTGTTGGGGATGCCGTTCAACTTACTCGGGGGTCACCCGGGTGAAGTAACGGTTAGGGCGGAAGCACTACTTAGTAAGAGAGAGTTAGAGAGTGAGAGAGAGATGCATGAGATGCTTAGAGACTTAGGGATATTTAGAACATGGAAGAGAGATAAGAGAGATGAAGATGTATTCAGAATGATAGAACTTCTTTATTGCATAACTTGGCTTAAGGATACAAGGGATGATATGGTTATGGATATTTTTTGGATACCCAAACCTTACAAACCAAGGGGCCTTATATAGGCTCCAAGCCTTAACTATTTATGACAAGACACATACCAAACTTAACTATAGCTAATATGACATATACCTAATGTTCATGTAGTAAACATGACATTTACCAAACCCACTTGTCATGTGGCTACATTGCAAACCTATAACCTATTTTACATACTAGAAAAAACAAACACCGACTCCTTTACATAATAAAAACAAACTAGACCGCTTCAGTCCACTGGAAGATATTGGAGCCTTGAAAAGGTCTGACACAAGAGAGATTTCCTAGCCTTCCATCATGTTGGCTAGATTTTGTTCAGCAATGTCATCCAGGCCTTCTGGAGATCCGTCTAGACTTGGTAGCATCAGTATATCTGTTGGTATGCTTAGTCTTGAATAATCTCCAAATCGATATTCTCTTGCCCAAGAGCAAACTTGTTTCATATGTAACTCTGTAGCTGGCATCTGTGATATAAGATTTGGAAAGGGACAATACATGGGGAACATGTACTGATCAACATATACCTTCATGATTTTTGTTTCTAGCACCATGTGACACCGTTGATTGTCAGCAATGGTTGGGCAAGTTCTTTTCCAATTTGTGGAGATTGTACATGCTCGCCATAACTTCATTTGCTTTTTGATGTCTCCGGGAATAATCATGTCCTCTAGTCGAATAGGAGTTATCCTTTCTTACTCAGGCTGATGATGGCGAAGAAGAGTGATCTTGATATGATGCCTTGCTTCATCAGGATATTCTTCTTCATAGCAGGGAGGAATAGGATTTAGTTCTAAGTTTACGTACCCGTCAATATGTGATCCAAGAGCTTTAAAGAATTTGTGTAGAAGATGTATCAGTTGCCAGTAATCATTTAGAAAATTTGCTTGCTCAAGTCTTGTCAGCATTATTCTGCACAGGTATCCATGTTTGAAGAGGTTGATGGCTCTTATCTGAACACCATTAATTTCTTGATCTTGCCATTGGGACATATCTAAGGAGCATTTAACTACAGTAAATCCTTCTTCACACTGGCATCCAGAATCTTTATGGGCTAGTTCTCCGAGTACATTTCCGGCTATTGCAAATCCAGCTGGGAGAATTTCTTCTTTTGCTAGCTGTCTTAATACTTCTTGTTCAGAGATGAACTCATCATATTGGGCTGCCATCACTTTCTTGAAAATAAGTTGTTTGACTTCTACTATTGGCTCTGGGAATAGTTCAAATTTTTCTGTTCTTTGTTTTCTGTCTTCAATAAGAACTGTCTTCATTTCTTCGGCTTCTTTTGTAATTTGTTGGAGTTGAGCTTTGACCAGAATAATTTCTTCATTTTTGGTGGATATTTTAGCTTCTAAAGTTTTGATTTTCTTTTCTTGTTCTACCATGTAGTAAAGTGTTTGAGGTTTCAAAGAAAACTTAGACAACAAAGAGGAGTTATTAAGTCATTTTGCCAAAAGGAGAAATCTGAGGTTTATTCCAATTGGCAATGATCCTATCAATTTTTCCAACCATCAAATTAAAGTGAGACACAACAAGCTTTTTAGTAGAAATTAGAATACGCAAGTAGGTGAAAGGAAAAGATCCGGGCTTTAAAGAAAGAATGGAACAAATTTTGCTAGAAATCCTTTTGTTAATCCAATTAGAAAGAAGCTTTGAAATGATCTTATAGCAAACATCACAAAGGGAGATATGCCGAAAATCAAAAACCAACTTGGGATTAGATTTTTTAGGAATAAAAATAATAAATGTCTTATCCTAAGACTTAGGCATAACATCATTGTTAAAAAAAACATAACTCATAGGCACAAACAGAGGATCACCAACTTCATTCCAAAAAAAACCGATAAAACTTTGCATTTAGCTCATCAGGACCAGAACTTTTGCCCAAGGGTAACGAGAGTAAAGTTTGATAAGCCTCCAGACCACCGATACTAGTTTCCTACGAGGTTCCGATGGTGAAATCGCTCAATCTCAACACCTCACACCATATATGACCGCAATAGACTCTAGTGATTCCTAAGAGTACACCTGATTCCTAAGGATAGTCCTAACCCTATTTCTAAGTGAAAGATCCCTAACCCCCTACAAGGTCTAGGTAGAGAAATCTCTCAATTTCACACCTCACACCAAATATAGTCGCATAAAGCCTTGGGAATACGAAGATAGAACGTACTTTTCAGAAGGAAAAGGGGACTGATGTGTTGACTGTAGTGCACGGGTCGCACACAAGTAATATAATGGTACCCCGTAAGGCATAGAGTTATCGAATCACAGGGACTGGACTTAAAGTACCTACTTATCACTGATCTCTAATTAAAATCGAAATGAGGATTAGATAAAAAAGATAAATAAAATTATAAAAAGAGGAAAAGAAAAAGAATAGGTGAAGATAATAGGCAGATTGGATCGAGTGTCAACAACAAGAAAACAATACCCCGGGATGTTTCTTATGCACTTAGTGATGCTCACTCGCTCTCATGATTTACCTTGTACATTCTATAGTTCTAGTGTGTTATCAAGAGCAATGTTGCAACTATGGCTCTCAACTACGTCAAGTTTTGCAAAGATAACTTGGGTTTATGCTCACCAAGTTTGCCATTGCGTAGGGCAACAACAACTGTGGCATTCCACCATCAAGTTTTACCTAAGCAACTACGTACATCAAACACATTAAGTTTTTGATAAGTGCTTGTGTATTAGTAATACGAAGTATTCTTTTCTTACGATGAGCATTACTTTTATCAGGTTTTAGCGCTAATATATGTGTATTTGTGTTACTTTCGCGCATGTAGGGTTGTGAAACCGAGTATGAAGAAAGAAGCCAAAGTAGATCGTGAATGCACCGTTTGATGAAATCTTGGAAGGAACAAACACGAAAACACAAGTTGTGATCGAAGATACGTGGATGTGTGCCAATCTCTAATGCATTCAAGCAATTTACAATGATTTAGAGGGCATAAAGGCAGTTACATTTGCTTATCCCAACCAGTGTAATGATAGCAAGATCTTCACCAATGAACCTGTTTATTGAAGAAGCGACGCGATCTATGGCATAAATGTGTAGTGCCAATTTATGTTGCCTCGATGAAAAGTGGATTCGGGAGTGTTTTTGGCTGGTTACTGTAGCAAGTCACTGCAGTAAATCACTATAGAAGTTACTATTCATAGCCCATAGGAAATCAGGATTCCAGAGAATCCACACGGGTGTGTGGAATTTCCACAGGCTCGTGTGGAATTTCCATAGGGCCGTGTGGAAAATCCATAGGGCAGTGTGGATGCCCAATTCCAGCCTATTTAAAGCTGTTTTTAAGCACGATTTCAGTATCCTTCTTTCCATCTTTTCTCCAACTCTTGAGAGGCTTTCGGTTAGGGTTTAGAGAGGTATTGGCAAGGCTTTTGGAGTGGTTCTATGGCCTTGACACCGCGATTCTCTTGGAAGATAGTTATTCGGGGAGCTTTCGTCGGCACCGATCCGGTGAGGTGTGCCGTAGGCCTGACGAGGGGACCTTTGAAGAGGATGAGGCTACTCCACAAGACCATCGATACGACTACCGAGGGGGTTTTCCTATGGATTACTTGTTTTTAATTTTGATTTTACGATTGATTATATCTTGCTCCATGGAGAACTAAACCCCCTAGTTGGTACTTGGATTTGTGAACCCTAGGATGTATTTGAACGACGATCTAGCACATGAAATGACACCAAAATATGAGTTTCTCAAGAAGTTGCACAAATAAACCACAGTTAAATTGATGAGAATAATGTGCCAAGTGTGTGAGCATGAACTTATTCAAAACAAACAAGTCTAAAAAATATGAAAAGTGAAATGAACTAAGACCCAAAATACGAAAAATGCAAGAAAACACCCCGAATGCTTGGGTTACCTCCCAAGAAGCGCTTGTTTAACGTCACGAGCCTGATGTACCTCATTCCTTACCTCATGGGGTTCAAAGAGTTTGAAGCCATCCCCAATTTCCCTTGTAGTGTTGTTTCTTCCTGGAAAATTTAGTGACAACATTGAAAAGACCTCGAATTGTTCATGAGTGGAGAGGGGTGAAAAATTTACCTTCCCTCCTTGAGATGTGGGGTGATGAAGCTTGGTACCTTTCTTTTTTCTCCCATGGATCTCCCTCCACATTTTCTTCACAAATGATTCTCTTTTCTCTTTTTCCTTAGCAATGGTATAGGTTGCCTTCTCTTTTGGTCGCTTCAAGTTGTGAATTTGAGGATGGTAGTGAGGTTCTTCTTGTTGTTCATTCTCCAACTCTCCCAAATACTCATCCAAAGGGTTTATCGAGAGCACCTCTTGCACACAATTAGAAATTAACCTATCAGTTTCATCAATGAAGTAAAAAGTGTCATCATGATCTAAAGAGTGTTTCATAGCAGCCGACAAAGTGTACACCACTTCTTCTTCTCCGACTCTTAGCTTTAATTTTCCTCCTTTCAAATCAATTAGGGCACCCGAGGTGCTAAGGAATGGTCGGCCAAGAATCAATGGTGTCTCCACATCCTCATCGATGTCCATGATGACAAAATCCACAGGAAAGACAAATTTGTCCACTCAGACAATCACATCTTCAACAATCCCACGAGGTTTCCGTGTTGATCGATCCTCTAATTGTAAAGTCATCCTCGTAGGCCTTAACTCATCCAAGCCAAGTTTCAAATATATGGTGTAGGGCATGACATTTATGCTATCCCCTGAATCCGCTAGAGCATTTTCTTGGACTTCTCCTTTAAGCATGCACGGGATAATGAAGCTTCTCGGATCTTTCAACTTTTGTGGGAGCTTCTTTTCTAAAATGGCCGAGCAATTCCCTATAAGTGCAACCGTGCCCTTTTCCTCCAACTTTCTCTTGTTCGTAAGGAGCTATTTCAAAAACTTGGCATACTTCAGCATTTGAGTCAATGCTTCAACTATAGGGATGTTCAAGTGGAGTTGTTTGAAGATGTTGATGAATTTCCTGAAGTGAAATTCCTTCTTATCGTGCTTCAATCTGGTTGGATAAGGGATTGGAGGCTTGTACTCGGATGATTTTGACGGGCCTTGTTGTTGGGGCTTGTCATTTCTTCCCTGATTTTTGTCTTCACTGTTTTCTTCAACTAGCTTGGGGTCTTCCCTGAAGACTACCCCACTCTCCTTGACACTTGGGTCAACTTCAACCCTTGTCTCCACTTGCCTCCTACTTCTAAGGGCAATGGCCTTCAAGTGCTCCCTTGGATTGTCTTCCATGTTACTAGGAAAACAACCTAAAGGACGTTCAGAATTTTCCTTGGCGAGTTCCCCTACTCGATGCTCAAGTGATTTTACAGAAGCTTGGAGGTTTCTCAAAGCAGAACCTATCTCACTGAACTGTTCGGCGTGCTGAGTGAGCTGAGCATTCACTTGCCAAATTGTGCATCCAAGCTACTAGTTAGGTTATTGAACCTGGCATCAGTACTGAGCATGAACTTGGTAAGAACCCCTTCAGTAGTAAATTTCTTCTCAAAAGCCAGTTGTTGAAATTGAGATCCTTGGGGTGGTGTACCTCTTTGTTGTTGGCCTTGGTTCCATGCAAAATTTGGGTGGTTCTTCCACCCTGGATTGTAAGTTGAGCTATACGGATTCCCTTGATTTCGTTGCCCCCAATATAGTCGACATTCTCAATGGAAGCAACGGAGGAGCTAGCAATAGGACATTGGGCTGCACCATGCCCACCACCGTAAGTACTACAACTCATCACTGATTCTGACCTCGAACTATTGCCCATAAGAAGATCAAGCTTTCGAGTTAACACATCAACCTTTGCGGCCAAGGCATCATTGCTACTTACTTCATAAATTCCAGTAGTCTTTTGTGAAGATCCCCTTGAGGCCCAATGTGATTCATTTTTTGCCATAGACTCAAGTAATTGCTCAGCCTCATCGGGGTACTTGTTGCTAAGGGATCTTCCCGCCGCGGCATCAATGAGTTGATGAGTGGCATAATTCAGCACGTTGTAGATGATTTGTACGCGCATCCATGAAGCAAAACCATGATGGGGGCACCTTCTAAGGAGATCCTTGAATCTCTCATAGGCTTCAAACAATGTTTCAGATTCCCCTAGTTTAAAGGCTGAAATTTCTTGTCTTAATTTGGCCGCTTTGCTTGGCGGAAAATACCTCCCAAGGAACTTCTCAACCATCTTTTCATGCTATTTGAATTAACGATAATTATGTCTACTTAATTTTTGAAATTACTTTCGATACTTTTTTATAAAAAAGAAATCATAATTATGGTTTATGCCATCCATTTGGTTATTAATACATGAGAGAAACATGGATCAATTTCACAAGTTTTAACACTTGTAACATAAGGCACAAGGAAAGTTGTGTATTTTTACTTAGGGGCTGTTTGGCTACATATAAGAAGCTGTAAATAACAATAATTTAAGTAATTTTATAGGTAAGTGATTGTTTGGGTTGATATAAAAGTTCCATTTACATCTCACCCAATTTTACAACATTTTAGCTTACATCAAAATTTTCTGTAAGTTGAAATGCAGTACAGTAAATAGTATCCACTCACCATCATATTCATCTCATATTTTATTATAAAAATATTTAATAAAATAATTATCTTTAAATTTAATTATAAAAAAAATTAAGTAATAAAATTAAAGAAATATTAAATATTTTTATAGCTTAATATTTATATGATTAAATATGTTTACGACAAAATTTTTTTTAGAAAGTATTATATTGTTTTAGAAAATTAATTATAAAAATATTTTTAAGTAATAAATTTAAATAAATATTATATTTTTATAATTTTTTATTTATATAATTAAATATTTTTATCATTATTTTTTATAAAATTAATAAAACTAATTATAAATTTTTTATAATTAAAAATATTATAAAAATAATTAATAGAGTCAGTATTTTTAAAATTTAATTATAAATTTTTCAAGTAATAAATTAAGCAAATATGAAATATTTTTAAATTTAATAAATTATTTAACTATTTTTACTTAAATTAATTTTTATGAAGAGTATTAAAATAATAATAATAATAATAATAATAATAATAATAGATAATGGGTAATTTCACCATCTTACTTACATGGTACTTGTACCTTTAAACTTACATCAAACCAAACAAATAAAAAGTAAATGCAGCATTTCAAGTTACAGCAAAACAAATAATAATGATGTAATTTAACATAAAACATTTTCACTCACACTGTAATTTCACTTGTGTTTAGTTCAATATAATTGTAAATGCAATGGATTTTCGCTTACGACATAACGAGAAATACATAGATTTTAAAATACAGTGTAGTCAAATCTGGTGTTTGGTTAGATGTAATTGAAAATGCGGTATTACAATATTTTGTATTTCGCCAGAGAAATTTGTAAATTTGAAATTAAAACCTTTTACATATCAAATATTTTAATGTCATTTTAATGATTTTAAGTACTGTATTAATTAGTTTAATTATTAATTTTATCATTAAAATAGTTATTAAATTTATTATTAAATTTATTAATTTTATATTATATTTTATAATTTTTGATACAAAAAGAATATTTATAAATTTTTTATAAATTTCTAGCATGTTTTTTAACGATTTTAATTATAGTATTAATCATTTTTAACAATTAATATTATTATTAAATTAGTTATTAAAATAGTTATTAAATTTATTTTATATTTATTATTTTTCACTTAACAAAAGCATTCAATAATGTTTAACAATATTGATTTTTCCTTAATTAATCACATGCAGGTCACAAGTTATGATGAGAAGAAGTTTAAAAACAAGGGATTTGGTTTTACAGGTAAATTAGCCGTAAAACCAAATCCTTTATTCGATGTAATCTGAATTACATATTTTTTTGGAATCATGTGAAACAAACACTGAATTTCTAAAAACCCAATAACTTAAGTTACATGTAACTCTAAAATCTTGCAAACAAATAGTACTTTACATGTAATTTTACTTACGGGCAACCAAACATCCCCTTAAGCTGGAAGTTTTCAACGGTTGTAATATTTATTGATTCATGCCATCGAAGTTATTGGCCTCATTGCCTAATTTGGAGTGTCAACTCTGAAGATTATTTGGAAAATATAATATTCTTAGATATATCAATCGGCTTTGATAAATTTAACTTGAAACTATATATTTGGACATCAAGTATTTCAAATATGATTCGTTTTATTATTTTTAAATTTAAATATTGTGTTAGTTAAAAATTATTTTGGCCAATCTGCTTTGGTCTAGTAGCATTGACCCAACTATAAAATTGGTTGATGTGAAAATATTATTGATCGAATTCAAAACCTACTGGATGCAATCATGGTAACGGGTCTTAGTTGTGGGCATGGACTTGAACCCAAATTCTGTGGGGCTAAATGAGGGCGTATGGTTGGGTATTCAATTCTTTACAATGCATACACCCGTCACTCTACATGGGTGTGTCACGTTTGTTAAAAAAAAAAAAAATTTATTTTGGATTTGATGCATAATTCAATTAATTAAATTATTAGATTTTCATTTGATTTTCAAACTTATAAACTCTATACTTTCAAATTCTTTTCTTATATGTTAGTTGTCGACAACTTATGCCCTTTGGCCGAACTTGCTTTAGTCGTTGTTATTATATTATAAATAACAATAAAATTATATGTATTTTATTGCTATCAACTTTTTGCATATTGGTTTGTTTTTTAGTATGGAAATTTGTAAGCCTTTAAACAATAATTAAATATAGAGATCATAGATTTAGTTTATCATTATCATCATCATTATTATTATTTTCTTTTTTTTAATGCCAATCTTATGTTTCATTTTGGAACTTTAGATTTTTGAAATAATTTTGCAGTATCCCGTATTAATTTTATTTGGAAAACAACCATGCTCGACTTATTTTCTAAATAAATTTCGTCTACTTTTATTGAAATTTCATTGGAAAAAAATATAAGTCAATGTTTTAATTTAAATGTTAATTATATAATTATTTGGATAACATCTCTTTATTAGTCAAAGAAGCACTGTAAAGTTAAAAAAAATATTTTATTATGACACAGTTTTTTTATAATTATTTTATTTATTTTATTAATTTAAAATTTTAACTTCTGTTTAACTTTTCCAATGGGAAAACTTTCTGCTTAGAAAGACAATGAGTGGAAAAATTCCCTCCATGATGTAAACTAATACCTACCAAAATAGCTTTAATTTGCCTGTCCATTCATAGCGCAAAGACACATATTAAGCTAGAAAGATGCAATTCTCCCTCATCAAAACTCTTCTCTTGACGCTTCTGATATCAGCCTTCATGTTCAGCGATGACGATGAACTGGTTATTGAATGTGAGTTGTAAATCTTCTTATGATCGTTTAATTTTTTTTTTTTATAAATGTGATAAGCGCTCAATTTATAAATGATAAATGCAACAAGCACCATAACAAACATGTGCACAAGTCAAAAATTAAATATTTAATTTGTGCGCTCTCACCTAATAGCTTGGGGTATAAGTTACAAGTCTATATTTACAACTGAAGACTCATTATTGCCCGTGTGTTAAGCGGGAGTTAAATCTTTTGACATCATTTATAAATTTTATTATACCTTTAATTATCAATGTTCTCATTTTTCATAACTTTATATGCTGAAGTCGAAGGTGGTCGGAGGATGTTAGGCACAAGATCGGGACAAGTCCCACTTCCTCCAATAGAGAACACACTACCAAATCGTCGCATCAAGCCACCCAGTCCAAGCTTCTTCAACAAGGAACCATGAACGCTGTGAACTTCAGCCCACCATTATTGTGGTGTTTATTTACCAACGAAAGGGTGAATTGGACCGTATATTATATTAGTATTTTATTGGTAGCTAGCTAGCTATGTAATATGTATATCATTTTTTTTTTTTGGGCCAAATCTAATAAACCAAGAATATAATAAAAAAAAGGCATACAAATGTTTAAGGATAGATACATGGGATGACCTTAACCGCTTTGACTAGTTAATAAGAATGCAAGTGTATGTGTTGATTGTGCAATATAGTGTGCGTAAAGCAAGATGTTGGTCCACAGGGAAAAACGAGATTACTAATACTTACTTCAATTCTAAAAATTGACCTAATCAAAGAGTAGTGATGTGTATGAATAAAAGAAAGTAAAAGTAAAAAATACGAAAATAAGGAGGAAAAATTAGGAGAAGAAGTGATGTTCGAGCATAGCATCTTTTTAGGGTTTGATAAAGTGGAGGACGAAGATTGCATATCTAAAATCATACTAAGTCCCTCTTTCAAGGTTGAAGAGTAATTAAATCGATGTAGAGCTAATGCAGTCATCCATGCAATTACATTAACACTCTATAAAACCTAAATGTGAGTCAACAAGGATCTCTTAAGTAGATAATCCCTTTTGGAAAGAGAGATTACCCCTAACCCGAATGCATAATAGAAATGTGATACTCACTAACGAACTTGGGAGAATTAAGGGAGACGGGGTCTCCAAAGTACCCTATTTCTAGGCTTACTCATAATTCTCTCTAATCGTGGTATGTCTATGCTAGGTGGGAATTTCTTCTCGTCACAAAGCACATCAAATATGATAACTAGGGCATTTTCCGCAATAGAAATCAAGCATTCAAGCATGCAATTAGATTCAAATAGAATGAATTTCAATAAAGAAAACAATTAAATCACATCAATCCAACAACCAATGTCAAAACATAAATAATTAAGTTTAACTATGCCTAAACATCTAATAAATTAACCCTCCATTAATGTGGGGCAGTCATCCAAGATACAAGAAATGATGAGAATGAATAAAAGCATATGAATCCCCTTCTCAATCGCACTGGAGATTGATCATCAAAAAACTCCAAAGAACGTTTTGAACTCCGCCAAGGTAAGCATGACGACTATGATCTACTTCTCCTTAAATGTAGATCCTAATCTCCTCTTCATATCGCCTATAGATCCCTGGGATCAGCCTTCTTTCTCCCCTAACCTTCCCTCCAAAAGAGATTTGAAGAAATGATAAAAGATATCCTAAAAATCCTCATTAGGTTTATTTATACTCAGTTGCTTATGGGTTGCTTATGGGCTGCTTATGGGCATAAGGACATGGCCGTAAGAAGCTAAAGAAGATAAGTCGCAAGATTTATGGGAACATCTACATTCGTAAGTCCCATCTATAAGGTCTTTTGTTTGTGTTACGGTCTAGCTTATGACCATAAGCGCTGGACCGTAAGCTTCACTGTGTTGCTCTTGCGACCATCCTTACGGGTATTAGTTTTGGTCATAAACTCCTCTGAATGGCGCTTAGGGCTTTAATCCTTGAGCGTAAGGTCTTATGGTTTGGCTTTAAACTCCCTTTTACAAGCATAAAACATACCTGTAAGGTTCTCTAGAAGATGCTTATGGTCGTAAGTCTGGCCGTAAGCTACCCGTAAGCCATCCTGTTTACCTTGTCCTTAATCAATTTATGCCAAGAGAGCCCCAACTTCTTCGTTTAGAGTCTAGAATGCTTTTTTGGTTATCTCTTTTCTTTAAGTACTGCCCAAAGCCTGAGGATACAAGATATGCTAAGTTTAGCACCGAATTTCACAAGATGATCCTGATGCAAGCCAAATGAGTGCACAAAATGATATAAAATAGTAGAATATTGTACACTCATCAAATTCCCCGACACTTAAGCTTTTGCTTGTCCTTAAGCAAAAATAAAATATTACAAACCAAGTGAAGAAAGTGAAAGACCTTTGATGCTCAAGAATTGGGAAGTTTCGAAAGTAACTGGGTTTCAACAATACAAAGATGCTAAAAATCTCAAGTTCCAACAATAGTAAACACTTTATTCAAGGTTATCAATGCTTTTGTGTTACAACTCTTTACTTTAATTCTTTTGACCTACAAGACTTTGATAGTAAAAATTTCACAAACAACTTCTTTGCATAGTGGTAGATTCACACAACTCTTACGCTAGCCTTTTCCCATGATGCCTCATCAAGTAGCTTTCACACTTAGGAGAGGTAGCTTTTTCCGCATCTTTTATTAGAATATGGTAGCTTTCACTCTCCTAAAAAGGTAGGTCTTTCTATGGTTAAGGCATACAAGGTATCTAACTTATCGAGAGCAACTTCACACATCTACTACAGGTAGCTCTTTTTATTTTCCACATTTTTTTCTTTTCAAACAAATTCTTTCAAATTTCCAAAAAAATTTCTCAATTTAAACCACTTGAAGTAAAATAAACTATACAAAGTTATACACGGTCTAAGTTGTTACAATAGAGAAGTTGTGTGTTCTAATTAGGTGAATAACTAAAAATAGAGTGCAAACTAAGAAAAATAGAACTCAAAAGGGAACAAAACCGCATGTGTCCACCGTAATACTAAGAAATTCCCACTACATTTTCAATGCACTGTCATAAGTCGCAACTTGGCAAGTAAAAGAATACAGTGAATCCTAAACCCCTTCTCCACGCTTAATGTGCATAAAAGATGGATATGTAAGACAATTTAAACAAAGGATTGGAGGGAAGTGGAAAATGAGTACTTCCCCTATTCTTATTTGAAAGTGCATTGATCCTTGGAACTAGTTTAGTGGGTCCGTTGATGTGCCCAAGTAGTGGGGTTCACTCAAGGTCAAGAAAAGAGTTAGTGAGCATCCCCTTTACAATCGAGGATGGTGGGTGTTGTAATTAAATTTTGCGAATACAAAGGATGGCATTAATGCTCAACAAAATAAAAAATAAAAAAAAGCAAAATTAAAATCCACTAAAGTCTGAAAATAAGTACAAAACTGGGCTGGGTTAACCTTTTCCATAAAAGATGAATACAAAAAGGCTAAAAATGAAAAGTACATAAAGAAATGAAAATAAAACTAATACTAGGTGGTGTCTGAAGGTGTCAAATCTGTCGAAGGATGTGGTGTTGGTGGAGGAGTGGAAACCGATGGTGAAGGAGAAGGAACCTGTCACACCCACCCCTTCTACTGAGGTAAATGTGGCACCCATCAGTTAAAATTCCCTTTTAACTGGAAACTGACACCCTGTTTTAAACAAAATCAGACCTACAAATCACAATTTACAACTTTACACCAAGTACAGGTTCAAATACATAAATACCATGAATACAATAACTCAAATTTGCGGGTACAACCGCTACAAGATCACAACAACAATAAATAGAAAGAAAGATATGGGACCCACTGCAATCCTGGACTCAACCTGACTAGCTCTATAGTCGATCGAGCAATCTAGGGTCCTCGCTCCTGCAGCCTACAGACACATTCGGTTGGTCGGTAGTGGCTTAATAATTTTAAATACTTAAATACGATGATATATATAGTATATAAATACCAACTTCTCAAATAATTTTTCCAACTTTTCCAAAAATACCGTAATTTTAGCAAAATACAATCTTTAGAGAACTTTTTGAAACATAAATTCAACATAAATCAACATCAATTTGATTTTTCTCGAGAAAACACAAATTTTGTGAGAGCGCCTCATCACAATTCAAAAAAATAACATAAATTTCAAATTCAAAATAAAGCAATACCCAACACTCACCCGAAAGATAACATGGTCTAGAAAACTCTCTAAACCTTCGCCGTGGCGGCTAGGGTTCGAGCCGTCGAGAACTCATGTCCTTAGCGTTGACCCATCGGTTCACCGGTCGGTGACCCCGGCTACCCGATGAATATCCGAGTCGGGGCTCTACGCTCCCACCAGGCGGCCCTCGTAGAAATCAACACCCGGGTCCACCACGCCACCTCTAAAGGGCCGGCCCGTGGGGACCCACTCATCGCGATGAGTCGGGCCTTAGCCCGTCACCATCAAAACCATCAAGTAAATCACGAGCAATAATACCATATGTATAAATCATAACACGGGGATCCTTTTCCGGGACAAGTATTCACATCACGGAAATAAACATTATTTTTCCACTGAGCCCAATGCCAAAAAGTATAACAATGCATAATACCAGTAAAGATCCATGATACCATTCCTATACTAGGAATGAAAACCAATTCCACAAATATTGTCGGTAAAAAAACATTTTTAATACGCCGCATATGATTTCCCAAATCATTCCAAATCAAAAGCAAAGATATGTACCCATCCAAAAATAAATACATGAATTGAATAATTAAATCACGTATACATGTATTTCTACTATTCACAAATATGTATAATTATACAAAACCGATGTATCAATACGGTTATCATGGCACATCGTAGGAAAATAAATATAAGTATATTTCGACCTTATACGCAATTAAACATGATAAAATGAAATACTTAAACATTTATTTCCAAAATACTAGCCATTAAACAATTATTTCAAAATAATGATAATAATTTATTTATTTAAAAATAATAGCCACTACTAACTCACTCGGTGTCTTGGGTTCCTTTGCTAGACACTGAACTCCCTCCCAAGACTCGAACAACACCTAATAGAATAATAATAAAAAAATAAATAACATATTTAAACTCAAAAAGAAAAATACAAAAAAATAATAATCAACTCTCATTGGGCCCACTCACTCCAATCGGTTAAAATCCGACTTTGCATAATCCAACCGGCTTTCAATTGCACTTAAACCAACTCAATTTAGACTAAACACAGCTTAAACCAATCTGAACCAATCTCAATTCCCTTGAACCAAGCTTAATTGCACTGAACCAAACTCAATTTCACTGAACCAGCTTGAACCAATTCAATTCTTATTCAAAATCCATTGAACCAACTTGGTTCAGTCCAAAACCCTTAACCTAAAATCAACTGAACCAAACCCAACCCATTTCAACTTGATTTGATCAAGCCCAACTCAACCAAATCAACTTGGCTAACTCAACCAATTCAATCTAACCATCATCATTAACACATTAATCATCATCATCATCAATTTAATTAATCAAACCAAACCCTAATCTCGGTGCTACAGTAATTGCTACAGTAATTCCGGCAATCTCATCTCCATTTTCAAGGAATTTCATCACAAATACAAGGTTTTTCCAAATAACTTCAAGCATTCATCATCAATCAACAACAAACCATAATTATTTCTACTCAAATCCATCATTTTATTCATCAAATCCACAATATATATATATACATCCAAACATACACAAACATTAAACAAAAACTACACCAAAGAAATCCTTACCAAGCAAGTAACCACTCCGGCGAACTCCCTCCGGCGATCTCCAAATCTTTCTCTTTAAAAACCTCTAATTTCTCCCATTTCTTCATTTTTTTTTTTTTTAACTCTCGGGTTACTGTAGCAAAATGGTGGAGAAGAAGATGAACACCACAAGCTTTAGATTTTTCTCTCAATTAACTCTTCAGCCGAAATTTACTTTTAGTCCCTGAAAAGATAATTTCTTACAAAACAGTCCCTGAAAAACTCCCAAATGGTCCTTGAATTATGAAATAGTATTCTCAAAAGGTCCTTTCAAATTACCCAACGGTCCCCAGGTTATAACACAATATTTTAAAAAGATCCCTTCCATCTTACCTTTCAGTCCTCGGTTTCCATAAACATTTCATGTCCACCCTTTTCATTTATTCTTTAACCCAAAATCTTTTAAAAAGTTTTACACTTAGGTCCTTATTCTTTCCACTTGGGGTTTATCAACAAGATTACTCTGTAGAAAAATCTTACTGCAACTGTAGTAATACCCTAAATATATTTTTCCAGTAATTATCCAAAGGTTCAGGGTATTACAGAACCAGCCTGGATAATATGTCCAGTGCATGATCCAAAGTGCCCTATAGCTATGCTTGTGTTACGAGAATGGCTCACTGGTACTCCCGTATCTCTCGGACCTCTACCCACAGCTCCTGAATCTTTGATCGTCGTCGAGCAGCTACTAAGAGGGATGCACTCACTAGTACGGTGACCGATGCCAGGGAAGACTCACTTAGACTTGTCATCTGACTGCTCATCTGTATCCTCAACCTTCTCTTGTGGTTGCTCAATAGGACTCGAAGTCTGACTAGCGGCGCACCACAATCCCCATCAGTTGTACGGTGTCCATCTCCTAGCCTTGGAGTCAATCTACCAGCTCCATCCCTGTAATAAGTCTCATGATATAGGGGCTAGCAAAGATCTCACCCAAGCATACATGTTGGTCCTGATGTAGAATAAAGTCTACTAGCATATACCACAGCTGGATGGGATGATGCTCGGTTATGTTGTATAAGAAGAGAAGCTCCTGTCGTCCCACCACTCCAGTGCTATCAGCTTGACCTACAAAAAGACCGAGCGATGACAAGATGTATATACCTCAGAGCTAGGCATGATAGGAAAAAGGTCTTCATGTGCCACTGCTCTGGTGCTGCCACAATCCCTTAGGTATAACGTCGGGCAGGAAATCATGAGAAGTTGCTCGTACTATGGGGTGGTGGTAAAGTTTGTGTTGTATTTCCCCAACATTATGGCAAATCTTATGTAGATCATTGATCGCTACCCCCAAATAACTGGAATTAGATGGAGCCAAACCTGTCAAATCCTACCAGCACTTAATACACCTCAAAGGTGGACAAGACCTCGAGGGTGGTGTCCATGTATGTCTTCTCCTACAATGAGAATAGTTGGCTTCATCATCCTAACTGGAACATTCCTCAGACCTCCTATTCAAGTCCTAGCTAAGAAAGAACGGGTGAATCCACCAAACGGGATTGGCCAAATCGCTTTATCTCCAAGCGGGTAAACAGCTTTTGAAACAGCCTCTAAAAATGAAGAGGTTGAAGGGACTGGGGGAGTCGATGTCTATTCCTCAACTGCAGGACCAAAGGTAGATGGCTCGGGTCTCATCCTCTTGGCCAACCTGGAAATGGTCTTTTTTTGCTATGAAATTTACAAGGGAAGTCATTCGGAAAAAGAAGAATTTGATGTTTAGTACACAAAAATATGAGATTTACCTAAACAAAGATTGCTAAGGCCTTCTTACAGGCAAACTTAACACCGCAAGCCTCGAGGGAACTCACTTTTATAGCGAGCCTTGCTTCCATAAGCCTCGGACTTAGGCTATAAATACCCCTCATATACATTGAGCTCAAAAATTTACAATTTCACATCCAAATCATCATCCAAACATTTCATAACATTCATATAATTGTTTCTATGCAAAATACTAATCATTGAACTCGAAAATCATAAGAAATGGCAATACCTTCGAGACAAAAAAGAAAACATAGAAACCGTCAGGTGTAAAACTAGTCCAAACCCATTAAAAAATACTCAAAAATAGTAAAGAAGAATAGGGGGAGTAAATGGGCGGAGACAAGCTCACTAGCAACCAAGATTCAGTGAAGATCAAAGGTCTTCGGTGGCGCTTAAACCATAGGTGCAAGAATAATTCATGACCCTAAGTCTCTCGGTATGAGCATTTACTGGGTGGTTACAGCAGCAAGACCTACCCCATAAGAATATATCTATTTTACAACCTAGGTTATGGGCGTAAAAGGCTTTACATTGTAGCACGTAAAGTTCTCTGAATTGCTCTTATGATTTGGTTTACGGGCCTAAGTGGCCAGTAAGGAACCTAGGTCATGCCCCAAGGAGGCTACGGGACATAAGGGTGTTTGGGTATGCTCATAAAATGTTCTTAATAACCCTTACGGCTCTACTTACTGGCGTAAGCCACCCATAAGGGACCTTTGAACTGTGCTCTTCAAGACTTACAAGCCGCAAGTGCACTTGTGATACTTTCTAGAAACCCCTTGTGGGGTGGTTTAATGGTGTAAAGATGCTTGTAAAGCTCTCTATGAGGCAATATGGCTAGGATTATAGCATAAGTACACCCTAAGCAGTCCTAAAAATTTGAGCAGAGTTTCCCCTATTCTAACAAGAAAGCTCAAATACAAATATTACCTGATGAGCACAAAACTGAGTGTCTGAGATGACAACCAACCAACCAAACCATGAAAAACAAAGACATGCCAAGCATTTTGTTGCTAACTCAAACAAAAGCAATGACTATAACTAACCATCAAACTAAACAAAAACACAAAAAATGCTTGGGTTGCCTCGTAAGAAGTGCTTGTTTTACATCACTAGCTTGGCGTACCTAATATACACATGTCAAGGAGGTTTGAAATAGGAGTACTCTTTACAACTAATATGAGTGTTTCCGAAATAATGCCCAAGTGTGAAATAAGAGAAAATAGGAAGCTTACCAATGATTTTGACTGGCTCAGATGTTACCTCCTTTGGTAAAAGTTCTTTTAACTTTCTTGGGGGAAGTGACTTCTCTTTAATGCTTCCTGCATGTGATTTCCTCAGGCGACTTTGTTGTAAGCAAAGGGGGTGTATTTTCATCTTGAGAGCCATCCAATAACTCCTCAAAAGGTTCCTTGTGTACCATTTCCTGCACATATTCATCAACAATAGAGTCAGTCTTGTCTATAACATAGCAAGCATCATCAAAAGTGAGAGAATGTTTTCATAGCATTTGATCAAGCAAAAACAACTTCCCTATCACCAACCCTAAGAGTCATTCTACCATTGCTGACATCAATTAGGGTTTGGGAGGTGGCTAGGAAAGGCCGACCAAAAATGAGGGGTACCTCAACATCCTCATCAACATCTAAAATCACAAAGTCAACCAGGAAGATGAATTTATCGACCTTAACCAAAACATCCTATATGATGCCCCTAGGATGCCTAATAGAGCAGTCTGCTAACCGAAGGGTCATCCAAGTGGGCTTAAGTTCTCTAATTCCAAGTCTCCTAAATATAGTGTAAGGTATGACATTAATACTAGCTCCTAGATTTGCTAGGGATTTTTTGTTCACCAAATCACCAATGTTGAAGGAATAGTAAAACTCCCTGCATCTATCTTCTTCCTCGGTAGTCAATTCTGTAGTATTACCGAACTTCCTTCATTCATTGTAACTGTCAACACCTCTTTAAATTTCTGCTTGTATGTTAATAGGTCCTTAAGAAACTTCTGGTACTTCGTCGTTTGTGAGAGGGCTTCAACAAATGATACATTGATGTGCAATTGTTTGAGTAAATCCAAAAGCCTCTTTAATTGCTCATCTATGCGTTTATTCTTCAACCTAGAGGGATATGGAAGTCATGGAACATACTCATTTACCGGTGGTGGTACATTCTTCTCAACAGTTAGAGTAGCACATCCCTCTTTCGTTGGGCTTTCAGAAACTTCAATCTTCGGCTCTTTCTCCTTTTCTATTACCTTGTTTCTAGTCATGCCCACTTCCATGCCACTCCTAAAAGTAATCACCTTAAGGTGCTCGCAAGGATTCATCTCGGTGTTACTTGGTAAACTACCTTGTGGTTTTTGGGCAACAACTTCACAATTTGGCCAACTTAATTCTCTAAGTTTTTAAGAGAAGCATGCTGGTTCCTCATCGTAGACTCTATGATCTGGAATCTAGCATTGGACTGCTAAAACTTGGTGTTCATGGTTTGTGATAAGTGCTTGTGTATAAATATTATTTAGTATTCTTTACTTATATGGAGCATTGTTTTTATCAAGATTTGTGGCTTATCATTGTGTTTTTGTGTTCTTTTATACAAATATGGTTATGAAGATATGAAGAAAAATAAAGAAGCAAAGATAGGTCATGGCGGCACATTTTGGGATTCTTTTGTGTGATACATTGATCAAAACACAAGCCGCACTTGAATACATGAGAATGTGTGCCAACATCCAATGAGTTTTAAAGGCAATTCATGAGTTGGAAGGGCACAAAGGCAGTCACACACTCATGTTCCAGCTTATGCAGAGATTTTAAGAGTTTTCTCAACACATTTGAAAGACAAGATACGACATGACCTACCACACGGGTGTGTGCCTAGATGTGTGGCCTCAAAGGAAGAAAAATAAATTGTGGTACAGTTCACGGGTTAATGTAGCAAATTACTGTCCACTAGTTACTGTAGTAGGTTACTATTTATGGTACTGAAGCAAGCAATCCATACAGTCTTGTGAAATTTTGATCTCCAAATATAAAAGACGTACTTGAAGATTTATGTGGGGATCTTTTCATAAGTTTTTGGGAGAAGTCATCTAGGGTTTTGGATAGGAGGTCTTTTCACTCAAGGGAGCATTTCTTTACGAGCTTTCATCAATTCCTTCATCATTATAGCTATCGGGGAAGCTACCGACGACATCGATTCGGAGCATTGTTCCCTAGCTTCGTTGGAGGAATTCTTGTAGAAGTTGAAGCATTCCTTGAAAACCATCAACACAAATCTAAATGGACTTATCTTTATGTTTTTCATGTGTTTTCATTCATTAATTGATTGCATTTTGTATTGCTCCATGGAAAGCTAAACCCTAGTGGGTACTTGTACATGTAAACCCTAGGATGTATTTGTTTCTTTTGACTTTTATTGTGTTTCCTTTAACTGAGTATTTATTTGAGTTTCAATCTTATGTGCTTGATGTTTGGTCCCTTAGAGTGACACTAGGGTTGAGAACCTATTCTAATCGTCCTTTTGACGAGTGACCATCACCATTAGTATTAGATTTACCAATATTGAAGAAGGTTGAAAGGGTGAGTCAAGAGGTAGCGAAATGCCCCCTTTTTTCCTCGGATGTGATTTAGCGTACCTCCACATTCCAAGAGTTCTTTGTAATCACAACAGATTGAGAGTTCCCTTTCCAGTAGGGCTTAGTTATGATTGGGGATCTTTTTCTTGCACCAAAGGTTTGATCTAGATTTGAGAATAGGGTTGATTACATGGAATTCCTAGAGCTTTAAGCAGTCATACATGGTATGAGACATCGAGAGTCTTCTCTCTGTCAGGATCTCATAGGTGACTAGTCATGGTTGACCTTAGATTTTGGACCTTGTGTTTTTGGATTTCCAAGACTCATTAAATCTCAATTAGGGAAGCATAGTTTTAGTCTTTCACTTGAAACAAGAATCCTAAACGGAGCATTGTCTGGGTACTCCAGCTATCTTATATGATTCCTTTCTATTTCTCTATTTGCTTGCTTATTTTTCCTTGTTTACTTGTTTGTGAAGTTGATCATTCACACACACATTCCATTGATTAGGCTAGATAGCAAGGTTACAATTATTATTAGTATTCTTGTTCCCTATGGATTTGACTACCTGACCCATTGGGTACTTTATTACTTTGACACCCGTGCACTTGCAGTACACTTACACAGGAGTGTGTTAGTTTGTATAAAACAAGTAAGTACCTCCTCGAGAGAGGGCTTCCAATCAAACTGTGGTTGAGGAGGAAATCCAGGTGGAGGCTTCTACTGCCCTTGATTCCCCTAAGAGAAATTGAGGTGATTCCTCCATCCTGAGTTGTATGTGTTGTTATAGGAGTTCCCTTGATGTCGGAGGACACTACCAATGAGTCAATTTGCTCTGTGGGTCTGTGCGCTGCTCCCACAATGAGACAATCAGTCAAAATGTGTCCTTCCCCTCATATATCACAAACTATAACTACAACTAGTTTCTGGGTGGATAAGTTGTTAATCTTTTTGCTCAAAGCTTGCACCTAGCCGACTAAAGCTATAACCTCGCTAACCTTTATCATCCTAGTGGGCTTTCCAACTAAGTTTCCCCTGAAATTCCACTGGTAGTTATTCATGGCTATTGATGGAATATTTGCACTTCCAACTGATCCTCCTAATGCTGAATGAATAAATTTCCTAGTGTTCCAGTTGAGGCCTTGATGGAATATCTACACATCCATCCATTTAGGGAGATTGTGGTATGGACACTTCCTCAATAACTTTTTAAATCTCTCCCATGCCTCAAAAAGTGATTCTGAGTACAACTGTATGAAAGAAGTAATCTTCTAATGCATCTTGGTCGTCCTTCCCAGTGGAATGTAACAAGCCAAAAATATCTCAATGAGCTATTCCCATGTT
Organism: Dioscorea cayenensis subsp. rotundata; assembly: GCF_009730915.1. Taxonomy (NCBI): domain Eukaryota; kingdom Viridiplantae; phylum Streptophyta; class Magnoliopsida; order Dioscoreales; family Dioscoreaceae; genus Dioscorea; species Dioscorea cayenensis. The sequence continues at coordinate 6,078,349 of NC_052487.1, forward strand.
GTAATCGAAGCTTGGGGAGGTCTTATAGCTACTGCTTCACTCTACCCTTCAAGTAAAATGGGAATAGTTGGAGTCTAATAGCGTCATTATAGAAATTGTTAATCTTCAGTATATCATAAACTTTGAGGAACCCTATAATGTGGTTGTTCAGGTCCTCATCTGGCAAACCATGAAGCTGTGCTGCTTGTTGGACCATTTGAATGAATTCTAGATTGAGTTCAAAATTGTTTGCAGCTACTAGTGGGCAAACAATACTGGACTATGAACCATTGAATGTAGGGCAAGCATAATCAGACAAGGTTCTCTATCAATCCCCTAGATTTGCCATGCGGTTCAATTGCTATCTTTCAACCCTAACTCTTAATGATCTTGTCTCGAACAATAGAGTTGTTGTCAATCTAGTTCTAATCACTCTTTTTATGTTGCTTGCACTTTCCACCAGTCAAGTTGATTTGCATTTGGGTGGCATATACTATAATCAAACAAAAAAAAGGAAATCAGAAATAATAAAGATAAACAAAAGAAGAAAGAATACAAAGGGAAATAGATGGCTAAAGTGATGAAAACACAAAGCGTTCCTAATATCTCAAACTTCAATAGCAACATCTCCAAAAACTTGATAGTTACACAAGTGTACATGTCGATCATGTAATAAAGTGTACGTAAAACAATATGTTGGTTCACAGGGAAAATCGAGATTACTAGTACTTGCACTAATTCCAAAAAATAGCCTAATCAAAGAGTAGTGATATGTGTGAACAAAAGAAAGTAAAAGTAAGGAATACAAAAATAAGGAGAAAAAATCAAGAGAAGAAGCAATGTCTGTGTATAACATCTCTCTAAGGTTTGATAAAGTGGAGAAAGAAGGTTGTTTAGGTATGCAATAATATTTAAACCAAGAGGTTTCTAAAATCATACTAAATCCCTCTTTTAAGGGTGAAGAGTAATTAAATCGGTGTAGAATTGATGCAGTCATCCACACAATCGCATTAACACTCTATGAAACCTCAATGTGAGTCAACAAGGATTTCTTAAGTAGATAATCTCCCTTGGGAAAAGAGATCACCCCTAATCCAAATACATAATAGATGCAATTTCTCCTAAAATCTATTTTACATGAGCGTGCGACACACTAGAAAGCGAGCACGAGACTCTCCGGCCGCAAGTGCACAAGTCGTCAAGTAATAACCTCTCGCGTGAGCACGAGAGGGTCGTATTCCCAAGAGCCCAAGATCTACTATCACTTCCTCCTAGGTATCACTATCTAGTCTAGCAAACAAAGAGATTATTGTTCCGAAATACAAATATGAAAATAAATAAATAAAGAACTATAAACAAAATGTAGTAAGGCACACCATACAAACAATCTAAGAAGCAAGTAGCAATGAGAACTAGAGGCCTCGGGTGAGGCTCCCAGCTGGAGAAGAACAAATTAGGATGAATATGGGAATTAAAGCACAATATTTGCTAGAGTTGGCTCGCTAGAATCATATGTCGACTACCCCGGAACCTCCGTAGTGTAGCCCTAATCCAATACGGGTTCCTTCACCCAGAAGATACCCCCATAATGTCTTTGGGGATAGGGAGTCTTGGTTAGGTTAATTCTAATGCTTACTTTCGGCTAAAATTACCCTAACCTCACTGGGAGCTACCGGTACCTGGAACCTCCAGTGTACCGGCACATTGAATCTCCTTCAATCATTGTGTGACCTAATAGATACAAGCATCCCGCCATAGATATACAATTCATGAATCAAAACCTATAGAATCCATCCATTGTAGGTTGAACATCAAAACAATAGATTGAAACCAACAAACATGCCAACATTCAATTAAAACTAACAATGATCATCCATCCATACAAACAAGTTCCTCTCCCAAGGTTCACTGGAGCCCGGTGGCCTTGGGAGTCTAGTTCCACATAAAGGGGAGAATACACAAAATAATCAATAAAAATTCTCATAAGAAACTCCCTTAGAAAGGCTAGAAGGTGGTGATGAAAGCTTGCTGGATCCGCGTCGTCAAGCTCCTTGATGTGTTCCTTAAGTACAACCTTCTTCTCCCCTTGAGTTCTTACTCTTCAAATCATCTTCTAATCTGGTGATGGTGATGGAGAATGATGGAGATGATAGTGGAGAATGGTGGAGATGATGATGGAGAAGGATGGATGAGATGGTGGCCAAAGTCCCTTCCCAAAAAGCCCTAGGTTCTCTTTTATAACCTAGAAGTGATGTTCTGTTGTGTGTATGCAGGCTGGTGTGCGGCCGCAAACTAGGCCGCACACCTCTCTATCTCCTATTTGCAGGTTGTACATTGTTACAGTAAAATGGCTACAGTGCCGTTGCTGCAATGAACTGTACCTGAAAATCTACTCTTTTTGTCTAGAACTTGAGGATGTGTGCGAGCTTTAATTAATTCTTCGATTTATGCCAAAACAAAGGTCATTCACACACTATATGATCCTCTGATGTCTTGGAACAATAGTAACAAATAAAACTCGTAAAAGGCATCGGAGTCATCGAAATATGCATGAAAGTGCATAAAATATATATAATAAAAGTGATGTATTCAGACACTTATCAAATATCCCCCTACTTGAGCATTTGCTTGTCCCCAAGCAAACAAACATAAAGAACAAGAGATATTGATAAGTGGCTAAATACACAACCTCTGGCTTAGATATAGGTATACAATAGCGATGGTAAAACTCAAGACACAAATCAACAACCACTTAAGATAAATTGTGCATTCATTGGCAAGAAAATGATGTGTGTGTGCAACCCCTCTATTTCGAAGCCTTGTAGTCCAAGTCAAGTGAGCAAAACCCTGAGGACGACATCTCGAAGCATGTCACACCACCTAGTGAAGTTTGGCCTTGAAATGGTAGGAAACTCCCTTGTAGACTTCCAAGGTTCTTTCTTCTTTAGTTCAAACAATTCTCGGTCCACTTTTTTTTCTTCCTTCTATTTTCTTCTTTTTTCCTTTTTTTTTTTTGACTAACATGAAATGAAAATCCACATTACCTGGAACATTGCAAGTTCATATAAACATGCTTGTGCTTTTATAGCTTTTGGCTGGAGGCACACTCTGGTTAGGAGTAAGAACCCCCAAGTTACTTCGCTAGTAGTGCAGAGGAGCACTATCCATCTCATTTATTCTCAAAAATTTGTACAAAACAATCTCTTTTATACAACATTCCCTTTTGGACCGAGAAGGAAAATATAGAAGAAAGCCCTTAAAAGTTTATTAGAAGAGGTATCTAACATGTCAAGGCTCAAAACCACTAAAATGGGTTAGCAACTAAGAGGGTCACGAAGGTTATCACCATTCCTAACCTAGGTGTCCAAGGTTCTACATAGGGGGTAAGTGATGGAATGCCGAGAATGACACAAAAATCTTAAGAGTGCAAGGTTATGAGTAGCTTAGCATCTATCATTGTTCTACACTATCATACACCTACGACAATCATTAATGCCATCATTGGTTCACTAACATGCATAATTTTCAAAAATTTTCAAAGTTTAGAAAAATCATAAAAGTCCACCCCCCTACTTTAAAATTGTACATTGTCCCCAATGTACCTAATTCTGCATCATGTAAAAAATATATGCAATTAAATTAGAGTAAGAGGGTTTTGTGAACTTCTCTAAGTCTCAAATCATGAGTCTTGAAGTCCATGAGATAGGGGTGGCCACCAATGATTCCTGTAGATGTTGGGGTAGAAAAATTGCGTTTGATGCCCCAATTCCACCTGTAAGGTAGAAAGGAACATCATCTCAAAGAATCCATCACACACACACACACAAAAAGAAAATAAAAACAAACAAACACAACTAAGAACAAAGGGAACAAGAAATATGAAAGCAAAAAGTATGGCAGCCCTTTCTAACTCAATGCTTGGTGAAACTCGAGAAGAAATGATATAAGAGTATGCATTTTCAAGTTTACAAAATTCTCACATCAAAGAGCTTCAGATTTAAACAAATTTAAACAATAAAAAGCAATAAATATGATAGAGAAACTTAAACACAAAGCTTAATGACATAATTCGAAGATGCTGACGAAAACTTGATGAAAAACAATTGATCAACAAAGTTAAAACACAAAAAATAATGAGAGACTTTAACATTAATGAAAGTTTGACCTAATGGAGAGGCTTTCCAAGAGAATAAATAAAATAAATTGGATAAAAATCAAGCTAAAGGAAGGCGAAGAAATCAACCCCGTCGATACTGAAATGTTGCCGAAAAAGGGGCTAAAATTATCCTACAGTGTGTGTGCGGGCTGCATACAGCCTCCACATGCTTGTGCGGGCTACAGATAGCCCACACATGCTTCTAAAGCCTGTGTGTAGCCTGGTGTGTGGCCCGCACACCCTTCTAGCTAGTGTGTACGGGTAGATGTGCGGTCAGCACAACACCCGCACAACTCTCTGGTTGGTGTGTGCGGGCTGCATACAGCCCATACACCCACCGGAACTGCCTGCCCAACTTTAAAATGCTATGAACCACCTCCAAAAACTAACATTCTTAACCTTACATGCATAAGACTCATCAAAACACAAAGATAATCATTAGGCAATGAAGAACACACCAAGAATCACCAACATGAATGAAAATACTCATTTAAGCATTTTATGCAATAAAAACATGAAATTGACACATCCACACAAAGCTAAACAAACAAAACTAAAAAAAACTAAAACATAAAAACAAACTAAGTAAAATATGGAATTTAAAACCTTGGGGTGCCTGCCAAAAAGCGCTTGTTTAACGTCACGAGCTTGACATACCCCTCTTACCTCATGGAGGTTTGAAGATGGTATGCTCCTCCTGGCCAAATGTGGCATAACTACTACCAAAGAAAAAGAAACATACCTGCAGGGATGGTGCCGTGGTGGAGGTCATGGATGAATTACCTTTTGGCCTCCATGAAAAAAGCTTGGGTCGGGTATTGTGCAATTTGAACATGGGCAGATCCTTGGATGGCTTGAACCTCCTCCCCACTTGTTCTCTTATCCCGACTAGACTACCATCAAACCCTACTAGAAATTGTTTGGGCCTCCACGAAAATAGCTTTGGTCAAGAATTATCCAAGTTCGGCATAGATGGGTCCTTCGATGGCTTCAACCTCCTACTCACATCTTCTTACTGGACTCTTTGCAAATTTCCTTGAACTACCCACAAGAGTTGTTTGGGCTTCTAAATGAACAAATTTGGTTGAGAACTCATCAAGCTTGGTATGTGTGGGTCATTGGGTGGCTTAGATTTCGTTCCTAACTTTGTTGTCTCAACCTTTGTTGGATGATCATAAACTGCCCACAATATTTGTTTGCACCTCAAAGGAAATATTTTTGGTTGGGAATTGTCCAAGCCGGCATGGGTGGGTTCTTCAAGAGCTTCAACCTCCTACCCACATCATAATCTACAATTCCCAATTTTTTTTGTATGCACTGGGTGGGCTGATTGGCATTGAGGCAGGTAGCTTATTCAGTAGTCATTAACTCAATTTTTTCTATCTCCTCACATTTTTCTATGGCCATGGTTTCTTCTATCCCCCTCTTCCATAGCATCCTCAAGTGGAACTTCTACTGCTTGTTAATTGCTCTTTTCTCTCTCATTAACTATCTTAAGAAGTTCTACCACTTGTTCCTCAATTCTGTGAATAGATGCTTGCACAATTGGCATGCTTGTTTCCAACACGTTCAAACGAGAGTCCTTGATCATCATGAACTTGGCTAAGAAATCTTCAATGGTAAACATCCTTTTCGATGGTGGTTGTGGGGGATTTTGGAGCAATCTTTGCTGAGTGGGATTCCATTGTTGTCCACGGTGATGTGCCAAAAAATCTGGGTGCCCTCGCCAATATGGATTGTAGACATGTTGGAATTGATTGCTTTGGCTTGCTTTCCAAGTCATGTATTTGTTGATCTGCCATTCTTGAAGACTCATTGCCCTGTTCACAAAAACAAACTAAAAAAACTTAAGGTATAAAAGAAAAGAAGAATATTTACAAAAGAAAAGATAAATGACTAGAGTAGTGAGCTAGAAATTTTCCTAGCATTCTTGGATGTCCTCGACAATAGTGCCAAAATCTTGATGGCGAGCGCGTGACACACTAGAAAGCGAGCACGCGACTTTCTTGCTGCAAGTGCACAAATTATCAAGTAATAACCTCTTGCGCAAACACGAGAGGGTCCTATTCCCAAGGGCTTAAGATCTGCAATTACCTCCTCCTAAGTATCACTATCTAGTCTACCAAAGAAAGAGATTGTTGTTCTGAAAACATAAATACGAAAATAAATAAAATAAAAAACTATAAGCAAAATTGACTAAGGCACACCATACAAGCAATCTAAGGAGCAAGTAGCAATGAGAACTAGAGGCCTCTAGCGAGGCTCCCCTCAGGAGAAGAAAAAATTAGGATGAATCTGGGAATTTAAGCACAACATTGGCTAGGTCCACTAGACTCAGATGTCGACTACCGCAGAACCTCCATAGTGTAACCCCAATCCAATATAGGTTCCTCAATCTAGAAGAGCCCCCCATGATATCTTTGGGAATAGGGAGTCTTGGTTAGGTTAATTCTAATGCTCACTTTCGGCTAAAATTACCCTAACCTCGCTAGGAGCTACCGGTAACTGGAACCTCCGGTGTACCGTCATATTGAATCATCCTTCAATCACTATGCAACCTAATACATGCAAGCATCTTGCGATAGATATACAATTCATGAATCAAAACCTACAGAGTCCATCCATTGTAGGTTGAACATCAAAACAAAAGATTGAAACCAACAAACATGCCAACATTCAATTAAAACTAACAATGATCATCCATCCATACAAACAAGTTCCTCTCCTAAGGTTCACCAGAGCCGGGTGGCCTTGGGAGTCTAGTTCCACATCAAAGGAGAGAAACTCCCTCAAAAAGGCTAGAAGGTGGTGATGAAAGCTTGTCGGATCCATACCGTCAAGCTCCTTGATGTGTTCCTTGAGTACAACCTTCTTCTCCAATTGAGTTCTTGCTCTTCAAATAATCTTCCAATCCAATGATGGTGATGGAGAATGGTGGAGATGATGGTAGAGAATGGTGGAGATGATGGTGGAGAAGGATGGAAAAGATGGTGACCAAAGTCCCTTCCTAAAAAGCCCTAGGTTATATTTTATAACCTATAAGTGATGTTCTGCCCTTGTGTGTGCGGGTTGGTGTGCGACCGCACAACTCTCTATCTCCTCTGTGTGGGCCACACATAGCTACAGTAAAATGGCTACATTGCTTTGTTACAGTAGTGTTGCTACAATACTAGTAACAAATAAAAACCATAAAGGGTATTGGAGTCATAGAAATATGCATGAAAGTACATAAAATATATATAATAAAAGTGATGTATTTAGACACTTATCAAAGTGTACCCAATAGTATTGGGTAGTCGAATCCATCATTTTCTAATATCTAGCTGACTCAAAGATTGGGTTGAATTAATTAATCTACCAAATGAGAAAAGAATAAAGAAGGAAAAAGTGACAAGGTTTTTGACTGGAAAGATAGCAGTGGAAAGGACAGTTCCGTGGATTTATCCCCTTGACAAATGCAATAACTAGGCAATGATTTAAGAGTTTCTTCTTGGTCCATGTTAAACACCTACGGAGGGTTTGATAATGTATGTCCTCACCAATGGCTCAGAGCGGACTCAACCCCTTCCCTAATGTGTGCCCTAGTTGGAAGAGTAAAGATTATCTTCTAGACTGCAAATCAATCTGAGGTTAACTAGCAACTTAAAATGCAAGGGCAACCAACGGGGGAAATAGAAACAAGAAAGCAATGCATACGTGGGTATTGGCAAGTCCCTTATTAGGCTAGCAACATACAAGCATCAAGGCAATCAACACAGAAAAATAAGCAATATGAACAAAAGGGAGACCACAAGGAAATGCAAGAATTAATATCACTAAAATCAAAGTATTCGAAGTCAAGGTTCACAATCCAGGGTACCAAAAGACGGTTAGCCCCTTATAGTCTTAAAAACAATCTAGGAAAGCAATAAAAAAAATAGAACTTGTCCATTAAACTCCCTTTTTGCTTCACAATCACGTCAGATAAGGCTTTACAATGGTTGTCATAAATGATCCTCCTTTTCTATACTTGTCTCCACTACAGATCCAACCTTGAACAATGCTGACGGCCATCCTAACTCGCACCTCAAGAAAAGAGAAGAAGATCCCTTCAAAATCTAACTTTAGGGCTAAAATAACCTTTTCCAAATGTAAGCATCCCCGTGCTGATGGGCGTGCTGATGACCGTGCTTGGCTCCAAATCCTAGGAATTAATTTCGGCACAAACTAGTAAATTGCATAAGGGTAAGCACGCCCATGCTTACTACCCGTGCTTTGGGAGCAGACTCATGCAAGGAGCACAGTGACTATGCTGATATTCTGATAAGATTTCTAGTAAAATGCACGCGCGTAAGCATCCCCGTGCTTATCAACCATGCTCCCTTAGCACAATGGTGCTAGGGACAGTGAAACTGTTCTTCTCAGTTTTATGCAGGCTCCAATAAAACACACGGGGATTCAGCACGCCCATGCTTCCTACTTTGCTTTTGAGCATGAGTATGCTTCGGACCTTGCATGTCCTAAAACTTGTATTCCAATGTTGTTTTGCATCAGAATTTGTCTCTTTCAATTCCTTTTGGTCCAAACCCCAATTATCTGCAACATTTAATAAACATACCTCAAGTAGCATCAGTTTATAATAAGAACATGCTAAAAGGACAAGTAAAATGCATAATAGGGTATATAAAATGTATTCATCAGAGGGCAATCATCCAAGATACAAGGCACAATGAGAATGAATAACAGCATAGGAACCATCTTCTCAATCACATCTAAGATAGATTACCAAAAAAAGTCACTCATCAGAGGGCAATCATCCAATAATAAAATGAAATACAAAGTCCAACTGCTGAGAATAAAGAGTAAAAAAAAAAAAGATAGAGTGTCGGAAGCTACTCAGTAAGACTCGGACTCTGTGGCCTCCGGGTCTTCAGAGCTAGACTCATTAGTAGTAGTAACAACAGCAGGGTTAGCTCTCTGCTCAGATCCTCCCTCACTCCTAGAGTCATCTCCCCCAACGGAGTTAGAGGCCTCAGACTCTAAGTCAACATTATTGACTCCCACGTGAATTGATGCGGGAGTTGGATAGGATGGGAGAGCGGACAACTATAGACCAACATGTGCAGCTATCCGCACATTACTCTGACCCAGCCAACATCGAAAGATGGTGAACTCATCGACGGTGTGGCATTGATGGTGGAGGGGTTTGGTCAGTGGTGTCGAAGGAGAGAGAGGGGCTGGTGGAGATGGAGATGACATGGGCTTAGCAGTGGATGTAGCAGCACTAATAACATGGAAGAAGGTCCTGTGTGTAATATGAATAAGCTAAACCATCCTTATAGCCAGGAGGATGTTGAGGGTGATTGGGGCACTACGACCCTCGATTCTTATACCGCTAACCCCTCCCCCCCCTCAAAGACCCATCCTGCGGATGAGCCTGGAGATGTAAGGACCGGTGAATATAACTCCCACTCTATGATCAATCACCTGATGGTGCATAGCTAAGCTAATCTCATATCCTAGGTGCCAATGGAACCCATTGATTATACTAAGGAGGCAATTGAAGTTCCTCCTATTCACTAGCACAATGCTATTTCCCCGTCCTGTTAAAGAATGACTTAGTAAATAATGGATGTACCTGAGAGCGGGGGACCAAAGGCTAGTGGCCTTTAACCGGCAAAGATCATAGCCACTGGTGGTGCCTAAATGGTGCCAGCAAGACTCGAGAGACTCCTCTGCTAGCAGCTCAATCAGTAAGGCTTCGTACTCTGGTGTCCTAGCCAATGCCTCATCATATAGTCCTAGTTTGAAGGAAAACTCTGTAAGGCTCATATGATGCATATCCCCGAACACCTGAAACTAGACTGTATCGGCCCTATCAAAACTAATCATCCCCCATGCTTGCTCAAAAGTTGCTAGGAACTCTAACGCCAACTCTCTATAGGTTATATCTATGATAGAAAACATCTAACCCCAGTCTCCTACTCACAATAATCACCGGACCTCCTTGGCGAGTCCCACATCATGCAAAACATCCCAATTGATCTCATAGGACTCCCCGATACGTCGAGTACTTAGCCGGTTATACCGCACCTGATGTGCTGGTATACCAAAAGTGGGCCCCGTAGAAGCGAACTACGAGCTGCTCTCGCCTCTCGCTCTCTTCAACATAGGACTAGATGAGGTTGTTTTTTTCCTCGGTATTATCTTGCATAAGAGTTTAGTAAACAAGTAAATATGCAGGAAAATGTAACTACAACACACCCATGCTGCATAAACAGCATGGGTGTGCAGACTAGAAAAAAGAATGGGTGTGTTGAAGAATGAGTCATGAAAAATATGAAGCATGCCCGTCTGGCAAATTAGCAGTCTCATGTTGACAGATCAGAGCATGAGTGTGCTTGCCTTCAAAACCCTATATCATAGTAGTAGAGCATGGTCATGCTTCGTGCAAAGCACGCCCATGCTCAGCCATCTTTCGAAGAAGAAAAATAATCAATAGAGCTTAGTTTCTGGCCTAACACCAAGATTTAAGCATCCCAAAGTGTACACAACATAAATAAAATAAAATGTAAAAGTTTATAGAAGATAATCTCATAAAACAAGGCCTATAAATAGTGAGAAGCTAGAGGTTTGAGAGGAGAAAGGTCAAAACAACGAGTGCTTTGGCGGCGAGAATAAAAAAAGAAGAAAACAGAAAAGGGACAGTTACGCCTGAGCACACCCAATCAGCGCGATCGTGCTTGCAACCATACTGAGCTCCTCAAAAGGAAATTTGTGCCCTAAAAGATCATGGTCATACTTGAGACCATGCTTAGGGTCATGCTTTTTACAAGAAAAATTCAAAAACTTTATACGCCCCTTGAGTATCTGCAAGTGCATGAATCGTACAAGTAGTAAAGTGTACCCAATAGGATCGGGTAGTCAAATCCACAGGAATTGGTATAGCTCTCGATAGTTGTTTGTTCCTAATATCTAGCTGACTCAAAGATTTTTTTTAAATTAATTAATCTACTAAATGAGAAAATAATAGAGAAGGAAGAAAAGACAGGGTTTTGGATTGAAAAGATAGCAGTGGAAAAGACAGCGCCCTGGATTTATCACCTTGACAATGCAATAACTAGGCAATGATATTAGAGTTTCTTCTTCGACCGTGATAAACACCTACGGAGGGTTTGATAATGTACGTCCTCACCAAAGGCTCGGAGCAAACTCAACCGCTTCCCTAATGTGTGCCTAGCTAGACAAGTAGAGATTACCCTCTAGACAGCAAATCAATCTGAGAGTAACTAGCAACTTAAAATGTAATGGTAACCAACGGAGGAAATAGTTATGAAAAGGGAGACCATGCTTTCGAGCATGGGTGTGCTTTAGACCCTGCTTGTCTTGAAACTTGTATTCCAATGATGTTTTACATCTGAATTGGTCTCTTTTCATTCTTTTTGATCCGAACCCCAAGTATCTGTAACATTTAACAAACATGCCTCAAGTAGCATCGGCTTATAATAAGAACATGCTAAAAGGACAAGTAAAACACACAATAAGGTATATAAAATATCTATATAAAATGCACTCATCAGAGGATAATCATCCAAGATAGAAAACATGATGAGAATGAATAAAAGTATAGGAACCCCCTTCTCAATTGTGTCGAAGATAAATCACCAGAAAACTGCAAAGAACCTTCTGCGAAAGCTGCCAAGATAGGCTTGATGGCTATGATCTACTTTCCCTTGAATGTGGATCCGAATCTCCTTCCCAAATCGCCTATAAAGACCTGGAGATCTGCCTCTTTTCTTCCCCAACCTCCCCTACAAAAGAGCTTTGAAGAACAGATAAAAGATATCCTAAAAATCCTCATCATGTCTATTTATACTCGGTTGTTTATGGGCGTAAGGACAGAGCCGTAATGAGCTGAAGAAGATAGGTCAAGATCCTTACAAGAACACTTACGACCGTAAGTCTGATCTGTAAGATCTTTTGTTTGCTTTACAGTCCAAGTTACGACGGTAACCATTGGACCGTATGCTTTACTATGCTACTCTTGCCACCGCCCTTACAAGCATAAGGTTCTAATGTAAACTCCTTTGAATGGTCCTTACATGCATAAGCCTTGTCCATAAGATCCTTCTATTTGGCTCTGAACTCCCCCTTACAGGCCTAAGCATACTTGCAAGCTTCTATAGATGATACTTACGGCCATAAGTCAGGCCATAAGCTGCCTGTAAGCCATCATGTTTTCTTGTCCTTAATTAATTGATACCGAGAGAGCTCCAGCTTCTTTGTTTAGGGTCTATAATGCTTCTTTTAGTTCTCTCTCATCTTTAAGTGCTGCCCAAAATAGGAGAATGCAAGACACACTAATTTTACCATTGAATTCCACAATATGGTCCTAATACAAGCCAAATGAGTGTACAAAATGATACAAAATAGTAGAATATTGTACACTCATAAATGGTCATAAGCCCAAGAAAGAAGAAATAAAAGAGAAATGAATCATAAAATACAAAAGGTAATGGTTTCCAAAAAAAGATCTTCCAATGATTATCCATCTATGAGAGCACTCTGAAATGATATCAAGCATATTCTTCCATGTCCATGGATACTTGTTTTCCAATGAGTTTTGTTTTTTTTTTCGTAATAATAGGTGACAAGTGTCCTCTGTTTAAGAGATTGTTAAAGGGATAGACATGTATGGAGGTGCACTAGTTACAGTGGCTAACGGACCTCATAAGAAAATCCTCCTGCCCTGCAACCCTAGAGGGGTGAAACCACAGTTTCTCCCACAGGGGACCCACACTCAAGCACATAAATAGTACTGATAAACAGTAGCATAATACTGCTGGAGGAAAGAATTCAAATCTTTACCCTCCCCTTTAACACGTTTGTAATTTTTTCTTTACTTTAAAAGAAAACCAAAATTTGTGTTGTCATGTTTATAACATATATATTAATATATATATATATATATATATATATATAAAAATTGAATTTATAGGAGTATATTAAAATGGGTCTCTAGTCCTCTGTCAACATCCCTATCGAGGTTCAAAAATGACTAAGAGCTAAACAGAACCCGTGAACTCAAATCAGTAGTGTAGCTTTATATATATATATAATATGTCTATGCACATTTAATCGCGTTAAAAAAAACTCAAAGGAGAAAAGAAGAATAAAGGCTAACAACCTCTTGATCTATTAGCACCAAATTCGTTATGTAGGATATTCATATGACTGTGTCCTTTTCGAGAAAGTGGGTTTGAATCTCTGTTCACACAGGGTGAGGACATAGGTGTATTTAGATATTAACTCCTTAGCTACGCACACTCCTAATATCACTAATCCACCTTGTGAAAATAAATAAAAGGATAGACAAGAATGGATTAACATTAGCTCCAATAATTGGAAAACCATTGGTAAGAGTGTTCGATTAAATATGCTTCTTTTGATAAATGAAAATAACAAGAATAAAAGCTTGATGAAATATAATGAGTAAATGCTATGTAAATGTCGTCTAATATAAGTATATTTTATCTAAATCTTAGTGAATGATATATACATAATAAAATTAAAAATATAAATCTATTGTCTGTTAAAAGTATATTCTCAACTTGCACAACATCATAGTTGTAAACACACCTAATTCTTAGGCCATTTATATATAGTTTGTAAGAAAATTTAAAATTGGTAATGTTCTCTTAAAAATAATAGAATTACTTCCATTTGTATATATATTGTTAAAATAAAATTTACATTCCCTTTTTATAATACCTTCTCTCGCTTCTGTTCTGTCAATGATTAATTAATTTTTCCCATATTTTTAATTTAATTTTTTAAAATAGTATTTTATATTTAATTTTTTAAATATTGATATATATTTGTAATGAAATTAATTTTTAAGATATTTTTTCAATGTCTCAAGAATATGTTTTTGTGAAATTTTTTTATCTGGTTTTATAGTTAATGTTTATTTCTTAAAATTGAAATATGTGTTTCCCAATGGAAATCGTTTGATATAATTAATCATGCCTTTTACTAGCAACTGCATGTTTTAGATATGAAAAAGAAGATCAAATAAGAAAAGTAACCTTCAAAATTTTCATCCAGTCTTAATTAGTGGAGATATAAAAATAATGAGGATATAAAAATATAATACATTAAAAAGATAATAAAAAAATTACGCTTATCTATTATCAATTAACAATATACAGAAGGCTGAATTAGAGGTGGACATGGGTTGGTCAAGCCCAATCTGGTGGATTCAGGTTTGTCAATGGCCGACTCGTAACCAACCAATCTTATAGTGTCGGCCCAGTGGTTAGCTTGGCCGTAGGGTCACTAATAACTTTAGGGTGACTAGGATGTGGGCCTCCTCAAATCGGTGGACTGAGCCTAAATTCGTTGTTTCAAGAGCCATTCCGCTAGGTTTTAATTTTTTAAAAAAATAATAAATTATATAATTTGATTTAAAAATTAACAAATAATGTAAAAAATACTGAAAAGAAATGGGTGGTTATGACTATTTTATTATTTAATAAAAAACCAATATCAACCAATAACTCATAGATGAGTTGGCTAGGGTAGTGGTGTTATAACTTGTGAAAACGTCATCAACTAAAAGAGAGATTTATTTTTCCATAAAAAAAAAGTTAAATATAGAAAAAATAAATATAGTTGATTTTTAAAATATTAATAGTTGTTTGAAAGTGAGATAGGTTTTGAAAGAAGCTTATAATGAATAATTTTATCCTAATTTAAATTTTTTTCCTTTAAAATATATTGTCAAATGAAGATATATAAAAGTTTATAATCAAAAGAATTTTTTTACAATTATATTAGAGTAAAAAATTTCTTATCGATTTAATAAAATTTTAAGTTAATTATTTATTAATCAAGATGTTGATATTTCTACCTTAAAAAAAAAGATGTTTATTATAAAAAAAAATTGCTATATACCGACACTTATCTATAGTCAAAGTCAAATTCTGTAGCTGTAGACTATTTTTACCAGCAATATTTTGAAAGTGTTAGAATAGATAAGATATTTACTAATGGATTTTCGTTTCGTTAATATAGCTATTATTATATTCTGACTTTTATCTATAGTAACGTCAAATCCATAGCTATAGCCTATCCATACCAATGGAAGTTTATAAGAGTTAGAATAAATTAGATATTTACTGACGGTTATTCTTCCATTGGTATAAATATTGTTATATATTGATGTTTATCTATAGTGACAATAAAATTTTGTAGCTATAGATAGTTTATTCCAATTGAACATTATTATAGTTACCATAAATCAAATATTTACTAACACTTATTTGTCGGTTAGTATAATTATATGGCGAGACTTATCTATAGTGACGGTCAAATTTCATAATTATAAAAAATGATTGTAATTTTTATTTTAATTTGATATAATATTAGTATATATTACTTGACAACACCTAGATTTATTTATATTTGTAATTTTTTAATCGATTAAAAACACCAAATATGGTGTATTTATTAACTATGTTTTCGTAAATTTTTATAATTTATTAACATTGTTTTCTGAGGTATTTAGATATATGTTATATATATATATTTAATTATAATTTAATATCTATAAACATATGTACTAAGTTAAATATATTAGAGCACTCTTATGTTTGAATTATTATTTTATACTATGTTTAATAACTCTTACTTTTTTTTCTCCATCTTGTGGCCCAACTCTTTCTCTATTTGTGTGTGTATAATGTCAATTTAATCATAAAGCTCATATAAAAGTTACTTTCCCAATCTCTCATGCTCACAAGGAAATTAGGAAGTAAAAAAACTAACGGCCTAAAACCCAAGTTACTTTCCTCATTTCTCATGCAAAAAAGTTACTTTCCCCATCTCTCATACATGTTACTTTCCCTTTGTGAGGAAATTAGGAAGGAAAAAAAAACAAAACACCAACAGCCTAAAACGGCATCTTTCATGCTCAAAATGCCTTCAAGTTCACACAATCCCAACACCATCTTGTCTTCATTACCTTTAAATCCCTATTGAAGCCTATGGTTTGCACCACCGTAGGAAAATAAGGATTGGATGGCCTACACCTTGACCCACCACTTCGGCCTTGGCACTAGGCTTACTTGAGATGCTCTCCCTGCCACTTCTTCGAGGGTCACCGAAGCTCGTCGGAGTTGAAGGGTATGATCATCAAAAGTTTGAGAGTATGTCATTCTCTGGTCTTTCCATTTTGTTTTTCTTGGCAGGTTGAATGATATGTTTTCCTATTTGTTTATCTTTTTAATTATTACAGTCAGATAAGTTGAGTTGCTCTGTAAGTCACTGGAGCTCATCGTTGGATTTAAAGGAAGTAGGGTGAGAGCATTCTTCTCCCTCTTGCAGGCATGCAAGCAGGCAATAATGATCTTCATCATTGGAGTAGTGTTTCTTAATCACCACCTCTTCCTTCTCCATCCTTGCACTATTTCTCATTCTTTACACATCAATATGGCGCAACAACTTGGATGCCCATATCCCTTCTCATCTCCTTCTCCTCCACCTTCATCCTCATCATATTCATCATCTCTCTCTTCCTTCTCTCTTTCTCTCTATACACACACACATACACACAAACATATGGGTTAGTTGGATAACTGCTAAAAATTAGATAGTCTTGGTTTGGTAGAAAATATAATATATCAATGAGGGATTTTCATGACAAACTATTATGAATTTAAGATTTTCACTGTATTGTAAGGATTTTCATTATGCTTTTCATGTTATATTTGAAGAATAATTTTATCTCTTTATAAGGTATGTTGATTATGTTAATAGTAGGTGAATTTAACTATGTGTACATTATGTTCTTGAACTGCTTCTCCATTGAATCATGTTTACTGTGATTCTAGGTTTACTTAAAATTGTGCATTGAATTTTAGCACTAATACAGGACATACATTTGAATTTTGAATTCTCATCATTTTATTTTATTTTTTCATTTTGATAATCGTAAAGTGAAAATAGCTCCTGTTGGTTAATTGAGAGATCCTCATTCATGTCTGATTGCCCAAGCTATTAGTGTCTATATTCCTCTTAGTGTTACCTTGCAAATTTTCTAATGCCTCGCTTAGTTTGAATGAATTTTTAAGTTGTTATAACACTTTATGCTTTCTAAAGCTCTTTGTTCAATATAGAGTTTAGGATTTACAATTTAGAGTTACACATATGATTGAAATATTCTTAGGTCTTATATTTTCTATCTTTTTGTTTGGTTCTTCTTTGTTGGCATAATGATATGTTATTCTATTTGTTTATCATTCCATTGTTGTCTGATAACTTAACCTTCTTTTAGGTTGCTGGAGTTCACAGAAGTGTCTTATCATCAGAAGGGTGATAGGTTTTGCTTTCCACTTTGTTTTAATCTTCACATCTTTCTTATTATTGTTTTCAATGCATGAAGGGAATTTCTCTTCTTTGGTTATGAAATATTATTTTTCTTCTTATTTTTAGATATGCAATATGCCAAATTTTAGAACTACTAAGAATTTCCGGTATCATAAATGTTAATTTATACATTATATGAGATTGATCTCCACACTAATTTGTTTCTTGTTGTGAGTTAGTTAATGAGGACAACTAAGAAATCATTCATTAAAATGTATTTAATTTTTGTACTTCAATAATTTGCTAATAGCTTCAATTCTTTTATCAACATATTAATCTTTAACTAAAGGATGTAAAACTAGCAAACTGCATATAATAACATGCACAGATTGGATATTGGGCAACTATCATGCATCACTTTATCTTCTATTCTTCACTTATGTTTCTCATTTTGTAAACCATTTATAGGTAGATGAGGCTATCTTTGAGAGCTACAAACAAAGACCATTCTCCATTCAGGTATTTCCACATGCCAAAAGTGAAATGCATAAAAAGATTAATTTATAGTGTAGTAGGAAGGGGTAAACTTTCAATTCGAAGAGCTGTTCATCAACATAAATGTTGTATCTCTCACTTCTAATTTGTTTGAGACATGCAGTGTAATGGCACCTGGAAAAATATATTTTAATTTAATTACCTTCATGAATGTCTTTATTTCCATATTATTGATTAAGTAACCAAAATCCTAGGAATTAAACAAGCTATAACATGTCCTGTCTAACAAAGCTCAAAATCACAAGCAATAACCTAAGCATTAACTTCACTACAAACTCTTCTAATCTTCCCACCATCATCGTCTTCAGTGAGCACCTCCATTGTATAGAGTTTAACAAAATGCCATCGAGAAGACACTATAGAAAAACTGGAGCAATGCATTGAAAGTATGAATTTTGGTCACTGGTAATACTTATTTATTTCTGTTACACGCTTTCAATTCTATGGAATGCATTGAGCAATGGTACTATGCTGATTTCTGGTTGTTGATATTTCTAATTGTGAGTTTTGTATAGCTTGTTTCTTAAAAGTTACTTTGTATATTCATTAGATGCCAATATAATTGCAGTCTCTCATTTTGGAGTTGGTTTTAGATAGAAATGTAAAAGATTCTTCAATCATTTAGTTATAGATCTTTACTTTAAACTTGATTGCAGGATCGCATTATATCGGCTCTAGATGCTTTTTATTTAGATGCCTATACCATTGTTGAAAGTGGTCGGCTTTATATGAGCATTGATAAGTGCTTGTGTACTAGTAATACAAAGTATTCTTTTCATACATGGAGCATTACTTTTCTCGGATTTTATTGCTCATACATGTGTATTTGTGTTACTTTTGTGCATGTAGAGTTGTGGAGACAATAGTGGAAGAAAGGAGCCAAAAGTAGATCGTGGATGCACTTTGTTGATGAAATCTTGGAGTAAACAAACGCGAAGACTCAAGTTGTGCTTAAAAACACGTGATTGTGTGCCAACCTCTATTGTGCTCAAGTAAATAAATGGTTTGGAGGGGTACGAAAGCAGTCACATTCGTGTGTTCCGACTTATGCAATGCTAGCAAGATCTTCATCAATGTAACTTTTATTGAAAACACAAAATGATCTATCGCATGAATGTGTGCCCATTCATGTGGCCTCGATGAAGAGTGTGGATTTGGGAGCATATTACTATAGCAATTACTGTAGTAATTACAGTTCACAGACAGCAGAAAATTAGTTTCTTGGAGATTCATACGGGCGTGTGGAATTTCCACAAGCCCGTGTGGATGCCTAATTCCAGCCCTATTTAAGTCGCGATTTCACCCATTTTAAAGGATCTTTTGCCCATTTTTTTCCCTAACTTTGGAGGTGCTCGCGGCTAGGGTTTAGAGAGGCTTTGGCAATGGTTTTGGAGTGGTTCTACGTCCTTTAATACCGTGTTCCTTCGGAAGGTAGTTATTGGGGGAGCTTTCGTCAGTATCGATTTGATGAGGAGTGCCCTAGGCTTGATGAGGGAACCCTTGGAGAAGACGAGACTACTCCGCAAGACCATCGACATGGAATATGAAGGCGTTTTACTTATGGATTGCATGTTTTTACATTCGATTTTATCATTGATTGTATTTTGCTCCATGGAGAGCTAAAACCCTAGTGGGTACTTGGACTTGTAAGCCCTAGGATGTTTTTGTTTCCTTGACCTTTTATTGTGTTTCCTTAATTAATGTTTTTAATTGAGTTCTAATCTTGAATGCTTGTTAAATGGATTTTCCCTTAGAGTTACACCAGGGTAGAAAGTCTACATTGGTAATCCTTGTGAGTGAGTGACACAAAATGAGGGTTAGACAAAGCAAGATTGGAGATGGTCGAGAGGGTGAGTCGAGAGGTAGCAAAACGTCCCATTTCCCTTCCGATGTGATTTATCCTACCTCCGTGTTCCAAATGTTCTTTGCGGTCACAATAGAGTGAAGTACTAAGAAAGGAATTCCACTGGGGCTTAGTTTCGCGAGCAACAGAGTGAAGCGTTGAAGTAATCCTTAGTGCTGGGGGCTTAATTGTGACTAATGGTCTTTCTCCTGGACTAAAGGGTTAGATCTATATTAGGGAATAGGGCTTATCACTTAGAGTCCTTAGAGCTTTATACAACTTTGCACAATGTGAGGTGTTGAGACTGAGCGATTTCTCCGCCGGGGCATAGTATAAAGTTAGTCACGGTTGACCTTAGGTTTGGGACCGTGTATTTTATGATTTCCACGAGTCAGTGAGCATCATTTAGGAGACATAATGAGTGGTCTTGCACTTGAGATAGTAGTCCTAGGGGAGCAATGTCTGGGTGCCCCACTTTCTATCGATTGCCTTTTCTCTCATTTTATTGCGTTTCTCTTTCTTGTTTTCTTTACTCCTATTCGCATTGATATTTTTCACACCACTTTGAATCATCCTCATCATAGTTAAATAGCAAATCTACTATTTTTGATCTCTATTCCCTGTGGATACGACTACCCACTCACTAGGGTAATTATTACTTCGACAACCCGTGCACTTGTGGGTACACACGCAAAGGGTGTGTCAAGTTTTTGTCGCCGTTGCCAAGGAATAGGCATTTTGGAAACACTTTGTACTTTTCTGTTTTAGCTATTTATCACTTGCTCTATTTCACATTTTCTTATTCTTCCATCATTCTGATTAGTTTTCCTTTCTTTAGTTGCAGCTCCAAGTTATGACTTGAGGGAACCCTTCGACTTTGGTTGAAGATGATCCTAAACTTAAACAAACACTTCGTAGAAAGGGTAAAGAACCTGTGCAAGAACAGAATCATCCAGCTGAAATAGAGATTGAAGAATCTGAAAACATGGCCGAATAAGAGGGGCAACAAAGAACACTTTCAAATTTTGTTAGACCTACTATTCATGGGACACAATCAAGCATTGTGAGGCCAGCTTTTATTCAAATAGTTCAACAGTCCACACAATTTAATGGATTAGCCAATGAAGACCCAAACAATCACATTGAGAACTT
Organism: Dioscorea cayenensis subsp. rotundata; assembly: GCF_009730915.1. NCBI lineage: Eukaryota > Viridiplantae > Streptophyta > Magnoliopsida > Dioscoreales > Dioscoreaceae > Dioscorea > Dioscorea cayenensis. The sequence continues at coordinate 6,099,381 of NC_052487.1, forward strand.
CCTTGAAGTGTGTGATAAGTTGAAGACCAATGGGGTTTCTGATGATGCAATTGGCTTGAAAGCTTTCGCATTCTCTTTGAAAGGAAGAGCCAAATAGTGGCTCCATTCATTGCCAAGAGCTTCCATCACAACATGGAACGAAATGGTTGAAGCTTTCCTTGCAAGGTACTTCCCTCCGGGAAAATCGGCAATGCTTCGTAGTGAGATATCTTTATTTGTTCAGATGGAGCTTGAATCATTGTTTGAGACTTGGAAGTAATTCAAGGACCTCTTACGAAAGTGTCCACAATACGGGTTCCCCGAATGGATGGTTATTCACACATTTTATAGCGGGTTGAACTCAAGCACCAAACAAATTCTTGATGCCGCCGCTGGAGGAACAATGGGAAACAAAACCCCCGAAGAAGCCCTGCAATTAATTGAAGAAATGGGTTTGAATAGCTACCAATGGAATGCAAGGAAAAAGAAGAAAGTGGCCGGTCTCCATGAGATTGATGCGGTTACATCATTGGCAGCCCAAGTTGAGCCATTGAGCAAGAAGTTAAACACTCTAACTTCACCTAGATTAGCGGCTATAACGAGTTGTAATGGATGTGAAGGAGGACATGCTCCATCCGATTGTCCAATTGTCATTAGCGGTACATCCTCAATGGAACAAGTTGACTTTGTAGGAAATGCAATGAGAGGCCAAGGGAATCCATATAGTAACACCTACAATCTGGGTTGGAGGAGCCACCAGAATCTTTCATGGAGTACCCCCGGGCAACAAAAGGCCATGGCACCACCGGGTTTCCAACAACAACAAGCCCCAAACATGGAGAATCGAGTTTCAGGTTTGGAGACCCGGATGACAGATCTAGAGAAAGCTTTAACCAAGTTCATCCAATCGTTAGATACAAGGTTTCAGTCGGTCAAAGCTATACTTCGCAACCACACTGCGTTATTGCACAATTTAGAAAATCAAGTGGATAAATTTCAAAGTCATTATCGGAGAGATCTCAAGGAAGCTTGCCTAGTAACACCGAAACAAATTCGAGGGAACATGTGAAGGCGATCACTTTGAGAAGTGGTCGTGAGATTGAGGATAGGCCTCCGAGTGAGAAGACCAATGTTAAAGCACCCGAGGTCATAGAGGTTGAGGAAATAGCAAAAGAGAAGGGTGTGGCACCCCATCCCTACAAGCCAAGAATTCCTTATCCTTCGAGATTGAAGAACAACCAAAATGATGACCAATATAAGAAGTTCTTGGGTCTATTCAAGCAGTTGTCTCAAATGCCTCGTTATGTAAAGTTTCTGAAGGACCTCTTGACCAACAAGAGGAAGTTGGAGGAAAGTGCATCTGTGATCTTAGATGCTTCATGTTTGGCGGTGTTGCAAAAGAATATGCCAAACAAGAAGAAGGACCCCCGGAAGCTTCATCATTCCGTGCAACATTGGCAATTTAAGTGAAGAGAAGGCATTGACGGACTCAGGGGCTAGCATCAACGTCATGCCTTACACATTCTTCCAAAAGCTAGGCTTGAGAGAGCCTGGACACACTCGGATGACACTTCGATTGGCAGACCGAACGGTTAGACATCCGAGGGGCATCATTGAAGACGTACTTGTGAAAGTTGACAAGTACATATTTCCTATGAACTTTGTAGTGTTAGATATTGATGAGGATGGAGATGTTCCTTTGATACTTTGGAGGCCGTTCTTCCACACTTCCAAGGCTCTTATTGACATGGACGGCGGGGAGTTAACCTTACGAGTTGGTGATGACAAGTTGACATACCGCCTCGCCAAAGCCATGAGACATTCTCTCGACTTTGATGATACTCTGTATTTCCTTGACACTATTGATGAGTTGATCAATGAATATGTGTAGGAAATGATGTGTCTGGAGCCGTATGAGGGATTGCTAGATCAAGAGGTAGAGAATGAAGAAGTTTTGATGCTTGGTCTAGATGACAAGGTGTAACCTACCCTAGGGATCATGAAGAGGATGATCCAAAAGATGAAGCGAGCAAGGAGACGTCACAATAAGTGTCCCAAGACTAATGGGGATGTGCAAGCACGGAGTAAGGGTGACTAACCCTTGTGTGGTAACAAGCTCGATAACTCCCCCTCTACCTTGAAAAGATTATGTTCATCATGCTTCCAGGTTGTTAGTAAGAGGAAAACATTCATCCATGAGTCCCCGTGAGGTAAGAAGAGGTACGTCAAGCTTAGTGACATTAAACAATCGCTTCTTGGGAGGCAACCCAAGTCTTTACTATTTTTCTAGAGTTTTAGTTAGTACTTGCATGAATAAGAGTATAAGTGTTGGTGTCTTGATTTTTACATGCTATTGCTGTATTTTTCTTGTGGATCATTGGTGTTTTCGTGTGCTTAATTGTGATTACCAAAGTTTCTTCGTCATTTGAGTGTGTTCTTCATGTTCTCTGGTTTGTTTTTCATAGCATATGCAGGCTCTATGTGTGTATAAGTGTGCAAAAAATTTTCTGCATTGTCTGTAATTTTTTCTAAGTCATTCAGAGAGGACACACGGGCGTGTGTCTCTGTTAAGAGCTCATACCGAGAGGAAACAAGGACATGTGAATACCCCTGTAAATGACTTTGTGACAGTCACACACCCGTGTGTAATTTCCACACGATCTTGTGTTTCTATGCAGAGTTTAGAGCTCCATCGCAAGAAAACACAGGGGCGTGTGTTTGCCCCTGTGGATGACCTTGTGAATTACACACTGGTGTGGGTAATTTTCACACGCCATATAAAACTCTGCAGAGAGTTCTCCATCCAGAAAAGACACAGGGGCATGTGAGTAGCCCTGTGAGCACCCCTGTGAATATCCATGGCTTTGTGGAATTTTCACACGGGCGTGTGAAACACTTAGAAAAATTTCTCAGGTGGACAGAGAAACCATAGGAGCGTGTGGGTGCCCCTATGGGTCGGGCACATGGGCGTGGGGAATTTTCACACGCCCGTGCGGATGCATTCAGAGGCAACTTGTGCCATCCTAAGAGCACACAGGGGCGTATATTTGCCCCTATGAAGCTCCCCTATGGAGTCACACGGGCATGGGTAATTTCCACACGCCCATGTGGATGTACAAAACTCAAAAGGCCGCAATTTTTCTCTATAAATCTATTGAGTGTTTTCATTTTCGCACTCCCAAATACTCAGAGAATGCATATTTTCACTCTGCCGACTTCTCACCATCGATTTATAGGAATTTCATTCAAGTTTTCCGGCCGTTTTCTAGGTTTTCATCTTCATTTCGTCGGTAAACCCTCATTCCCTCTTTTCTTCACCAATCTTGATTTATATTGTTTAAATCTAGTGATTGCTGTTTCGTTTATATGTCAAATGGTTGGTCCATGAATTAGAGTGATTTTAGAAATGAATTTGTGGTGTATTTTAGAGTTTTTGCATTGTGGCCATGCCGTTTTCACGCCCCGTGGCTCCGCACGACCCTGTGGATTTCTGTAGTATTTATTTTTTGAATTCATTATATCGATTCTCTTCTTAATTCTTTCAGATATGGCTCCCAGAACAAAGAAAGCAGCCGGCAAACATCCCAGGGAGAATTCCCCAGTGCCCGAGCACATGGAGTTCACGATTCCCGAGCAACAGGCATGTTTTGAGAGGCTGTCGAAGCTGATGTTTGGCTAGTCTCGTTTTCCTGATATTAGCGCACTCCGAGAGATTTAGTTGGAAGATGAGATGGCCGACGAGGTCAAAAAGTTGCTTGCAGTGGGCAATTGGCGTCGATTATTGCTTATTCGGGAGCCAGCGATTCGTATGCTCACATTGGAGGTCCTTGCATCATTTGAGTTCGATTGCTCTTACTGCTGCTTCTCGAGCATCGACACTATCTAGTTTAGAGCATTTGGATAGCACTTCAGCATGAGCATCTCCTAGATCTTGGTCTGACTTGGACTATATGATGATGCATTCATGGAGACAGAGGAGTACGCTCAGTTACCGACGGACTATCCTAGCATTTTGACTCCGTAGAGAGTGTACAGAGCATTATGCGGATAGGGGCAGTATGAGCCTGGAGTATCTAACTCCATGTGCCTGTCCCAGCCGAGCTACAGATACATACACATTATTCTCAGCAGATCAATGAGCGAGCGAGGTTACAGTACCGGAGTCCTTAGCAAGCAGGAGCTGCTATACTTGTACTCCATGGTACAGAGCAAGCCGATTCATCTGGGGCATATTGTGGCCAAGTACCTACGTCACCAGGGCCAGTATGCTAGAGTCAGCGTTCTTTTCTCAGGTCCCTACATCACTCGACTCAATATGGGGATCTGTTAGACACTATCTGAGGGTCCGAGAAGGCTATTGTGCCGTCTCCTCTTGGCATAGAGTCTATGAGATTTGATGTGGATGGTACGGAGGTTTAGACCATGAGTCTATGTGATGATTATGTCTCCACCCGAGACAGCCGAGGACGAGGGTGACGCAACAGAGGGGTCACATCCTACACTCGAGTTATAGCCTCAGTAGATGGAGATCAAGGCTCTACCTAGAGCACAGGAGCGACCTCCAGTAAGGATGTTTTCTCCATCTCAAGCCTATGATCGCTTTTAAAGGCTCAAGAGTGCGATAGGGATGCTACATACAGAGATTGCTGAGGTTCGCGCGACACAGGCTGTGAACCACACGGAGGTCATGGCGCGTCTTGATGGTTTACAGCCGATTCTTGAGTGAGACGCGACATCACCCTTTGTGATAAGACCCCGTACTCCTCAGGCACCACCATCACCAGTACCATCACCACCAACAACACAAGTTGATCCAGCACTAGTAGCAGTAGCAGAGGTGACCTAGCCTGCATCGACGCTGGATGCGTCCTTCTTTTAAGTTTCTTTTATGTTTTCATATTTTTATTTATGTTTTTATTTTGGACCTGTATCCCTTAGAAAGGATCCTCTTTCTGAGTTTATCCATTATTTTTAGTTGTCTCGAGTTGTATTTCATTTTCATATCTTTATATATACTCGAGTTTTTATTGTTTTTGTTGAGCTTTACTGAACCCCCTTATGTATACATGCAGATGGTCTTGTCAGTATGGAATTTGAGGAATAGTCATGGACACGGTCAATGTGACATTCACATGGCCGTGTGTGCTCCATAACCCATTGGAACTCAACTCTCAATGAATATAGCTCCATCAACCATACCATTAGGAGTTCAGGGAAGTATTGTTTCAATTGCCCACCTACACATATATTTTTGATTTCTTTATACTTTTCTTGTGCTTGCATGCGTACATTGAGGGCAATGTACATCTTAAGTATGGGGGGGAGTTCACATTACACATGTCCATACTTATGCTTTTATTGATCATGCTCATATAGCCAATGGCGGTTCACCTTAGTTGCAATGGTTGTATTCTTAAGTTTTGGAGATTTTTTAACATTGAATATTCTCATGCTCTAGTTTCTTCTTGAATTTTTAGGAATTTTTGCCCGATTAACACTTGTTACACTACTCACTCATTAAACCTTGTAAAAACTCAAGTTCGATGTTTAAGGGACTAGTTTAGTTTGTTTCTTGCTTTAATTGCTAAAAAAAAAAAATATGTTTGTTTTGTTTGTGTATTTGGGTGGAAAGAGCTACCACCTATAAAGTATAAAGCTACTCTCATAAGTCGGATGCTAGTTAGGCCCTAATGAGAGAAAGAGCTATCTCATGGGATGAGTGAAAGCTACTACCCCGGTAGAAAGAGCTACCATCTCGAAAGTGTAAAAGCCACCTTAGCGGCTGCTTTGGAAAGGGCTACCTTAGAGGATGTGTGAAACTACTACCATCTCTTTTCTTTCTTTTTGTATATAAATAAGTCCCTCGAACTTATAGCTTTGATGAGTATACGTGGGGTTGACTTGAATGAGTTCACACACACTTACACGATTTCCGGTTGTTGTCCTTTTTCATTCGAGTTTTTAGCTAGAGCATTGATTTTTATTATTCGATGTTAAACCTTTTCTGTACTTGTAGAATACTTCCCTTGCATCCTTTGGTAAACCTAACGCCAAGTACTTTCAATATTGCCTTCTTTTATGCTTCAATGTTTTATTTTTTTGCTTAAGGACAAGCAAAAGCTTAAGTGTTGGAGAGTTTGATAAGTGCTTGTGTACTAGTAATATGAAGTATTCTTTTCTTACATGAAAAATTACTTTTCTCAGATTTTATCGCTCATACATGTGTATTTGTGTTACTTTTGTGCATGTAGGGTTGTGGAAACAATAGTGGAAGAAAGGAGTCAAAAGTAGATCGTGGATGCACTTTGTTGATGAAATCTTGGAGTAAACAAACGCGAAGACTCAAGTTGTGCTCAAAGACACATGATTGTGTGCCAACCTCCATTGTCCTCAAGTAAATACTTGGTTTGGAAGGGCACGAAGGCAGTCACATTTGCGTGTTCCGACTTGTGCAATGCTAGAAAGATCTTCATCAATGTGACTTTTATTGAAGGCAATCACACTCATGTGGAGTCGGGAGTATTATGGCGAAGCACTATAGCACTCTACTGCAGTAAATCAATGTAGCAAACTACTATAGCAGTTACTGTTCACAAACCGCAGAAAATTAATTTCCTCGAGATTCACACGGGCGTGTGGAATTTCCACACTCCCGTGTTGATGCCCGATTCCAGCACTATCTAGGTCTCGATTTCAGCCATTTTGAATGATCTTTTGCCCATCTTTTCCCCAACTTTGGAGGCGCTCTCGGCTAGGGTTTAGAGAAGCTTTGGCAAGGGTTTTGGAGTGGTTCTATGGCCTTCAACACCGCGTTCCTTTAGAAGATAGTTATTAGGGGAGCTTTCATCGACATCAATTCGGCGAGCTGTGCCCTAGGCTTGACGAGGGAACTCTTAGAGAAGACGAGACTAATCCGCAAGACCATCAATACGAAATATGAGGGGTTTTACTTATGGATTGCATGTTTTTACATTCAATTTTATCATTGATTGTATCTTGTTCCATGGAGAGCTAAACCCGTAGTGGGTGCTTGGACTTGTAAACCCTAGGATGTTTATGTTTCATTGACCTTTTATTGTGTTTCCTTAATTGATGTTTTTAATTAAGTTCCAATCTTGAATACTTTTTGAATGGATTTTCCGCTAGAGTGACACTAGGGTTGAGAGTTTACATTGGTAATCCTTGTGAGTGAGTGACACACCATGATAGTTAGACAAAGTGATAAGTGCTTGTGCGATAGCAATGCGAAGCGTTCTTTCCTTATGTTGAGCATTACTTTTCTCAGGTTTTAACGCTAATATGTGTGTTTTTAAGTTACTTTCATGCAGGTAGGGTTGCGCGGCCGATTATGAGAGAAAGAAGCCAATGTGGGTTGTAATGCACCAATTTGGAGGAAATTTTGCTAAGGTTCAAACGCGAAGACATAGGTCAGGTTCGAGATGCGGGAATGTGTGACAACCTCCTCGTATTCGAGTTAGTATAACCATTTGGAGGGGCGCAAGGGCAGTCACATTCAAGCATTCCGACTTATGCATTTAGAACAAGATCTCCACCAACATGTCTGTTATTGAAGAAGCAAAGTGATCCACGACGTAAACATGTGCCCGCTTGCGTTACCTCGATGAAAGCATGGATTCGGGAGTATTTTCAGGCCGGTAATGCAGCAGGGCACTATAGCAAACACTGCAGCAGCACTGTTCACAGCCGGCTGAGAAAACTGCATAACAGAGAATCCACACGGGCGTGTGGATATTCCCCACGCCTGTGTGAAAAATCCACAGGGGCGCTCACAGGGGCGTGTGGATTCCCGATTCCAGTCCTTTAAAAGCCAATTTTAGCCCGGATTTCAGCATTCTTTTCTCCATCTTTTCCCCAACTTGAGAAAGGGCTTCAGCGAGGGTTTTGAGAGGTATTGGCTAGGGTTTTGGAGAGGTTCTATGGCTCTGACATCGCGTGTCATTTGGAAGAAGGTTATTGGGAGAGCTTTCATCGTCACCGATCCGGCGAGGTGTATCCTAGGCCAGACAAAGGATCCCTTGCGACGAGTAGAAGACTCTCCACAAGACCATCGACACGACCATCGAGGGGGTTTTCTATGGATTCATTGCTTTTATATTCTATTTCTTTGATTGTAATTAGCTCCATGGAGAGCTAAACCCCTAGTGGGTACTTGGGTATTTGTGAACCCTAGGATGTATTCGTTACATTGAATCTCTTTATTATGCTTTCAATAAATTGATGTTTATTGTGAGTTCCAACCTTGAATGCTTGTTTGTTTGAATATTCCCCTAGAGTGACACTAGGGTTGAGAGTTCTTGTTGGCAACCTTGTGAGTGAGTGACACACCACGAGCGTTAGACAAAGCTAGGTTGGAGAGGGTTGAGAGGGTGAGTCGAGAGGTACAGGAGCGTCCCCTTTCCCCTCTGATGTGATAGATTCTACCTCCATTCCTCGAGTTCTTTGCGACCATAATCAAGTGAATGGTCTAATGGATGACCCTCCGCTGGGGCTTAGTTGCGAGTGCAACGGAGTGAAGCGCCGAGGTGATCTTAGTATCTAGGGCTTAATCGTGGTTAGGGACCTTCCACCTGGACCAAAGGGTTAGGTCTATAATTAGGAAGAGATTTATCACTTGGAATCCCTAGAGCTCATTGCAACTCTATGTGAGTGCGAGGTTAAGAGGTTATCTAATATCTCCTCCGGGACATGTATAGAGTTAGGCATGGTTGACCTTAGATTTAGGACTATGTAATTAAGGATTTCCACGACTCACTATTGGATTGATTAGGAAGCATAATAGAGGGTTCTTGCACTTGAAACGATTGTCCTAGGTGGAGCATTATCCAGGTACCCCATCTTTATCGATTGCCTTACCTTCTCCTTTACTTGCGCTCTCTTACTTGTTGTTTTTACTTTTGAGAATTGAATCATTGTCACACATATCACTATTCATCTTTCACATAGTTAAGAAGCAAATTAAGTGTTTTTATTTCCTACTCCCTGTGGATTCGATACCCGCTCATCCGGGATTATTACTTCGACAAACCCGTGCACTTGCGGGATATACGCAAGGAGACCTTGTCACAAAGCAAGATTGGAGAGGGTCAAGAGGGTAAGTCGAGAGGTAGCAGAAAGTCCCCTTTCCTTTCCGGTGTGATTTATCCTACCTCCGTGTTCCAAGTGTTCTTTGTGGTCACAATAGATTGAAGCACTAAGAGAGGAACTCCGCTGGGGCTTAGTTCTGTGAGCAATAAGGTAAAGCATTGAAGTAATCCTTAGTGTTGGGGGCTTAATAGTGACCAGGTGACACACCCCTTGTGTGTGACTCTCAAGTGCACGGGTTTGTCGAAATAATAATACCTAGGTGAGTGGGATATCGTATCCACAGGGAATAGTGATTGGAAACACAAAGATTGCTATTTAACTAAAGTGAAGGTGAATCAATAGTGATGTGAACAAGAATCAATGAAAATAGAAATAATAAAAGTAAAGGAGAATGCAAGTAAATGATAGGAAAGGCAATCAACAGAAAGTGGGGCACCCGCACATTGCTCACCCTAGGATTAATGTTTCAATTGCAAGACCAATAATTATGTTTCCTAATTGATGCTTAATGAGTTGTGGAAATCCTAAAACACACTGTACCAAACCTAAGGTCAACCGTGACTAACCTTACACTATGTCCCGGTGGAGAAATCGCTCTGTCTCGACGCCTCACACTGTATAAGGTTGCTTAAAGCTCTAGGGACTCCAAGTGATAAATCATATTCCTAAATGTAGATCTAACCCTTTGGTCAAGGCGAAAGACCCCTAGTCACAATTAAGCCCTAGATACTAAGGATTACTTCAACACTTCACTCTGTTGCTCGTGCAACTAAGCCTCAGCGGAGTTCGTCGCTTAGCACTTCACTCTATTGTAACCACAAAGAACTCTAGGAACATGGAGGTAGGATAAATCACACCGGAGGGGAAAGGAAACACTCCGCTACCTCCCGACTCACCCTCTCAACCCTATCCAATCTAGCATTATCTATCCCTCATGGTGTGTCACTCATCCACAAAAGCTACCAAGATGGATTCTTAACCCTAGTGTCACTCTAAGGGAAAATCAACTCAATGAGCATTCAAGATTAGAACTTAATTAAAGACATCAATTAAAGAAAGTATAATAAAAGATCAATGAAACAATAGCATCCTAGGGTTTACAAGTCCAAGTACCCTCTAAGGATTTAGCTCTCCATGGAGCACAATACAATCGATAATGAAATCAAAAGTAAAGACATGCAATCCATGAATAAATCCCCCTCGGTGTTCGTGTAGATGGTCTTGTGGAGTGGCCGCATCTTCTCCAAAGGTCCGCTTGTCAAGACTAGGGCACACCTCGCCGGATCGGTGCCGACAAAAGCTCCCCTAATAACTCCCTTCTGAAGGAACGTGGTGTCGAAGGCCGTCAAACCTCTCCAAACACCTAGATAAAGCCTCTCTAAACCCTAGCCGTGGGTGTCTCCAAAGATGAAGGAAAGATGGAGAAAGGATGGTAAGAAGGATCCCCAAATTGGTACAAGTCACGGCTTTATATAGGGCTGGAATCGGGAATCCACAAGGGCGTGTGAAATTTCCACACGCCCGTGTGAATCTGCAGGAATCTGATTTTCTGCGGCTATGAACAGTAACTATTATAGTAAATTGCCACATTGATTTGCTACAGTCACCTACTACAGTACTCCGCCAAAAACACTCCCGAATCCACACTTTTCATCGACGCAACATAAATGGGCACACGTCTATGCCGTAGATCGCGTCGCTTCTTCAAAAAAGGATAACATTGACAAAGATCTTGTTAGCATTGCACAAGTCGAAATACGCAAATGTGACTGCCTTTGTGCCCCTCCAAGCCATGTAATTGCTTGAGCACATGGAAGTTGGCACACATTCACGTATCTTTAAGCACAACTTGTGTCTTCATGTTTGTTCACTCCAAGATTTCATCAACAAAGTTCAATCGCAATCCACTTTGGTTTCCTTCCTCTATATTTGGCTCTACAACCCTACATGCACAAAAGTAATACACATACACATATATTAGAGTTTAAATCTAATAAAAGTGATGCTCATCGTAAGAAAAGAATACTTCATATTACTAATACACAAGCACTTATCACTAGGGGTCTTTCACTTGGACCAAAGGGTGAGATCTATATTAGGAAATAGGGTTTATCACCTGGAGTCCCTAGAGCTTTATGCAATTTTGTACAGTGTGAGGTGTTGAGACTGAGTGATTTCTCCACCGGGGCATAGTGTAGAGTTAGTCACGGTTGACCTTAGATTTAGGACAGTGTATTTTAGGATTTCCATGACTCATTGAGCATCAGTTAGGAGACATAATGATTGGTCTTGCACTTGAAATAGTAGTCCTAGGGGAGCAATGTCCGGGTGCCCCATTTTCTATCGATTGTCTTTTCTCTCATTTTATTGCGTCTCTCTTTCTTGTTTTCTTTACTCCTGTTTGCATTGATATTATTCACACCACTTTGAATCATACTCATCATAGTTAAATAGCAATTCTAGTGTTTCTGATCACTATTCCCTGTGAATACGACTACCCACTCACCAGGGTAATTATTACTTCGACAGCCCGTGCACTTGCGGATACACACGCAAGGGGTGTGTCAAGCATTACATACTGAGATATTTTAAGGCATGCCTAGGTACTTTTAAAATATTAGTATCTATTTCTTTGTTTTAGTTACTGTAATTTATTATTATTATTCATAGCATTTTGCATGTAATTGTTGAATATATGATTGAACTCATGCTTAATTCATTTCTATTTCGTATTCAGGATAGAATGAGGACATATTGATCAAGAGGAACAATTTTGAGGTGATTTGAGCTAATTTTGAAAGATGAATACAGGTTTTAAAGTGACTTATAGGCATACTACGGGCGTAAGCCCCAACCCGAGAACCTTATGGGCACTGTTACTACCCTAAGCCTCAGGGCAAAAGGGGTCACTGTAGTAGTGCACTGTTCATGTTACTATAGTAAATCACTATTCATGACACTATTACGTCAATAAGTCCCAACCTGAGAACCTTACGAGTAACTATTACAGTTGTAAGGGCTACTACAGCAGCTGTAAGAACCCCCAATTACTGAGTTATAAAAGCTAGAAATTATAGCTTTTGGGGGATCTTTTTTCTCTACTCTTTACCCATTTTTTTGGGCTACTATTTGGTGGGTTTTCTATTGGATATCTTACCAATAAAGGAAGAAAACAAGAGGGAGAGATTGGGAGAAGGTTCAAAGCTTCAAGGAAGCCGTTCGTGGAGAGATCTCTACGGTGATTTTTTGGGAATCTTCGAAGAACTTCATCCATCCAAGGAGATTGCGAGCTTTAAGGGAGTTTTGTTATTCTCTTTTTGTTCTGACACACCCTTTGTGTGTGTCCGTAAGTACATGGGTCGCTCAAGTAATAAAGTTACCCAATGGGTTGGGTAATCAAATCCACGGGGAATAGGAGTACTAGTAATAACTATAACCTCACTATCTAACCTAATAAATAATATGAGTATGGAAGTGATCAATTTCACAAACAAGTAAACAGAAAAAGAGAAGCAGGAAAATAGAAAAATATAGAGAAATCAATTAAGATAGATGGGGTACCCGGACAATGCTCCTCCTAGGATTCTTAAGTTAAGTGCAAGACTAAAATTGTGCTTCCCTAATTGAGATTAATTGAGTCGTGGAAATGCAAAAGTACAACTGTCCAAAACCTAAGGTTAACTGATGACTAGTCCCTCACACCACATATGACTGCTTGGAGTTCTGAGGTCAACCTGTGACTAGTCCCCTAAGATTGCTAAGAGCTCTTAGAACTCCGAGCAGTCATATGTGGTGTGAGGTAGAGTAAATCAAAAAGAAGGGGAAAGGGGACGCTTTGCTACCTCTCAACACACCCTCTCAACCCTCTTCAACCTTGGTAAATCTAATCCTAGCGATGATGGTCACTTGTCACTGAGATGATTAGGTTTAGCTCTCAATCCTAGTATCACTCTAAGGTAAAGAAATCATAAAGGACACAAGATTGAAACTCAAATGAATACTCAATTTGAGTGGCCTTTTATATCTGAAAATCAGGGGTCTAGACGGCCTTGCTACACCCTTGTGGAAGATCTGTAGGGCTACTACAGTATATCAACTACAACACTTTTGCTATATTGTGGAAAGGTGTGTGGGATTCTGTCGATCCAAACGGCTGAGATAATTCTTGAAAACTGCCCCCAAGCTAGTACACGCACACATAACTGCCTTTGTGCCCTCCTAGCATGTCATTGGCTTCTAAATTCTTTAGGAGTTGGCACTATGCACTTGTATATGATCTAACTTTGGTGTTCACCCTTGAAGCTTGCGAAATCATCTTAGAAAATTCTCGACAACCCTTTCCTTGCTTCTTTCTCATCAATTCCCTTCATATGCCCTAATTGTACAAAAGAACACAAAACATATGTTATTAATGGAAGTATTTGAATATAATTATGCTTAAAGTCCATAAAAGATGTGATCAAATATATATCAAACAAGCACTTATCATGTACTTTTGATTGGATTGTTGTTTTCCAAAACAAATTTTTATATACTTTGGATTGTTATTTTCCAATGATGGGGGTTGTTTGACATATATTTTATCATGATAAGTGCATTGTTTGATATCATGTATTTTGGCAAACTAACAATGCCAATGAAATGACCTTAGAGTTCAATCATGTATTTTACTATGTGTTTTGGCATAATTGAACTCTAGGGTTTATTTCATTGGCATTGGTTGTTGGATCTTTGATTATTTAATTATTTTCCTAATTGAAATTCATATTTTTCATATCTAATTGTGTGTTTCTATTGAATGATTGTTATTGTGGTGAGAGCCCCCTAGTTTTCATACATTTGATGTGCTTCATGATGAGAAGAAATTCCCACCTAACATAGACATGCTACAATTCGAGGAGATTGTCAGTAAACCTCTAGTTATGGTACTTTGGATACCCCATCTCACTCAATTCTCCTCAAGTGAGTTAGTGATAATTTTTGTGCTCTTTGCAATCATGTGGAGTAGATTTTAGGAGAAATCGCATCTTTACTCTATATTCATATTAGGGGTATTCTCTTTCTCTTCAAGGGGGATTATCTTCTTAAAAGATTGTCATTAGCTCACGACGAGATTTCATAGAGTGTTAATGTGATTATGTGGATATCTATATCAACTATGTACCTATACAGTTATTGTTTGCCTGAGAAATCAAGGTTTAGTATTAATTTAGAAAATCTTTTGATTTGAATAGAATTGCATACTTAAACAACTTTTGTCCTATGCTTCATAACCCTAAATGCATACTATGCCCGGATATTGTTTCTTCCCTTAACTCCTCTTATGTTTTATTTCTGTATGTCTTGTTTTATTCTCTTTTGTTTACACACACGTCATTAGATAATTAGGCTACTTTTTGGAATTAGAGCTATTACTAGTATTCACTTTCTTATCTATGGACCGACACTCTATTTTACACACTTTTATTACACGATAAGCACGCACACTTGTGTCCCTATCAACCATTATATATTTGGATGCTAGTTGTTAGGTTTCTATTCAAATATTATCCTTACATCTTAAACATATTATTACATATATATATATAAGGATGTTTTGGATATTATATGAAGATTACAAGCATTGATATGTTTGTTATATATATATATATATATATATATATATATATATAAGCATTAATCAAGGCTTGGCTTTTGATAAAAGTTGGTTGTTTATTTCTAATAGTAAATTTGGTGGAGAGGCTGGCCCAGGGATTTGAATAATTATATTCATTAGATTGAATTGTGGCCCATGGATCCCTTTGCATATATACACATCATATGTGTGTGGGTATATATGCACCAATACTCTACTCACTATCAAATGAAAATTTTATTTTTAGTAGCATCTGATATATATAGATCTAGTTGAATATGAATTCCTCATGCTTCTGTCTTACTCTAATGGACCCCAAATTCTTCACAAGTAATTTGTACTCTCAATATGTGTCTTTATTATGCAAATATGTTTGGGTTGCAAGTCAAAATCAAGTCATTTGAACTATCAAACTACTGTGCAGTTCAGTTATCAACTAACATGATTGTTATAAAAAAAATATGTCAACCAATATATTTTTTAACTAGTTAAACTCAATTTAATTAGCAAACCCATACATACATACATTTATATATATATATATATATATAAAAATTTAAAAGATACACGTAACTATCAAGCAATCAATGCATGAATTTTTTGTGTCTTTTTTCATTTAGATTCCTTATGCTTGGAAAGAGCATGTTATTTTGCAAATATAAAGTGCATCTATCTTTTACATATGCAATGGATTGTTATGAAATTATGTTCATAAATTTTGGATTTTTTGACTTTCTCATTCTTTAATATGCCTTGCGGGTGGCATACTCCTATTCATGTTGATGCAATAAGTGGTGGTTTTATAGCACTTTTCCTGTATCTAGATCTTGAATTGGATTTCTGTTTACTAATGCCATTTCTTCTTATGTTTGTTGTGAGTGATAACCTATAAACACTTTTGTTGTGTGTATTTTGATTTCATCAATAAATTTCTTTTAAATAATGTGATTTATAATTAATGTTTTTATATAATATTGGGTAAAAAAATATTACAAACTATTTAATATACAAAATTGTATAGTTATATTGACGGTATTATCCATCAGTAAAAATTCCAAAATTGATATAAAAATAAAGATATAGCGACAATAGTCTTTGTCACTATAGCTATACTGATAGCGTTATCCATCAGTAAAACTTTAAAAATTGATTTTTCAATGGAGATGTAGTGACAAAAGCCTCCGTTACTATAGCTATACTAATGTCATTATCTATAAGTAAAAACTTTAAAATTTTATTTTTAAATAGAGACATAGTGACAGAAATCTCCGTCACTATAGTTATATTGATGGCATTATCTATTAGTAAAAACTTAAAAATTCATTTTAAAATAGAGATATAGTGACAGAATCTTCTGTCACTATAAATATATTGACAGTATTATCTGTCAGTAAAAACTTTCAAAATTGATTTTAAATAAATATATAGTGACAAAAGTCTCCGTTAGTATAGGTTTTAGCTACAAATTTTATTCCATCTATAGATCTAATAAAGATATTGCAACAATAGTAATTTTCATCAATATAGACTTATAGCGTCAAGGGATAACTTGAAGATTATTTTATCTTTGCAATAGGGTCCATTGTCCATCGGTATAGCATAAATTTGACTATAATAATGAAAATTGGCTTTTTAGTGACAAAAATTTGACCATTAGTAAATGATAACTTTTTTGTAGTGGTTGTAGAAAAGATTATGGTTTTAAATTAACATGTTTATACTATTACATACCATTGAAATTATGATGCTTCACATAATTGATAAGTGTCTAAATGTATGTATTATCTTATATGTATTTTATACACTTAGTATGTATTTTGTTAAGAATTGATGCCTATTTTGTGTCTAATCGTGTATTATTTGCTTTGTATGGCATAAAAAAGCCATGGATAACATGAGGATATGATTAGGGCAAAAAGAAGAAGAAAACCAAGTTGTGCAATACTGTACCTGATTTATTGTAGCTGAATCACTGTAGCAAAAAATTTCAAGACAGATACATTGGCCTAAGTCATGCGGCCTCCATACGAGTCCTTATCAGACCCGTATACCTCCAGTATAGACCCTAGTATACAGTGATTTTTCATCATTTTTGCTTCATACGATCTTCATACAGCCTCTATACAGCCCGTATAGCTTGAGGGATATAAAAAGCACCTTTTAGGACTGAAAGAGAGGTTCTTGGATACCATTGAAGAGAAGAAATCCTAGAAAATGGTAGCGATCTTGGAAGGTGATTTCAAGGGTTTTTGAGGTTCCAAAGCACCACATTTCAAAGGGAAGACCTACCACCTTGGTAAGAAAGGTAATTTTAGGTTCGAGAAGTGACATTCCACTAGGGGAAGCGTCATTTAGTGATCCTTGAGAGAGGGAAGCGTCATTCGGCCTGATTCACCTTATCTTCATCATCTTTTCATCTAGGGAGTATCATTCATGAACTTCTCTTGTATTTTGACCTATATTGTTAATTCGCATTTGCTTGATGGCACACTAGACCCCCAAGGCCACCAGATGTCGGTGAACCTTGGGGGATTCATCATGTATTTTGGATGATTGCTACTTAATTCTATTGCTTGGGTTTGGTTTGTGATTTAATCCATTATTCGTTAATGCTAGAATTACATGCGAAGAGATCCATAATTCTTTTATGAGTTGTACATATTGATGTGACCTATGATCCTTAAGAGTAGATCTAGAAGCAGTTTATTCTTATTTTGGGATTTCCTTGTTCTTAATGCAATAATAGGAGTGTTGATATGGAAGAGATTCCAAGCAACACTCATATGAAATTAGGGTTCAACTACTGAGAGATCGGAGTTGATCTAATCTAGAAATCCCTTGGTCCAAACCACCTTTGCATCTTTTGTTCTTCATTCTCTCATCATGATAACCCCCTAAGGGGATCCACATACCTGGCCCTTTGTATATCATTGTTGTGTTTGTAGCCTTTTGCTTTTGCCTTCAGTTTTTGGTGAGTTATTTATTTATTTTTCTATAATTAGTTAAGTAGAAACCCTTTATTTAAGAGTTAGTTTAGAAAATAGGCGGTGAAGGAGTAATAGTAGATCCTTAAATCCGAGGAATACGATCCCTGTGTTTTACACAAGGTATTACTTGGCGACCCCATTCACTTGCAGGACACACATCAAGTTTTTCGCGCCGTTGCTGGGGAGACTTAAGGAATACTAGGAAATTTTTAGCTTATAGCTCTAGCCATTTTTCTTCTTACCTCTGATTCTTTGTACATATTTTTCTTGTTTTATTTGATATTTTTTTTTGTGTTCTCTTTTATGTGAGGTACAATTTCCTTAGCAAATGCAAGTGACTTACACTTATAATGATTCAAAATCACCCTTGAGTGCTAAAGGTGATGCCCTTAATGGAAAGAAAAACCAACTTATCACCCAAGAATCACTTGAGAGCAATCCATACACAAATCCATGTCATCTACATTGTGGGAGACATCCAAATGCATCCAATTCTTATCATGAACAACAATGGGAATGCCCTTAAAATAGACTAACAACTTACTCCCCAACTCAAGAGCAGTGGCATGAGTATGTTTCAAGTACTTAATATGAGCATCTACATGGAAAGAAATTTAATACCGAGGATGCTTTTTCCAAATTCATGGGAAGCACTGAGGTTAAGTCTCTAAATATGAACATCAAGTTTGGGACCCAATTCAATGATATGAACACAGCCTTGGATGACATGTACACTCAGTCTAGAGGGTAGTTTAATGAATTAAAAACTAACAAAAGAGATGTCCAAGCATCTTTTCACATGTTAGATATCCGGGTTAGAGAACTTGTCAAAGAAATGACTAAGGAGCAACAGGTGATAACCATAAATCCCTACTTGCCATTGTAACATGTTGAAGAGAACTAGTTAGTTATACAACCACAAGAGCCCAATTTGGATCATGTGCCTAAGCAAAGAAAATATCAAGAAGAAGAGGATGAAAGCTATGTGCAACATGCTTATGGCATGGATGATAGTTCAGTTTATACAAAAGAGAAAGAGTTTAAATAGTATGATGGGTTGAGAAACAAGGGTTTAAAGCCATCAACAGAGGAAGAACCCATGTTGGAATTGAAGACATTACCCGAACATCTTGAGTATGCTTTCCTAGGAGAAGGGACTCAGCTTCTAGTTATTATTGCTTCAAACTTAAAAGCTAAACAAAAGAAAGATTTAGTAAATGTTTTCAAAAGGCACAAGAAAGCAATTGCTAGGAAGATAGTTGACATCAAGGGGGCAAATCCATCTTTTTGTGGTCACAAAATTCTAATGGAGGATGATCACAAACATACAGCCTTGCCTCAAAGAAGACTCAATCCGAATATGAAGGAAGTGGTAAGGGATGAAGTTATCAAACTTCTAAATGAGGGCATTATTTATCCAATATCTGATAGTGAGTAGGTAAGTCCAATACAAGTAGTCCCTCAGAAAAGGGGGATGACCATGATCACTAATGATAAAAATGAGTTAATTCCAACCCGAACGATCACTGGATAGCATGTATGCAATGATTACAGAAAACTGAATGACACCACTCGATGGATCATTTCCCTTTACCATTCATTGATTAGATGCTTGAGTGACTAGCGGGACATGCCTACTATTGCTTCTGGGATGGTTTCTCTAGTTATTTCCAAATTCCCATTACACTAGAAAATCAAGACAATACTGTCTCCACATGCCCATATGGCACGTTTTCTTATCATCGCGTGTTTTTCGGGCTATGCAATACCCCAACTATTTTTTAGAGATGCATGATGGCAATTTTTGAGGACATGGTGGAAGGCTTTATGGAGGTATTTATAGATGACTTCTTGGTCTTTGGTGATTCATTCAAGATGTGCCTCAAGAATCTAGAACGAGTCCTCATTTGATGTGAAGAAACTAATCTTGTGCTTAATTGGAAGAAGTACCATTTCATGGTCCAAGAAAGGATAGTCCTGTGTCACAAAATTTCAAAGGAAGTCATTGAGGTAGAAGGGCCAAGATCTCCACCATAAAAAAGCTACTAGTTCCCAATTCAGTTAAAGCCATTATAATTCTTTTGGGACATGCAAGGTTCTACAGAAGATTCATCAAGGATTTCTCCAAATAGCTAGGCCCTTAATAAGGTTATTAGAGAAAGATGTTCCATTCAAGTTTGACAATGAATGCATTAGAGCTTTAGTTACACTCAAGGAGAAACTAATTCAAGCACCCATTATGGTGGCTCCAGACTGGGACTCTCCATTCTAATTGATGTGCGACTCAAGCCATTTTGCAGTAGGTGTAGCCCTTGGGCAGCAGCGAGACAAACATTTCCATCCTATATATTGTGCAAGCAAAACTCTAACGTGGCCAAGAGAAGTACACTACCACTGAGAAAGAACTACTTATTGTGGTATTCGCTTTTGACAAATTTAGTTATCTCCAAAGTAGTGGTATATACTGATCATTCAGCTTTGCGGTATCTACACAACAAATCAGATGCTAAACCGTAATTGATTAGATGGGTCTTGTTGCTTCAGGAGTTTAATCTTAAGATCAAGGACAAGAGCAGGGAAGAGAATTATGGAGCAAACCATTTATTCCATTTAGAGAATCCCAACATGGAGGTCTAAAAGAGAAGGAAATCAATAACACATTCCCTAAAAAGTACTTGTACAATATCCAGGTAGTGAAAGAAAAGAGCCACCATGGTTTACTTATTTTGCCAACTATTTCATTCGAGGGTCATCCAGCAATGGTTCACATATCAACAACAAAAGAAATTATTTTTAGATCTCAAACATTATATATATGGAAAGATTCTTATCTATTCAGAGTCTATTCCGATCAGATTGTGTGAAGATGTGTTTCCCGGACAGAGAGTCTAAGGATCCTGAAACATTGTTATGCAAGACCCACTGTAGGCCATTACAATGTAAACCGAACAACATGGAATAATAAATCCCCTAGGATCCTTCTCTTTCTTAGGAAGCTTATTGGTAATCAAGGCTAAGCATTCTTCGCTAAGTGTTACTGAAGACACTTCCTTAAGCTTCCATTTTTTTTGTTAGTGGTTCTTTGCGGAATTTTGCATATTTGGACATCTGCGCAAGAGCTTAAACAAATGTCACATTTATGTGTAGAGTCTTGAACACATCCAAAAACATTTTGTATTGTTCCTCTTGTTGATCATTCTTTAATTTCACAGGATTGGGAAGCTCGGGTTGGTACTCTGGTAGGTCGGTTTTCCCTTTACCCCACTCCTCCTCTTTCTCCTCGCCATTAACTGGAGTTTTAAGATCACAATCAACTGTCTGACTTACTCTCAATTGAGGCTCAACAATCTCAAGCTCCGGTTCTTTCTCAATAGGGCCTTGAAGCTGCTTGCCACTTCTCAAAGTCACAGACTTAAGAGATTCCTGAGGATTGACTTTTGTGTTGCTAGGAAGAAAACCCGGGAGCCTTTCCTCAATCAATTTTGATATTTGCGCCATGTGGTGTTCTAGGTTTCTCACGGTGGCATTTGTGTTCTTCATCTTTTCCTCATGCCCTTGAAGATGAACCTCATTGTCCTTGATGTACCGAGTCAATAAAATTGTAAGTTCATTAGAAGGCCCCGATGGAGGAGATGGTTGCGCATTTTGTTGTGGGGGCCTAGGCTGTTGTTGTGCCCCTTGCCCCCGTCCTAGTTAGCTCCAAGAAAAATTTGGATGATTCCTCCAACCCGCATTGTATATGTTACTGTATGGGTTGCTCTGATATCTTTTGTTCTGCCCAACGAAATCTACTTGTTCAGTTTGCCCTGCACCCACATCAAAAGAATAAGAACCACAAGGATCACCTTGGGACCCCCAACTTTCACAAGAAGGTCTAGAAGCCTGAGAGATAGATGGTATAGTATCTAACCTCTTTGTGATCACCTCAACCTGTGCTGCCAGTGTAGTGATGGCATCCACTTGATAGATCCCGGCTACCTTCACCGATTTGTTCCTCTTAGAACTCCACTGATAACCATTGCTTGTCATTTCCTCAATCAAACTATAAGTGGCACTTCGTTGTTTACCACATAATGACCCTCCTGAAGCTACATCGAGCATTTGTTTATTGGCACAGTTTAGCCCATTATAAGAATTTGGATCTGCATCCATTCTAATATACCGTGATATGGGCATTTCCTCAACATCTCCTTATATCTCTCCCACGTGTCATACAAGAATTTGGACTCCAACTTTAGGAAGGAGGAGATATTACTCCTCAACTTGGTAATTTTGCCAGAGGGAAGTACCTTGTAAGGAATGTCTTGGCCATCTACTTCCATGTTGTGATAAACTCTTGGGGCAGGGAATTTAGCTATTGCTTGGCCCTTCACTGCACTGGGAACAGAAAGAGTCTAAGAAGAGCAGAATCCTAAGACATGTTGTTCACCTTGAAAGTATCGCAGATTTCCAAGAAATTCTTCAAGTGTTCGTATGGGTCTTTATCCTGAAACCCATAAAACTGGCACATTTGATGTACTATCTATATAAAGTTGGGTTTCAACTCAAAATTGTTCACCGCAATGGGGGATGAACGATGCTAGACCTTACTCCTTCCAAGTTTGTCAGGGCAAAATCTGAAATACTTTATTGCTGTTGATTTCCAGTAATTTCTTCCTCATGATTCACTTCTATACTCACTCCCACAGACCCTGTTTCACTTAAGCTGACTTGCCTTACTCTCCTTTGGAAATTTCTTTCAACTTCTGGATCAAGGCTTGCCAAAGGAGACGAGGTACTTTCTCGGGTCATACAATTGTTTAAAAGTAGCTCAAGGTTCAAAAGTAGGAAAAGCAAAGATATATAAACAAAATAAACAAAGGCTAAATCACCTGAATCCTAATGTATTCTCCGCAAGTGCATGAATCATTACAAGTAATAAAGTGGTAGCCCCTAGGGGGTAGGGTTGTTGAACCATAGGTACTGAACTTCTAGTACTGAGTACTCCTTTAATATCTAGCAAATCATAGAGTTGGTTAAAGATTTACAAGAGATAAATAAGAGTAACAAGATAAGGATGGAACCAACAAGTAGACTAGGATAGAGTTTTTGGTAATAAGAGAGCATTACCCAGAGATGATTCCTATGTGCTCGAGATACTGACTTGAATCTAATGCATACCACAATACATTCTAAGATCTTTGTGGGTGCTCAAAAGCTTTGCTGCATCTATCGCTCTTAAATACGTCAAGGGCTGCTAAGGTAATTACGGGCTACATACATGTCAAGTTTTGTAACTACGGTAGACAATCACAACTACAGCAATCCACACACATCAAGTTTTACCCAAACATCTATGCAAATCAAGCACATTAAGTTATGCAAACAAATGTAAAACACAAGAATTCATTAAAACTCCATAGGTAAAAGAAAACAAGTATTCAAGTATCAAGAACAACATAGTTCAACATCCCGAGGCACCATGAAATGGTTAACCCCTCATGATTTGATACACTAAGAAGAAGGAAAGACAAAACTAGGATAAGATTTCATAATCTCCCTTTTTACATATATCCTCTCAATTATTATTCAAAAGCTTCATGGATGAGCTAGCTCTACTTCCCTTGAGCCTCCAACTGGACCTTGATCCCCTTAGGTGGTGCAATGAAGCTTGATCTTCATCCTCATCAATGCTCTCCCGGTGGAGAAGAAAATCCCCAAACAAAAGATGAAGAGAAACCCTAGAATCTAGAGTTAAAAAGGGTGCTTGGCTCGACACGGTCTAAGCACAGTCATGCTTTGACCGTGCTACTCTGTGAGGCTCTTAGTGAATCGGCTAAGCGTCAACCAAAGATATTCATGGGAAGGAAGCATGGTCATGCTCCACCCATTCTTCACTTGAGTAGGACTGTGCAAGGAAAATCCTGGGCTTGCCTTCCCTGCTAGCAGATGGTACTTTGATTCCAGAGGAAATCACAAGGTTAGACACTACCTTGCCTCGATCGTGCTCATCCTGGGAGCACCCCTCTTCTTGATCAGCTACCCAAGCAACTTTAGATAGAATAAATCATGGGGACAGAGCATGACCTTGTTCTACCCGTGCTTGGCTTGAACACTTAGAAGGATTCTTCACTCCTTTCTCATTTTGTCTTCGAACTCAATCCTAATTGCTTTGAGCCCTAAATTCTTGTACCATTAATAAAAATATCTAGAGAAGCATCGAATATATACAAAAGGTGCTAAAAGTCAAGTAAAAGTATGACTTGGGAGTAAGAATAACATGATTATGAATTGCACTCACCAACTATTCCTAGGAAAGCTCAAATCAAGTTCGTCGGGTCCATTCACTATCACTCAAGTCTCCCCACATGGAGTAGTAAAGGTAACCCACCTAGAAAAAGGAACTTTTAAAGTGAATGGACAATGACTAAAATTGTATTTTGATGGCATGCCTTAAATCAAAGAAAATACACTAGGTCATGCTGCCTTTATACGAACCGCATGGAGCCCGCATGGCTCATGTAGCAACTCATGGGCTAGAGTTATAATGGCCATCTTTTTACTCTCCTTCTTATTCTTCTTCTTCTCCCTAATTATCCTCTTCTTTCTCTCTATTTCTTGGCCAAATCCTCACATTTCTTCTGCTAAATCTCCTCCTAACCTCATGGTGACCTTGATCTAGTGTTTTTCCTCGAGTTTAACCATGGTTTTCTCAAGTTTTCATTGGTAAGCTCTTTGGTGCTAGTTTCTATCTTTTTTCTATTTTCTTGGTTTCTTGGAGCTTGTATGTGGAATTATCCAAGTATTTGGCTTGCTTATTGTGGTATGATTGTCTTGGATGCAATTTCTCCTGATTTTATGTAAAACTTTTTGACTACCATGATTGTATGGAGGCTCTTACAACATGAATAATGGGCATATGGCCTCTATGCGGCCCGTATGACCACTATGTTTCATTTTAGCCATTTGATCTTCATTTCTTGCACCATAATTTGAATTGTTTTGGATCTCTTTAAGCTTGATTAGGTTTATCTATGTCATAGGAATACCGAACATAAAGAAACTTGCCTCCAAACGTCCAAGGAGCACCATGCCAACCCCAAAGAACCTCACTTTACTCATTCTCATCACAAGGCAAACGTTTTGAAGACTAAACCTTTTGGCACATTTTGTCACATAGAATGGCGTATCTTGGAAACACTTGGGATGGATGAATGAGTGAAGGAGTTACTCTCACATGGTGGTTTGGCAAACTTTTTCGCAATTGATGATCCTACCTATTGACAATTAACCTTGGAGGTATTAAGCACTTTTGAAGCACATCAAGACCGTAAGACTGTCAGTGCTCGATGACTAGGAGCTATTCAATTTCAAGCCTTTGGAAGGTTTTATGAGATGAATCATATGGAGTTTGCGGAGTACATGTGTATCTATAATAGATAATTTATTAGGAGTGTACCATTTGGCTAACTGCAAATAGACTTTCCGCCATATATGAATGCAAATTAGTATTGGACTACCCTAGCAGTCAGTGCAAGCTAGTTGAGATAAAGTCAAAGCTTTAAGATACACTAACTCCCCCTATTATCGAGACCTCACTGCCACCAGACTTTGATGTCAGGATGAAAGGGATAGAGAGTGAGATTCAGGCCATGCGTCATGAGCAGCACGAGATGCAAGGCCATCTTTTTCAACTTATAGAGGGACAGAGACAGTTAGCGGAGAACTTCTATCAGTTTGTTGTTTCTTCTCATGCTTCTTCCTCACATACCACCACATCTTCATGTGCCGTCATACCTCCATCACCTATAGTAGCCAGTGATGACCAATTCTTCTCTTGAGCATGGACACTTGTTTTATTGCTTTAGTGTGTTTTGTTATTCACTTTTTAGTTTATGTGCTTTTGTACAGTATTGCTGATTTGGCAAGGGTCATGCCCTACCAATATTTTGTTTAGAACTTTGTTTGCATCTATCTAGTATGTTTGCTTGACTACTCCCTAGTTTTATTTTTGTGTATAATTTTCTTTTCAGGGAATAATGATGTCCCTTTTTTGCCTTGTAGGGCATTAAGGGAGTGTGGTGAGCCCCTTCACATTTAGTGGAAGCCGGAACCAACATGTATAGCTCTCTATACCCTGTATTCGGGTCACATCTTGCCACTCGTACAAGATGAACCAGGTAAGTTCATTTTCACCCTCCTCTTTTGTTTTCATTGCTTATTCTACCATATTTTCATGATTACTGTATATTGGGGACAATATACGAACCTAGGTATAGGGATGGGTATATTTCGTTTGTTAGGGCCATTGTTTACATGCTAGTGTTACTTATGATGGCTTTGCCATTCTTATGAGATTCTTCTAGTTTAGATTAATGATTGATGTGACTTACATGTTTTGTGCTCTCTTGAATCCTGTTTCACCTTTAGTATTGTCTTGTGCACTGAATCTTTTGTTGATGCCCTAGGAAAGCCAACATGACTACTCTAACTCTCTTGTATGCTTAACACATTACTTAGAGTACTTAGCCTTAGAATACTAAGTTCTATCCTTCAATGTTCTCTTAAGAACTTCTAAGTCTTGTTGAGGTAGTCCTAGTATTGTGGCAAGTAGCTCAGTCTAAAGGCATGATCTAGGGTGAGTGTCAAAAAAAAAAAAAAGAAAAAGAGAGAAAAAATAGTCTATGACAGTATTCCTCTACTAGTGAAGTATGAATGCGTCTATGTAGATCTGTAATCGAGTAGTTGGGTAATTCTTGTGCCTAATCAGGATGTGCATCCTCTAGAAAGATTTTGTGTAGTCTATGTTAGTTTGATTGGAATAAAAAAAAACCTTTTTGATCTTTTTTACTGCTTACTTGGTGTTTTCAAGGAAAAAGGGCTTTAGCCTCAAGTTTAAGAATTAGAAGAATCTTAGTTGTTCATTGAAGTATCACTTAGTATTTTAAGATAGTATTCATTGTGAATGGAGTGATTAGTATCTAGAACTATACAAATTGAAGTCATTAGGCTAGACCAGATCAAGGCAAGTGAGATAGAAGATTCACACACATGGCACAGGATATAAGAGGTGAGATAGGATCTTTCTTTCATGTTTCTTGATTGTAACTCAACATCTTTATATCATTATCCATTACTTTTAGATTCTTGTATTTATTTGAGCCAGAGGTAATACATTTAGCCATTTAGCAACCTATTTGTTTTCATGATTTGTTTTCTTGGGGCCAAATAAATGCTTAGGTGGGGGAATATTTGATAAGTGTCTAAATGTGTGTATTATCTTATATGTATTTTATACACTTAGCATGTATTTTGTTAAGAATTGATGCCTGTTTTGTGCCTAATCATGTATTATTCGCTTTGTAGGGCATAAAGAAGCTGTGGAAAACATGAGGATATTATTAGGGCAAAAAGAAGGAAAAAACTAGGTTAGTATAGCTCCTGGAGATTTTTCGAGATAGAAACTTTGGCCTAAATCATGCAGTCTCCATATGGGTCCTTATCAAACCCATATGCCCCCCAGTATAGACACCCAGTATATAGTGATTTCTCATCATTTTGGCTTCATACGGTCTTCATACGACCTCTATACATCCCATATAGCTCCACCGTGGAGGGGTGGGGGGTATAAAAAGAACCTTTTAGGGCTGAAAGAGAGGTTATTGACCACCTTTGAAGAGAAGAAAACCTAGAAAACGACAGCAATCTTGGAAGGAAATTTCAAGGGGTTTTGAGGTTCCAAAGCACCACATTTCAAATGGAGATCTAGCTCCTTGGGAAGAAAGGTATTTTTAGGTCTAGGAAGCTGTCATCGGCTAGGGGAAGCATCATTTGGCGATCCTTAGCAAAGGGAAGAGTCATTCGGCTTGATCTATCTCATCTTTATCATATTTTCATATAGGGAGTGTTATTTATGAACATCTCTTGTATTTTGACCTATATTGTTATTCGTATTCACTTGATGGCACACTAGACCCCCAAGGCCACCAGATGTCGGTGAACCTTGGGGTTTTCATCATGTATATTGGATAATTGCTACTTAATTCTATTGCTTGTGTTTGGTTTGTGATTTAATCCATTGTGCTTTCATGCTAGAATTACATGTGGAGAGATCCATTATTCTTTTATGAGTTGTAGATGTCGATGTGACCTACTCACATGTATTAGATCTTGAATTGATTAAAAGGGATTGCTTATGCTTACATACTGAGAGATTGGATGTTGGTAGCCCTCCAATCCTTAAGAGTAGACCTAGAAGGAGTTTACTCTTATTTTGGCATTTCCTTGTTCTTAATGCAATCATAGGAGTGTTGATATGAAAGAGATTCCGATCAACACTAGTATAGGATTAGGGTTCAACTGCTGAGAGATTGGAGTTGATCTAATCTAGAAATCCCTTGGTCTAAACCACCTTTGCATCTTTTGTTCTTCATCCTTGCATCATGATGACCCCTAAAGGGATCCACATCCCTGGCCCTTTGCATATCATTATGGTGTTTGTAGCCTCTTGTTTTTGCCTTCATTTTGTGGTGATCTTTTATTTGCTTTTCTATAATTAGTTAAGTAGAAAACCTCTATATAAGAGTTATGTTAGAAAATAGGTGACGAATGAGTAATAGATCTTTAACCCTGAGGAATATGATCCTTGTGTTTTACACAAGTATTACTTGGTGACCTCGTACACTTGTGGACACACATCAATAATACTATTTTTCTATATAAATAATTTGATATGATTTTTATTCATTTAAAATAATATCAAGGTGAGTAATAAGTTAATATTGAATGATGAACTTGTTTTTAATAATGTTTACTAATAATGGAACAATAATTATTTGTAGTTAAGCTAGTTTGAGCTTTAGGATTGTGGGTAAGAGTGTCGAGCTAACAACATTTATAGCAAATGGCAGTGTTAAACATAACAATTTGATTTTGAAGATCATAACTAATGTTGTAATTAGCCTCGGCAAAATCTCCTAATAAAGACATGGTTGGTACAGAATATTTTGACTCTAATATGGCAAGGTACAAAGTTGGCTTTTTGCTTATATCCACCTCATCAAAGAACAATTATTTGTCTATGATCTTCACATCAACTAGGTTAGTGGTGAAAACAAGGTTGTTTTACTTCATTTCCTTAAGAGATGCATCAAAGAAATACTGATAAGAATAACCATGAATTAATCATGAGTAATAGATATGTACAAGAGAAAGAATATGGCATTTAGCATCCTAGCAAAGTTCAGCATAATCTAATCTTTGAAGGCATGTCACATGGGTGCCTCTATCAAGGATAAAGCCTCCATGACCATGTTTGTTAATAGCAAACAAGTTGAGGTGGAATATCTAAAGCAAGATAAGCCTCATTGTCCGACAAAGAAAGTTAAAGTAGATTGGCATAGTATAGTGAAGGCCACATTGTGTTTTGAATCACATAAACGACTCCGCCCTCTAAGTCTTGCACCATCTCTAATAGAGAAACAATGTAAATACATTGTAATAGTTAGCTAAATAATAAATGATACTTTTCCTTGCCCTATGCCCAAAATACCATCATCTCTTGAAGGGAAAAAAACATAAATAGCTTAAACACAACCAAATTTGAGAGGAAAATCAAATCTTCCCTGGTAACATCTATTCTATAGAAATGAAAATAATTAGCTAAGAAGTTTCCTGCAATTAGTGACCTATCCATATATTTTGGCCAAATATACATATCCTCTCATTACGAGAGCAACCAATGGTTATGACACCATCTAAAGCATGACAATGTTGGTATTAACAATTCATAGTTCTAAATGACAATAGGTCAAACATTGGATTTGATTTGTTAAAACAACTTATGCATGACAATGCTGGTCTTAGTAGTTCATGATTTTGAAGGTAGAAGATGACAGTGTAGGTCAAACATTGAATTAATTTGTCAAAACAATATATGCATGTTTTTGCATTGCACATATGGTAAGTCAATTTCAATATTAAGGCTTAGCATTACACATTTCCTAGGTATGACAGTTGATCTAGTGGCTAAGTACATGTAGTTATAAGTCTTGATCTCTACTTGCAATAGCACATACCTATGACCTGCATGAGAAATCAAGGAAACATTAGCGTGTGGAATATAAACATCGGATGGAGAGGATAAATTATTGTAGGTATTGATAAGTGCATATTTGAATACATTTTTATATGATTTTATGCTATTAATTAGCATATATTGTAGCATTCATTTGGAAAATGGTGCTTAACATGGTGTAAAAATTGATTCTAGGCCACGAGCAATGCATAATTCACAGGAGGAAACTAAAATAAGTAATTTTGAAGCAAAATAAGGAAGAAAGAGCTCACTTGACATCAGGAACAAGAGAACAAGCCAAACAAAGCACCCTACGAGCAACACTTTTGGTCATAAGCCTCATTCATAAAACCTTACTGGCATGTTTATGCCCATAAGTAGGAGAATAACTTAAGTATGGGCATAAGGTTTAGCTAGAGCAGTTTACGGGCACAACATATGCCTAAAAAGCGGATCATAAGCACCATCTAGAAATGTTTACAGTCTGACACTTATGGCCATAAGCTGGACCATAACACTAAGATAGAAGGCCTTACCAACGAAGCTTACGTCTATAAGATGCCTATAAGACATGTGACCCATCATCTCTAGCTCCTTAAGGCCTCATTCTTACACCCGCAAGTGACTCATAAGGGGTTAGTGATAGGGATGCAAGTGTATGTGCCAATCAAGTAGTAACAGTATGCACAAAGGAAGGATAGCAATCCACAATGAAGATCGAGAGTGCTAGTACTAATCCTAATTTTAAAAATTAGCCTAAACAAAAGTAGGAATATGTGCAAAGAACCTAAGAAACAGAAGCAAAGAAAATAAGAACAAAGGAATAAAAGAAGTCGAGAAACCAGTGAAGAAGGGAATTCCTGGCATAATATCCCTCTAGGGTTTGTTAAGTGTAGGATAAAGAGTGTATAAGTATGCAATCCTATTTTAATCGAGAGAAATCCAAAAAATATACTAAACCCTCTGCCAAGGGAAATCAGTAACATATCCAGTATAGTGCTGATACAAACACTCCACAATAGCATTGCACTCTATAAAATCTCAGTGTGAATTAACAAGAATTTCTGAAATATACAATCCTTCTTCTGAAAAGATTATCTCTAATCCCATACAGAATAGAAATGGGATTTCTCCTCAAATCTATTCCCTGTGATTGCGAGTATGGAAATCACTTGTTAATCTACTCGAGGGGATTAAGAGTGAAAAGCTCTCGACTCTAAAGTACCCCATTGTTAGGCTTACTCACAACCCCCTCCAATTACGACATGTCTATACTGGGTGGGCACTTCTACTCGTCACAAAACACATCATACATGAGAACTAGGTATTTTACCTTGTTAGCAATCAAGCCATACAAAACATGTTATTGGATTTAAATAATACGGATTACAATTAAGAAACAATTAAATCAACAAGATCCACAACCAATGTCATAAGAGATTAAAACCCTAGAGTTTAACTATGCTCAAACATCTACAAAATTAGCCCTCCATTAATGGAGGCAAGCATCAAACAACAAGACATAATGAGAATCAAATAAGACATGAAAACCCCCTTATTAATTGTGCCGAGAGATGATTACTAAAGAACACCCCAAGGACCTTCTATGGACACCACCAAGCAAATCAAGACAGCTACAATCCTTCTTCTCCAAGATATATGGGTTGAATCTCCCTCTAGAATTGCCTCCAAAGCCCTAGAGATTAGCCCTCTTTCTTCCCCTCAGCCTCGCTTTCGAATAGAATAAAAAGATGCCCTAGAAATCCTCATCAGGAATATTTATGTTGTGCCACTTACGAGCTGATTTTGGGCATAAGGGCGTGGCCGTATGGAGTTGGAGATGATAGATCTCGAGCCTTACAGGATCACATATGACTGTAAGTCCCATCCGTAAGGTCTTCTATATGTTGTTGTGGTCTAGCTTACGACCGTAAGCGCTGCTTTATAAACTTCTCTATATGCCCCTTGTGACCACCCTTACAGGCATATACTATACTTGTAAGCTCATTTGGATCAACCTTTTGGTCCGAATTATAGGGGTAAGTCTTGCCTGTAAGTCCCTTGAATGTCTTTATGCTCCTCCTTATGGGCATAAGCATGCTCACAAGGTTATTGGGAAGAGTTTTATGGCTATAAGGACGATCATAAGGTTCTTGTAAGTAAATCTGTTTAGCTTATCCTTCATTGATTGATGCCAATAAAGCTCCATCTTCATTATTTTGGCTCTAGAATGCTCCTTTTGGCTCTATCTCTCTCTCTCTCTCTCTCTCTCTCTCTCTCTCTCTCTCCTTTAAGCACTCCTGAAGCCTAAGAATGCAAAATAACTGTAATACATATCTAATGAGTGTACAAATAATATAAAATGATGAACAATTATACACTCATCAGTTATGTGTAAAATATTTTCCTAAGTGTTTTGGGGGAGACTTTTGGTGGCCAGGTAAAAGAAAAGAAAGGAGGAAGGATTAAAGGTCTTCCTTCGGCAATCCAACCACTTGGAGAGCTTTATCCATGATCTAGGGCATCAAAAGAGCCATCAAGGTGAGTTCTCGACTGTACTTGTGCAAGATTCATGGAGGATTCATTAGCAATATGAGGCGATAAAGTTTAGAGAGAGTTTTAATGGTTTTATTTACTTTCTTCATCTTGATTAGGTTGTATGATTGTTCTCCACTAATGGAGAAATAAACTTCATGGTGTTTGGGCATGGATAGAACCTAGGGTTTACATTTTGATGATGATGGTTGTAGACTTTGAAGCTTGTATCAGTTAACCTATCACAATACTTTGCGTTTGAATTCAATTGTGTGTTCCTTCTTATCTTGAACTCTATTGTTGTGAAAGATGGGAGTTTCATGATTGATGTACTTGTGTGACCTATCAAGAGATCCATCTTGAATTGACATACCATAGTTGAAGAGAACAACGACTCCGTATAGAAATAGGGCACTTTGGGATTAAGATTTCTCTCCCCATGGTTCTTCCGAGTGAATTAACATTAGGATTCCAATCATAATGCAATAATAGAGCGAGTACTAGAAAGAGATTTCAATCTTGCTTTGTATGGAATTAGGGTCAATGGTCTTAAAAGAAATTGACTATTTACTAAATCCATGTCTTCTCTAGATAGATTTTACCGAGTGCAAAGTAATCGTATGGTAGTCCATATTAGTGTCGTGTGGGAATAGTCATTGTTCACCTTGAAAAATTGGCAATATGATTTGGGGACTCTCTTGGTTCAACTATATTGCTACATTTAGTTCGACCTTATCTAGAGCTCAATGAAAAATAGGGAAAATCTATGCCTGAACGCCTCCCTTTCATGCTTGACTCATCGTTACTTCATTTCTACTTTAGTTCCTAGTTTTCATTCTAGATTTGTTGCCTTCAACTTTAGTTTAAGCTAATTAACAAGTCCTGAATTAGTACTAGTACTCCCTAATTCCTCCAGGATAGATACCCTATTTTACACATATTATATCACTTGATTTGCACGTGCACTAGTATTTCATAGCTGACATTAATTAGTCACTATCAATAATAGATATCTCGAAGCTCATATTATTGGCATTGATATTAGTTAAGTCTAAAGCTCTTCCTTTTCATAGCTGACATTAATTAGTCACTATCAATAATAGATATCTTGAAGCTCATATTATTGGCATTGATATTGGTTAAGTTTGAAGCTCATTAAAGGAAGATGATGACTAGTAATATGGAAATGATTAGACTAAACATTATTTTTTTATTTTTTGGAGTAAATTATCCATGAAGGATAGTATACAGACAAACACATATTTGTCTTTAATTATTATTTATAAAACTAGCTAATTTCAACATTAATAAAAAAAAATGTGAATAAACTACCACTATTTATGGCTTTTGTCAAATTTAGCCATTTGGAAAATATTCAATAACTAATCCTCTTTTATGTCTTCAACATATGGATCTTGAGCATACATCAGATGTACATGCACTAAAGCATGAATTATTACCTCAAGTAAGCAATGCTATAACTTGAAAATTATTACTAGACATTTTTCTCTTTTTTTTAAAGCAAAATATTGATGAATGGTAGGATACAGACAAAGGCATACTTGTCCTTAATTATTTATTATTAAACTCATGAATTTAAGATCGGTGGGAGAAAAATGTGAAAAAACTACCACTGCTAGCGTCTTCAATCAAACTAAGTCATGTGGAAGATATTAAATAACTAATCCTTAAAATATGGAACTTGTGCATGGTAGAAGATATACACACACTAAATTAAGCATTCATCATCACCTCAAGTGCACAATGTTGTAACTTGAAAAGATTTATTTGACAGTTTTCTCCTCTTTTTTTGGAGCAAAATATTAATGAAGGATATAGGATTCAGACAAACACATACTCTTTGATAATTATCATTTATAAAACTAGCTAATTATAAGATCAGTCTGAGAAAATTATGAACAAATAACTATTGCTCATGTCTTCAACAAAATTAAGTCATGTGAAAAATATTCAACATCTAAACTAATCCTCTCACCTAAAGCCACTTGGTTCAAGTGGTTAGCGGCATTAAAAATAAGCCTCTCATATAACGAGCAAAGTGGTGAGAGTTTGATTCATCGTCAGTGTCCATAATTTGGAGTTCGGACCATAAATAATATTGGGTGAAAACCTAACTGTTGGATCTAAGGATTTTGAGGCCAATATAGTAAGGTAGATAATTGGCTGCTTTGTTGTATTCACTTCTTCACAGAATAACTATCTACCTGTAATCTTCACATCAATTAAGTTAATGGTGAAATCAAAGCTGGTGTGCTTCACATCCTCGAAAGATGCATCATAGCAACACTAATAAAAATCACCATGAATTAAAATAATAGAAGATATGTGTAATAGCAAGAATACAATACTTAGTATCTTGCAAAGTTCACTATATGTGTAAGGTGGCATATGTAATAGGGGTACTTGTATCAAAAATAAAGCCTCCAAGTCCATGATTGTTAATAGAAAATGCCTAAGGTGGAATATCTAAAGCAAGATTTGTCTTATTATACAATATCAATACTTCAAGCAGACTGTCTGAGCCTCACCCCTTAATTAAATCCTAGCCATTAATGTTATTTTTAATCCTAGACATTGATTTTGTTTTCAGTTTCAAAACCCTAATCACCTCTTCGCCTCCTTCCGATTTAGATCAAAGTTTAGCAAAAGAGAAAGGCCCAGCCTCCTTCTCTCCCTATTTGTGGATGGTGTAGCAGCAAGGATGGGAGAATGGTTTCATCATCTATGGTTGGTTCACTTTTATTATTGAAGTGTACATTCCAATCACGTAATAAAGTGTGTATAAGTGCAGAGTGCCGGTCTACTGGGAAGGAGGTGAATACTAGTAATGACTCTAGACCTGAAAAATAGCCTAAACGATCGAGTGATGTGTGTGTGAATAAAAGTAAATGAACACAAGAAAATACAGGAAGTAATAGGAGAGAAATCAAGGAAGAAAATAATGTCTTATGATGTGAACAGCCATAAGTGCAGGGGTCATCAAGTCATATTCCAGGGACCAAGGAACTACTATTACTTCCCTTTCATCTATTTCCTAGCCTAACACTTGAATGATGAACAGTAATTACAAAAAGAGAAAGAACTAACAAAAATGAAATTTGGACTACTACTACACAAAATTGGCATTCAAGGGAGAACCAAACACAAGAAGGAAAACCTGAGGCCCTAAAATGCCATTTTTGGTGTAGATTTCTTCCCGAATGCATTCTTGGGCTCACCTAGGCTTCTTCTAGGCATGTAACACAAATATAAATTATTAAACCACACAAAGGGCATCGATTCATCAAAATTTTCATGAATAGTATAAAATATATGCTTATAAAATACATACATTTAGACTATTATCATCAGGTCATAGCATCCCTCTAAGGTTATGAGGCATAAGACAATAGTTGTCTTAACATACAATTCTATTTGAACCGAAAGATTTCCATAAATATACAAAACCCTAATTTCTCAGTCGAAGTGTAACTAAATAAGTGCAAATCTGATATAGACATCAACACAATCGCATTAACACTCTATGAAACCTTATTTTGGACTAATGATAATCTCTTAAGTAGATAAACTCTCCCCAAAGAGAGAGATTACCCCTAATCTGAATATAGACCATAAATGCGATTTCTCCAAAAATCCTCTCCACATGATTGCAAAGAGCACAGAAATTGTCATCAATCCACTCAAAAGGATTGTGAAAGACAAAGTCTCCTATATACCCTAACTAGAGATGTACCCACTATCTTCTCAAATTACAGTAAATCTATGCTAGATGGCAATTTTTTCTCGTCACATATTAATACCAAGTATGATTACTAGGGCTTTTGCCTGGTTAGCAATCCAGCATTTAATCACACAATTAGACTCAAATAGATATGATTGCAACTAAGAAATCAATAAAGCATCAAAGATCCAACAACCGAAGTCAAGAAAATAAACCCTAGAGTTCAACTATGCCCAAACATCTACAAATTAGCTCTCCATTAATGGAGGGCAAGCATTCAAGATACAAACAATGGAGGAAAACATGAAAACCATGAAAACCCCCTTTCTAATCCCTAGGATGAAGAATTGCCAGAGAAGTTTCCATGCACACTGCAAAGATGAGCTTGACGGTTACGATCCTCATTCCCCTTGAATGTAAATCTGAATCCCTCTCCAAACCACTCCTTAGGTGCTGGAGATACTTCACTTTTTTTTCTCAACCTCACCTACAAGAATCTCCCCCAAAGAATAGAAGAATAGAATAGAGAATGCCCGAAAAATCCTCATAAGTTCTATTTATAACCAACTGCTTACAGGCTGCTTATGGGAGTAAGGACTAGGCTGTAAGGAAGCTGGAGAAGAAGGTCACAAGCATTACAGGAACACTTACGACTGTAAGTCACATTAGTAAGGTCTTCTCTATGTGTTACGGTCTAACTTACAGCTGTAAGCTGCTAGACCGTAAGCCTCACTGTTCTGCTTCTTACGATAGCCCTTACGGGTATATGCTATAATCGTAAGATCCTTTGGATGGTCCTTACGGACATAAGCCTTGCCTATAAGGTCCTCTAAATTGGCTCTGAATCCCTTATACGGGCATAAGAATGCCCACAAGGTCTTCTGGAATTGACTTACGGCTATAAGGTCTACCGTAAGCTACCTGTAAGCCACCCAGTTTGCTTTGTCCATGTTCTAATAATACTGAGAGAGCTTGAACTTCATCGTTTAATGTTTGAAATGCTTCTTTTATCTCTTTCTCTCATCTTTAAGTGCTTCCCTAAGCCTGTTAATTCACAACACACTATATTTAGCATCAAATTTCACAATATGTTTCTAATACATGCCAATTCAGAGTAGAAATTGATATGAAATACATGAACATTGTACACTCATCAAATTCCCACACACTTAAGCTTTTGCATGTCCTCAAGAAAAATAGAACATTACAAACCAAGTGGAGAAAGTGCAAGACCTCAGGTGCTTAAGAATTTTGGAGTTCACAAGTAATTCGGGTTTGCACAATACAAGAATGAAAAAAACTTCAAGCCCCACAAATAGTGAACTCTCTATTCAAGACTATTATTGTGCATGTGTGTTACTACTCTCTCTACTTTACTTATTTCAACCTAGAGGACTTCCAAAAGTAAACAATCACACAAAAAAAAACTTCTTATACACAAAGTGGTAGCTTTACACATCTTTCAAGGTAGCCATTTCCTGTGAACATTCAACGATCGGCGTTGACACTTAAAAGAGGTAGCTCTTTCCACATATTTTACTCAAAATATGATAGCTTTCACTCACCAAAAGAGGTAGCGCTTTCTCTCATTAGGGTATGCATAGTATCCAACTTGTCAAGAGTAGCTTCACATTCTAATAGGGGTAGCTCTTTCCGTTTCTTAACCTTTTTTTTCTTTTCTATTTTAAAACAAATTCTTTCAAATTTGCAAAAATTTTTCTCAAATCAACCACAATAAATACAATAAATTAAACAAAAGAAGGCCAACATGATCAAAGTTGTTAAAATAAAGAAGTTGTGTGCTCTAATTAGGAGAATAACCAAGAATAGAATGCACACTAAAATAAATATAACTCAAAATAGAACAAACTCCAAGTGCCCATCCTAATACTATGAAACATCTCTATATTTCAAATGCATAGTCATAAGTCAAACTTGGCATATAAAACAGTTAATCAATGAATCTTAAACCCCTCCCCCACACTTAAATCATACATTATCCTCAATGTGTGTAAAAGAGAATCATGCAAGGCAATGTAAATAATAATAAAAGGGTAGTAGAATATGATTACTTCCCCGGTTCCCAAATGTGAAGTTATTGAAGCTTGGAACCAGCCAAGTGCACCCATTGTTGTACCCTGCTAGTTTGGGGATCACTCAAGGTCAAGAAATGACCGAGTGAGTATCCCCTTTATAATTGATGATGGTGGGTGTTGCAAACAAGTCCTGTGAAGTATAAGGGAAGAACATTAAAGCTCAATAAGATAAAATAATAAAACAGATACTAAAATCCACTAAAATTCTCAAAATAAGTACAAATTATATAGAATCAACTAATTGAACTCTCGGCAAGTGTACAGATCGTAACAAGTAATAAAGCGGTACCCCGTGAGGGCTAGGGTTGTCGACCATAAGGACTAGACTTCTAGTACTAATTGCTCTTCTAATCTCTAGTAAGTTAATAAATGGTGGGTAGGAAGAATCACTAAGTAAGATAAAAAGATAAAAGATAGAACTATCAGGCAGAATA
Organism: Dioscorea cayenensis subsp. rotundata; assembly: GCF_009730915.1. NCBI lineage: Eukaryota > Viridiplantae > Streptophyta > Magnoliopsida > Dioscoreales > Dioscoreaceae > Dioscorea > Dioscorea cayenensis. Next base: position 6,137,949 of record NC_052487.1, read on the forward strand.
GGATCAAGTTTTTTGACAACAAGAAAGCAATGCCCCGGGATAATCCCTATGTGCTTTAGTGTACTGACTTGCTTTTAATGTCTACCAGGTACATCTAAAGATCCTTGTGGGTACTCAAAAGCAATGTTGCATCTACGGGTCTCAAATACGCCAAGTTTTACAAGTGTAACTACAGGCTTCATACACACCAAGTTTTGCAACTACACAAAGCAATCACAACTACAATAATCTACACATGGTTAGTTTTACACAAACAACTATGCAAATCAAGCATGCTAAGTTATGCAACTCATGAATAAACACAAGAATGCATCAGAACTCCGTAGACATTAAAAACAAGTAATCAATGTACACTAAGCAACATAGTTCAACATCCCGAAGCACCATGGGATGGTTAGCCCTTTATGATTTTATACAACTAAGAAAAAAGAGTGAATGCACTAAGGTGAGAAATCATGACTTCTCCCTTTTACAAATTCTCCTTAGTTGAGCTTTAAAAGCTTTATACATGAGCTAACTCCACTTCTCTCGTGCCTCTAACTTGACCTTGATCCCCTTAGAAAGTGTGGTGAAGCTTGATCATCATCCTCATTAGCAATCTCCAAGTGGGAAAGAAAACCACCGGACGAAAGATCCCAATATACCTTAAATTTAAGAGTTAAAAAAGGGCTTCTAAGAGAATCAACTAAGTGTCTTCTAGACAAAATCATGGGGAGAGTAAGGTTATGCTCTACCCATGCTCCATATGAGCAAGCCTGTACAAGGAGAACATAAACGATTCTTCCCCTGTGAACAGATGGTGCTTCAATCTAGAGATAGTCATAGAGAGCAAGCACGATCGTGGTCTTACCGTCCTTCCCTTGGAAGCACCCCCATGCTTGGTCAGCTACTCAGGCTTCTCCAAACAGCAATTATCATAGGGATAAAGCACGATCGTGCTCTACCCATGCTTGGCTTGGGCACTAAAAGAAATATGCATTCTTTGGTTGTTTTTATCCCTGATTTCACTCATATTTGCTTTGAACCCTAAAATCCTATACCGTGAACAAATATACCTAGAATAGCATCGTATATATCGGAAAAGTGCTAAAAGGCAAGCAAAAGTATGAATTGGGAGTAAGTAAAACATGATATGAATTGCACTCATCATCAACCCTTGCCAAAATACTGAATACAAAGTCTGAAATAAAATACAAAATGAAATAGGAATTAATGCACGGCCGTTTTCAGTGGTGTAGAGTCAGTTAACTGATACGGCGATGATGGATGAGTCGATGCAAGAGGAGCGAGAGCTGGAAAAGGGACCATTCATGAAAGCAACTCCAGGGCACGGCCAAGGTCAGCCTTAATCCATGCCTAGGTCGCAAGAATGGTCTGCTGGCCATCTTGCATCTATTGTACCTCAGCCTATAGCTCATAAATCTTGGACCTACGTCGATGATTCACTATCGAACTCATTGTCTGACTCCTCATTCAAGTCCTCACTCCAAGCTAGTAGTTGCTCGATTTGACTATGGGTGAGGACCCATCTTGAGCCATGATGGACTATCATCCCCATCAGCCGAAGGGTGTCCATCCCTAGCGGGTAGTACCACCGATAATCTCCTAGCCTTAAAGCCGATCAACCAAGCCCAAACCTTGAAGTAGGAGTGTAATGTATGGGCCTACAAGGATCTCACAAAGGCATGTGTGGTGGCCCTGATGTGTGATGCAGTCTGCTAATGCATAGCCTCTGTGGATGGGGAGATGCTCGACCAAGCTATACAAGAATAACAACTCCTATCGCCCTATCACTCCGCTACTATCCCCTCGCCTACAAAAGATAGGCGATGACAGAGTGCACCTACCTGAGTGTCAACTGGGTAAGGGAGGAGTCCTTGGTGAGGCCTAGCTCATAGCTCCTCCCTCGGCTAATGAAATACGTGTGGTCAGGCGGGAAGTCAATGAGGAGCTGCTTGTATTGTGGGGAGCTAATGAAATCCGTGTTATATAACACTGACAGTAGGGAGAAGTCTGTGAAGGATAGCCGCCGCTACTCCCGAAACAACTCAAATTCGATGAAGCTAGCTCTATCAAACCCTACGAAGTCTCTATCCACCTTGAAAGTGGACGAAACCTTGAGGGTACTATCTCTGTATGTTTGCTCCTCGTAGGCGTCACGCCCTGAACCCGACTCAGTGGACCCGGGACGCCGACAAATGGCTGCAAACCTACAAGACCGAAACCAAGTAGGCATGCAAGGCATCAAAACCTGATCCAAAACAAAACAAAGAATCAGACTGAGTGGTTTGCGAAAACAAATTAAACTTATTCAAATAAAACCTAGGCCCACAAAAAGAGACTTATTACATGCTAATTAATCGGTGATTGCCCAACAATCCCCGCTAAGCTATCCACTACTCAACTCTACTCCTGATTTGAAAAAAAATATCAACAACATTTATGAGCTTGACAGCCCAATTAGCACCCACTAAAAAATTGGAATCATTTACAAAAATCACAATTTATCAAAATCAAAATCAGAAATCAAATTTATTTCAAATAAACACAAACGTCAAAAACTGCGCATATAGGTCCCCAAAAAAACTATTGCCAAAACAAAATCACAGAATTCATATATACCCTCAGTGACCAGAGACAAAATTTATCAAAAGTCATATTTTTACCCTCAGTAACTTGAGCCACAATTATAAAAGGCCGTTGTTCTTCACCGACGGAAAATGGTGGGAAACTATAGTTTCTAGATCAAAATACGTGTCGACACGGTCAGTGTTTAACCCCCAGTGATAGGGTTAGTGCATAGTTAATTAGGGTCAAGTTTCTAGGTCAAAACACTTCATGTTCACAAAATCAATAAGTTATCAAAATACGAGTAATTTGCCAGACAAAATTTTAGCAGTTGCGTGATCCCATTTTATCATATCAAAATAAACACGTTATTTGAATCCAAAAATGAACATATAATTTAAAAAAATTAACAATAATTAATCAGAAATTTACTTAAAAATATCTGAAATTCAAAATTTAAATAATACGTATTTAGATAAACTATATAAAATTTTAGAAATTAAATAATCCAAATTTAAATAAATATTTAAACCTTTCAGATAATTATAATTCAAAATAAAATATTTTTAACTCAAAATTTCAAATAATTTAAAATAATACCAAAAATAATAATAAATAATTCAAAATATAAATCAAAATAATCAGTATCTTTTTCAAAAATTCCAGAAATTTAGAAAACTAGAATATTCCAGTATATACATATAATATTATTTATATGTGGGATACTTACCTAATTAATGCCCAAAAATACTCCCAGACCTTACACCTTTGGCATGTCCTATATTTGAGATATATCCTATTAGCTTTCAATAACAAAATCGAGGCTAACAAGCAATAGTATTATAAAAAAAAAGATTTTTAGAAGGTTAAAAACGCAAAAAAAAAGTTCAAACTATTATTCTACACTCCCAAATATTGATTATTGCAAGGGTACAATAGCAATTACCAACTCTAAAACCCATATCAATAATTCCAACATAATCAGTGAGTACTAAAACCCTCATAACTTCACATACACTTTTATAAATCAAAATTTTCAAAATTCAGGGAAAAATAGACACCTGACACTATGACATATCCAAATTTTAGATAATTTAGAGTACTACTCAATTTATAACATTCAATTGAATCTCCAACTATTTCTGTAGACATATAATTTAGACATATATTTTTAAAATATGCACATATCTAAACCTACAACTCCAAAAGTAATACAATTTTACTGAAAATTATATAACTCACAAATGAACAACTTTCCAATTTCTCACCTTAAGCAATTCAATCTCCATGATCATAAAAAATGGTCATAATTCTTCAAGTTCTGCACAGAAATATCATCCGAGACAATTATACTAATAGGGCTATATCTCACAAACTACAAATGTATAAAATCTGAAAGTTTTCAGGTATTTAGGTAGTATCAATCTCTATAACTTTTGTATTTCAATACTCTTCAAATTCTACATATAAGATGATGAAATTGATTAACCAAACTTCATGCTTTCTGCAGAAATATTGTTGAGCACATTTACAGAAATCTGATCATATCTCACAAATTACAAGGGTAAAATTTCTAAAATTTGTCAGAGACAAAGATAAAGTCATATTCTAAAACTTTATTATATAAATATAAATCTAAATTAGAATCTACAATCAATAAATAAATCAAAAATGAAATCAGGGTTGTACAAAAATCTTGACCCTGCCACCTGTGTTTTTAAACTTATATTTACATGATACTTATGCAAAAATTCAAAACTTTTGCAATAAGATAAATAAGACATCGATCTATAATTTTTTTATTCTGATATCTTCTAAATTATGTCTCTAGATCTTCCAAACAAATTAGAGGTCTCTGCTATGCTAACAGGAAATTTCTGAATTTTATCATCAAATTAAATCAAATAAATTCTCACCAAACCCTAACCCTAACTAGTAACACGTCACAAACAAGCATAAGAAAGAGCAAAAACAAAATAACTCAGAACCTTACCTCGATAATAATAGCTTGACGACAAGACCATTCTCCCGCCCTCGCTGCCGATTCCACACTCAAAAAGGGAGAGAAAGAGATTAGGCTAGGTCTCTCGCTTTTTTTTTTCCCTAAACAGAGATCTAAAATAGAAGGAGATGAAAGATGTCTAGGGTTTCAAAATTAAAATCAAAATCAACGGCTAGGATTAAAATCACATTAACAGCTAGGGTTTAATTAAGAGGTGGGGCTCACAGTAGGAGAAGAGCCAGCTCTAGCTGCCTGACTTGAACATCCTCCGGACCTCCTCCTCCAGCCCTAACTGCACAAGAATAGGCCAATCCGCCATACGATATTGGCTAAAGCGCTTCATCTTCAAGCAAGCAACCCTTGGAAGCGAGCCTCAAAGAATGAAGTGGCTGAAGTGACCGGGGGAGTAGATGTCTCCTGTATAGCAACTGTGCCCGAGGTAAACACTTTGGTCTAACCCCGGTTGGCCGGCATGGATGTAACTTTCTTCGCTCTAGTCATGCTGCATAAGAAAATATGAAGTTTAGAGTGCATGAATATGTAATTTGATCCAAATAGAAATGCTTATGGACTTCTAATGGGAAGGCTTACGGCTATAAGGCTCAGGGAAAGTCACCTTTATGGCAACTTTACGGCTGTAAGTAACGGGCTTAGGCCATAAGGACCCTTCCTGTACATTGTAGCTCAAAAATTTACATATTTCGGATCTAAAACATCATTCAAGCATTACTAAACATTCAAACAATCATGATCAAGCAATAAATCAATCAATGGACTGAAGAATCATGAAAAACGAAGATTACCTTTAAGGCAAAGAAATAGAAGAAAAATAAGCTTGTAGAGGGCTTCCAAATCCGTCCAACCCCACTCAAAAACACTCAAAAACTGAAGAGGAAGACAAGGAAGCACTGGCATCCAAGACCCGATGAAGATCAATTCAGAAGGAAGATCAAAGGTCGCTGATGGCGCTAAAACCGTAAGTGTTTATAGCCAGCTTATGGGCGTAAGCCTCGACCATAAGTCTCTTTGAATGAACAATTACTAGGTGCTTACAGCCGTAAGGCCTACCCCATAAGGATACATCTCCTTTACAACCTACCTTACGACCGTAAGGAGCTTAACAATGTAGTATGTAAGATTCTCTATTTTGCTATTACTGTCTGATTTACGGCTGTAAATTGCCCTTAAGGACTTGGGTTGTACTCCCATGAAGGTTATGGCTGTAAGGGTTTAAGGTATACCCATAAAGTGCTCTATATAACCCTTATAACCTCTCTTACGGGCGTACGTCACCAGTAAAAAATCTCTGAACAATACTCTCTAGACTTTATAGGTCTTAAGTGTACTTGTAAGACTCTCTGGATTCCCCTTGCAAGTTGGTTTACGGGCGTAAGATGCCTATAAAGCTCTCTTTTTTAGGCTTATGGCCTTTCTTATGGGCGTAAGTAGCCTGTAAGAGTCCTAGAAAATTAAGCAGAGCTTTCTCTGTTCCCTACAATTAAGCTCAAATACATAGATGACCTGGAAAGCACAAAATGAGTGTCTAAGAAAACAACCATTCACCCAACACATGAAAATTCACTACAAGATGAGCAATTTATTACAAACTCAAACAAATCTATAAAACTATAACTAAAGACTCAAACTCAACAAAATATAAAAAAATTTTGCTTGGGTTGCCTCCCAAGAAGTGTTTGTTTAATATCACGAGCTTGACATACTTGAAACGCACATGTCATGGAGGCTCAAAGTAAAAACTCTCCTCATGACTGAAATCAATAACCCCGAAATAATGCCCAACTACAAGGTCGGATAAAATTGGGAACTTACCAATGAAGTTGACCAATTTGGGGTTACCTCCTTGGGTGAAGGTTTTCTCTTGCCTTTCTTGGGGAAAGTGACTTCGCGCCAATGCTTTTTGCTCGTGTTTTCCTCAATCACAGTTGGTGTAACCAAAAGGGTGGTCTCTTCAATATGAGGGTCATCCAATGACTCCTCGAAAAGCTCCTTGTGTAAGATTTCTTGCACACATTCATCAACAATTGAATTAGTATTATCAAAAAAATAACAAGTATCATCAAAAGTAGAAGGATGTTTCACTGCATTAGATAAAGCAAACATTAGTTCCTCATCCCCAACCCTAAGTGTCATTCTACCATTGCTAACATCAATGAGAGCTTCGGAGGTGGCTAGGAATGGCCTACCAAGAATGAGGGCACTTCAAAATCCTCATCTACATCTAGAATCATAAAATCTACTGGAAAAATAAATTTTTTAACCTTAACCAATACATCTTCTATAATTTCACTAGGATGTCTAATGGAGCTATTTTCTAGTTGCAATGTCATTCTAGTTGGTTTAAGGTCACAAAGTCCAAGCCTCTTAAACATGGTGTAAGGCATCACATTAATATTAGCACCTATCTCCTTTAGGGATTTTTCCTTAACCAATTCACCAATGTTACAAGAGATAGTAAAACTCCCTGGATCTTTTTGTTTCCTCCTTAGTCAGTTCTGAATCAATGTCGAGCTCCCTTCACTCAATGTGACTGTTGATACCTCTTCAAACTTCTGCTTATTTGTTAGTAGGTGCTTGAGAAACTTTGAGTACTTTAGCATTTGAGACAAGGCTTCAACAAATGGTATATTGATGTGCAATTGCTTCAACAAGTCCAGAAATCTCTTGAATTATTTGTCCGTGAGATCATTCATCAATCTTGATGGGCAAGGGAGATGGGGAATGTACTCCTTCACCGGTGGGGGTGTTCTCTTCTCAACATATGGAGTAGGCACTCTTTCCCTTGCCAGACTTTGAATAACCTCAATTTCTAGCTCCTTTTCCTTCTTTATCACCTTTTCGCTACCTCGTTCCCACCTCTTTACCACTCCAAAGAGTAATTGCCTTAAGATGCTCATGGGGATTAGCTTCAGTGTTACTCAATCAGCAAACTTCCTTGAGGTTGTTCAAAAAATGACACACCAGTGTACGGGTGTCGAAGTAAAAAAAATACCCGGTGAGTTGGGTAGTCAAATCCACATGGAATGAAAGTATTAGTAGTGAGCACTTCTTAGTTATCTAATTAGAATCAAAATTGTGATGAAATAAACTTAATTACAAAAATATGAATAAGAAAGCAAAAGGGAAAGTAGAAAACAAGGGAGATCTCAATCAATAAAGATGTGGTACTCGGGTAATGCTCCCCCTAGGATCTAACATGAAGCACAAGACTTACTAAATATTTCTAAACCCAGTTAGATGAGTCAAGGTAATCTAAGAACAATCGGTCCCTGCCTCCAGGCCACTGATACTATTCCCCTACAAGGTCTCGGTGGAGAAATCGCTCAATCTCAACACCTCACACCACATATGACCGCAATAAACTCAAGGGATACCTAGGAGTGTAACCAATTCCTAAAGATAGATTTAACCCTACTTCTAGGAGAAAGATCCCTAACCCCTTACAAGGTCCCCGGTGGAGAAATCTCTCAATCTCAAGCCTCACATCAAATATGGTTGCATAACGCTTAGGGAATGCGGAGATAGGAAGCACTCATCGGAGGGGAAAGGGGGCACTCCACTATCTTATGACTTACCCTCTTAACTTTCTTCAATCTTGGAGTTCTAACCCTAATGGAGACCTCTCTCTCACCAAGGCAACAAATCATGCATTACCAATCAATTACAATGATCAATATGACATGCAAACAATGAGAAAACAAGATTAAAACTCAAATAAACTCATATTTAATAGAAAATATAATGTAAATCAATATAAAAAATATGATCCTCGAGTCCACATGCCCAAATACCTACTAGGTTTTAGCCCTCCATGGGCCAAATTACAAAGTAAAAAATAATGTAATGAAAAGCAATAAAAACCATCGAATAAAACCCCATTGAATTCATGATGATGACCTTGATGGGTCTCTCAACGTCTTAAAAGATCCCTCTCCAAAGCTAGGTTGCCGAATGCTCCCTCAATGCTATAATGGAAAAAAGATATATCAAAGTTGGTGAATAACTCCCCCAAAAAAAATCACCAAAAGACCTCCTCTTGAAACCCTAGCCGCTTCGCCCTTCAAACGCTAACAAAAAGTGTCCCAAGAATAAGGAAAAATGGCTATTTATAGTTATAAACCGCGTCTATCATGTGCCTCCACACAACTGTGTGAGATTTCAAACACCCAGTGAGCTGTAAAAATTCTCACGCAACAGAGTGGAATTTTCACGCAGTCGCATGAACAGTGTTTTTGCTACAGTGTTGTTATAGTGAATTGCTGCAATATTTTGCTACAGTTCTCTTTATAAACAAGGCTCACAAACTCTTCTCTTGAGGCCACATGGTCAGGCACATGTCCATGTGGTAAGTTATAAGATTTTTCATCGTTGAATCATCATTAGGAAGCACTTGCATCATTTACACAAATAGGAACATGGTGGTGTGACTGCCTTTGTGCCCTTCCAACTCACAAATTAGCTTGAATTCTCTTGGAAGTTGGCACACACCTCAATGTACATGAGTTCCTCTTGTATCTTGATCCTTAGGTTGCACAAAAACTCCCAAAATGTGTCTTAATAACCTATCTTTGCTTCTTTTTCTTCTTTCAAGGCATTCACAACCTAATTGCACAAAAGAACACCAAATGCACTTTATGAAACATAAGCCATTATAAAAATGATGCTCAATTCATGTAAAACATATAGAGAAATATGTCTACTCAAGCACTTATCAGAAAACAATTTGGCAATCTGTCCCACCTGGTTCTCCAAATTTTGAAGAGAAGGCTGTTGGTTTCTCATCAACACTTCTATGCTTTGTAATCCATTATCTGGCTGCTGAAACTTAATATTTGTACTCTGAATAAACCGAGTGATCACTCCTTACAATGCAGGTCTCTTGTCATTCTGTTGTTGAGGAAGGAATCCCAGCGGGGCTTCTACTACTTTCCTTGATTTCTGCAAGAAAAATTACTGTGATTCCACCATCCTGGGTTATATGTGCCACTATAGGGGTTCCCTTATTATCAAGAAACACTACCAATTAAATCTAATTGTTCGGTAGGTCTGTGCACCACTTCAATAGTGGAACAATCTGTTGAGGCATGTCCTCCCCCACACGTGTCATACGCCATAATGGAAGCTGACTTATGAGTATACAAATGATCAATCTTTTGGTTCAAAGCTTCCACCGGGACTACTAATGTTGTGACTTCACTAACTTTAATCATTCTGACTGGCTTTACATTTTATCTACCTCTTGAGTTCCATTGATAATTGTTCATAGCTATTTCTTCAATCAGCTGTTTGGCCATCTCTGGGGCCTTACTGCCAAGTGACCCTCCTGCTACTGAATTAATGAGATGCCTAGTACTCTGATTGAGACCTTGATGGAAAATCTGAACTTTCATCCATTCAGGGAGATTGTGATGTGGACATTTTTTTAACAAGTCTATAAATCTCTCCCATGCCTCAAATAATGATTTAGAGTCCAATTGTGCATAAGATGTAATCTCTTGATGCAACTTGGTCGTTCTTCTTGGAGGGAAGTAACAGGCTAAGAACAGTTCTACAAGCTATTCCCAAGTCGTGATAGATGCTCAAGGAAGAGCCTAGAGCTACTGCTTAGCTTTTCCTTTAGTAAAAATGGGAATAAGCAAAGTTTGATGGTGTCGTCAAAAATGTTATTAATCTTAAGGATGTCACATACTTTGAGGAACCCCCCAATATGACTATAAGGACCCTCGTCCAGTAATCCATGGAACTGTACTGAATTCTGAACCATCTGTACAAATGTAAGCTTAAGCTCAAAATTGGTTGCTATAACTGGTGGGCGTACTATACTTGACTAAGAACCATCAACAGTGGGATGAGCGTAATCTGAAAGGGTCCTATGCTGGTTCCCTTGATCTGCCATGGTGTCTAACAGCTCTCCCTTAACAGTCACTATCAAAGATCATGTTTTGTTCACTAGTGATATTCTTAATCTGGTTCAAATCACTTTTTCTACATTGCTCTTGTCTTTTTCCCATCTTACTGATTTGCACTTTGGTGGCATACACTGAAATCAAAAAAAAGAGAAGGGTAATTAGAGAACAATAAAGGAAAACAAAGAAAAAAAAAAAAAATAGCTAAAGTGACAGATAATCAAGTGTTGCTAATATCACTATCCTTCAACACCAACGGCACCAAAAAATTGATAGGGACGCAAGTGTATGTGCCAATCGCATAATAAAGTGTGCGTAAGTGTAGAGTATTGGTCCACGAGAAATAAGTGAATACTACTAATGACTCTAGACCCAAAAATAAGCCTAAACAATTGAGTGATGTGTGTGTGAATAAAAGTAAATTAACACAAGAAAATACAGGAAGTAATATGAGAAAAATCAAGGAAGAAAGAGATATCCGGGTGTAGCATCCCTCTAGGGTTATGAGGCACAGGACAATGGTTGTCTAAACATGCAATCCTATTTGAACCGAAAAGTTTCCAGAAATATACAAAACCCTAATTTCTTAGGCGAAGTGTAACTAAATGGGTACAGAGCTGATACAGATATCTACACAATCGCATTAACACTATGAAACCTTATTGTGGACTAACGATAATCTCTTAACTAGATAATCTCTCCCCAAAGAGAGAGATTATCCCTAATCAGAATAAAGAGCAGAAATGGGATTTCTCCTAAAATCCGTTCCACATGATTGCAAAAAGTATGAAAATTATAATTAATCCACTTGGAAGGATTGTGAGAGACAAAGTCTCCTAGATGTACACATTATCCTCTCAAATTGCGGTAAATTTATGCTAGGTGGGAATTACTTCTCGTCATGTAGCAATACCAAGTATGATTGCTAGGGCTTTCACCTCCTTAGCAATCAAGCATTCAATCATATAATTAGACTCAAATATATATGATTGCAACTAAGAAACCAATAAAGTGTTACACCCCAACCCGTGGATCCATGGGACATGACAACCGCCATGATGATCCCGAGGAGGAACACTCCGCATCCCAACCCTTGAGATGCCGCAAGACTAACCAACTCACATGGAATTCAGCAATATCTATCACAGATATAGAGTGGACAAATACAGCGATACACAGCGGAAGTAACAATAATAACTATATACAAAAATAGAGAGGTTCACAAATGCATAGATAAGCAACACTAACAACAGCGAGAAATGCTGATATACAAGAGTTTAAGAATTGTTTAGATACAAAACCATGCAATAGGGTTCTCTACAAGCTAGTGGATCCAAGACTCAACAACATGTTCATGAAAAAAATAACATACATGAACTGAAAGGGAAAAAAATAAAATATAGAACAATAACTGATGAGAGATCCGCAAGTGCACGGAGTCGTCAAGTAATACCTCTCGTGCGAGCACGAGAGGGTCGATTCCCCCGGGCCCAAGGAGCTACTATTACTTCCCTTTTCGCTCTATTTCCTAGCCTAACACTCCGAAAGATGAATAGTAATTATAAAAAGAGAAAGAATTAACTACAATGAAATCCGGGGTACTACTACACACAATACTGAACTCAAGGGAGAATCAAACAGTTAAGGGAGTGATTTGGACAACGAATCCCCCTAGGGTTGTCATTAGGTCCCTGAATTTAGGGATGAAATGCGAGATGGTAGTTGGGCCAAGAGAATCCTAAATTAGCTCAACCCGATGGTCACGGCAATTGAACCCTAATCCCATACAAGTATTGGGTCGAATCGCTCCGCCCAAATCCTCGTGATGATTGCATTACACTCGTGGAAATCTCTAATCGTGGTCGATACTCAAACTAGGTCCAACCCTAATTGCTCTGGAGGGGTACAAAAATACCCGATGGTCACGGTGTATTTGTACATGGATCCCTTCAAGCCAAGTGTGTCTAGTACAAGGGCGATGGTCACGCAACCAAGTACAACCTAGAAGTTGAAATACAGAGTTCTCATGCAAATCAACACATCAAAGTACACAAGACTTGAACCACAAACTACAAGTTTCCATAAAAGAAATACAACATCCAACAATACATCAATAAAGATGATCATCCAAATTACAAACAATCAACCCTAGAGTTCATCATATCCAAATCACAAATAAGTTAGAGCCTCATGAAAGAGGACCACTCATACAAATCCAAGGAACAAATAAAGAAGAAGAGAAGTAAGAACTACTCCCTCTAGCTTTAGATCCCCTTAGATGGTGAAGATCTTGAAGATTTGAAGAGATCTCTCCTCAAATGATACTTTTGATGACTAGGATCTTCTCCCTATCTTCTCCTTCAAAGTTTGTCTCCCTCTTGGTGAAGCCTTGCGCAGTAGATCGCCGGTGGGAAGAGTGGGGCGGCGGCCCTAGAGGCCCAAGAGAAAAACTCCCTCAAAAAAACTCTCCATTTGCCCTAGAAAATCATGTTCTATTTAAATCCCGTCAGTCCATGCGGGCATCCATGCGGGCGCATGGAGCCCGTGAAGCTCACAGCCAAATGCCCAGAAAACATGTCGGTGCTACAAATGACTCGACTACATTAGTTTACTCACGAGATTTATGCTACGGTGTTTTTTTGCATACGATCGAGCCTTGAGAATTTCCAGCAAACCTCACGGGCATCCATGCGGGCGCATGGAGCCCGTGAAACTCCCAGCCAAATGCCCGCAGCAAGAACAATGACCTGCTACAGTCCGCTACAGTGCCGCTACAGTGCCGGGACCCCAAAAATGCCGTTTTTGATGTCGAATTCATCCGATTTACATTTTTGAGCATCGTTTGACTCATTTAAGACCCGCAACACCGAAAATAACCAATTTAGACATAAAAGCGGGCATCAATTCATTAACATGTTCACAAATAATACACGATTAATACATATAAAAATACATACATTTAGGCGTTTATCAAATATCCCCTACTACCTAAGCGTTTGCTTGTCCCCAAGCAAACACACATGAAAGAATAAGGGCAAAATGATAAACGGCTAAATGTACGACCTCAAGCTCAAATAGTGAAGAACCCCACAGTACAGCTTGAAATGAGTTCAAGAAAAATGAGTTGTACAATAACCGACTCGAGAGAGATAGTCATGATTCCTTTAGAGTGCTTTCCCGTGAGTGTGTGTATGCTTCATCCCTCGCTCTCCCCATTCACACCACGCTCAATGACTACCGTGTTAGAAATGTTAAAGACACCCTCAATAGTAGGTCAAGAGTTCCTTCGGTCCACATTCAACACTTTAATATCTCAGTGAATGCATGATTGAGTCCAGGAGAACAAATATTTCTCTTTTTTTTTTTCATTTCATCGAGTCCGCCTAACGAGTGCAGTGCAAAATATTTTTATAATCTTTCGAAGGATGCACATGCCGATTAGGCACAAGAGCCACCCAACCTACTTGATTACAGCTACATAGACGCATTCATGCCAAATTAGCAGAGGAATACTGACATAGACTCATTTTCATTTTTCAAATTTTCTCTCTTTTGTTTTGTTTTTTTTTTTTTCTAAGATAACAAATATATACATGTCTCCTGAGCACCTTCATGCAAAACTTCACTTAGGGATAAAGCAAAATGAACAAAAGAACCAAAAGCTCGTAAAAGACCATTGAGGGATGAATTTACCATTCTAACACTTTAAATCAAAGCAGTGGGTTAGCGGGGGTAGACAAGGTAGAAACACTGTGTCAAAGCTATGAAGAAAGCACTAGAAAGAAAAACATGACTTCCTTATAGCACAAATAACCTTACAACTCATTATTATCATTCATTCAAGCCAGGAGGTTCCTAACAATAAATCATAGCTATCACTGGTGAAGTAAGCATGCAAATAACCCATCCCCACACCTAGAATCGTACATTGCCCTCAATGTACACTAATCAGTAGAACATGGTGTAGAATTCATAATAATTAAATAAAGCATGAAAGGGAAGGGTAAAGAGATCGCCCCCATTTGTTTAATGAAGATTGTGCAATGCATGCATGGACAAGGGGTAGAATGAATTCTTGAAGGATGGTGAGAATGAAGCTCATATCCTGATAGTCCTGCACATGTCAAAAAAAAGAATAGTTCATCTCACCAAGGAATATGTAGGGAGCACACACAAACAAAAACTCTAAAAAGCTATGAAAACAAAAGTCCATGCAAGTTCTTTTGTTCAATTAAGATCATGATGTCTAAATCTCTCTAGTGCAAGTGTTTCTAGGGGGTTTTCAAGGATGCTACAAGTGTCAAAACAAATTCAAGATAAGCAACATTCAAAAAGTTATCAGTAGTACAGATTGAAATTTGGCAAGAATTTCCCCAGATTTTGAAGCCCAAAAAAATTTACAAACCATGGATAAAAAAATTTAAATAAATTAAGGATCAAACAACCATACAACATTCCTCATGGTTTAAAAGTAAGATATGCATGCACAATCAAGAAGAAGAGGCAAGGTTGCTCCACAACAAAAAAACTTGGGCTTCAAAGCTTGAATCGATGAAGATCGGTGAAATAGATGGTAAAAACTTCAATTAATCTACAAGATCTAAGTTGGAAGAGGTAGGAGAGGAGTGAAGAGGAAGAAAAAAATGAAGAAAAATGGTGAAAGAATGAAAGAAAACGGATGAAAAACGAGTGAGAACAAGGGAGAGAAAGGTGGCTACATACGGCTGGAAATTTCAGCCCGCAAGCCATACGGGGCTCCATGCGGGCGCATGGAGCCCGTGAGGATTTCTGTCCTTCTCTATCCCATGAGGTCAGTAAGCCTCACGGGCTGCCCTCACGGGCGCATGGCACCCGTAAGGCCCCCTGGGGAGCAGAAAAAAATGGTCCATACAGGCCGTGATACAGCCCGTATGGACCCAGTAAAAAATAAAAATTTTGGCATGGCTCCCATGTAACTTAGAACAAAACTAGTTTACAACATCTACAACACGAAAACATGCATTGAAACACAATCAAACAACGCTCATCCACTAGATAAGACTCACAAATATAAGATAAGCACGGACCATTCAAACAAACAAACATACGAACATAACACAACAATAAACACAACTAATTAAACTCAACAAGAAACTAGAATACGAAAAATGGAAAAACAAAGGATTTGAAACTTGGGTTGCCTCCCAAGAAGCGCTTGTTTAACGTCATTAGCTCGACGTACCTTTATCTTACCTTAGGGAGGCTTGAAGACGGTGTATTCATCCCGGCTAGAATTGGCATAGGAACTACCAAGAAAAATAAATTGTACCTTCCGGGATGGTGTCAAGTTGAAGGCCAAGCACAAGTTACCTTTTGGCCTCCAAGGAAAAAGCTTGGGCCGGGAGTTGTGCAATTTAAGCTTGGGCGGATCCTTAGATGGTTTGAACCTCCTCCCCGCTTCTTCTTTGGTCCCGACAAAAATTCCTTTCAGTATGCCACCACAAAGTTGCTTGGGCTTCCATGGAAAAAGGTTCGGTCGAGAATTGTTCAAGCTTGGCATGGGCGGGTCCTTGGATGGCTTCAACCTCCTACCCGAATTTTCTTCCTCGACCATTGTCAAATTGCCTTGAACTACCCATAACCATTGTTTGGGTCTCCAAGGGAACAAGTTTGGTTGTGAAATTGTCAAGCCTTGCATAGGTGGATTAATTGAGGGCTTCAACATCCTATCCACAATTTTTTTCTCAACCATGGTTTGATAAACTTCAATGGCCCATAAAGTTTGCTTGGGCCGCCAAGGAAAAATCTTTGGTTGGGGAATTGTCCAAGCCCTCGGCATTGGTGGGTTCAACGATGATCTTAGCTTAGTACCCACATCTTCGAATACAATTCCCGAATTTTTGTTTTTGCACTTGACTAAAATTGATGGGTAGATGGAAAAAAATCAATGTTGAGGCAAGTAGTATCTTCAAATGTGGTCGATGGAGTTTCTTCTACTTCCTCACATGTTTCTATGGCCATGATGTCATCCTCCCCTTTTTCTTCTTCAATTCCCCATTGAGGTGGAACTTCTATCATTTGCTCAAAAGGTATTAATGATACATCATTTGCTTCTTCAACCTCCAACACCTCAATATTGGTTTCCCCCTCAATTTTACTATTATCCTCTTTATTCCTTGTGCTATTCTCAGATAGGGCTTCAATAGATGGTGGCAATTTGCTCAATTCTTTGGAAGACTCTCCTATCTTGTTCACCAAATCTTCAAAAGATAATCCGACATTAGAAATTGTAGTATTCATGGCTTTAAATTCAGCATCAGTTTGCATCATGAATCTTGCGAACACATCTTGCGTATTGAATCCCATTCATTAAGTGGCTTAGTATGAACGACTGGAGGATGATAATGCCACGAATCTTGAGGGGAGGGTTCTTGTAGCAATCCCTAGTGAGGGTACTCCCATTGTTGAGTATGATGATGTGCCGAAGAATGCGGGTGTCCTCCCCAATATGGATTATAAACATCAGTGTACTAATTGCTATGGCTTGCTCTCTTGGCATCCAATTCTTCCATTTGCTTTTCAAGTGCATACATTTTAGCGGCCAATAATCTTTCTTGAAAAATCCATGGCCGGATCGCTTCGTGTGCTCTCATGGCACTTAATTCTTCCATCTCATTTTTCAAGCGCATACATTTTGGCCGCCAATAATTTTTTTCTTCAAGTCCATGGCCCCGTGTAATAAAAAAAGAATAAAAACTAACAATAGTAAGCTATCAAAGAAAAAGATAAAAAGAAACAAAAATAAATATTTACAAAGATAGATATTTACAACAACAAAGATAAAATGACTAGAGCAATAGACTACATGTGTTTTTCTAGTATTCCTTGTGTCCCCGACAACGGCGCCAAAAAAACTTGATGAGAGATCCGCAAGTGCACGGAGTCGTCAGTAATACCTCTCGTGCGAGCACGAGAGGGTCGTATTCCCCCGGGCCCAAGGAGCTACTATTACTTCCCTTTCGCTCTATTTCCTAGCCTAACACTCCGAAAGATGAATAGTAATTATAAAAAGAGAAAGAATTAACTACAATGAAATCCGGGGTACTACTACACACAATACGAACTCAAGGGAGAATCAAAGCAGTTAAGGGAGTGATTTGGACAACGAATCCCCCTAGGGTTTTCATTAGGTCCTGAATTTAGGGATGAAATGCGAGATGGTAGTTGGGCCAAGAGAATCCTAAATTAGCTCAACCCGATGGTCACGGCAATTGAACCCCTAATCCCATACAAGTATTGGGTCGAATCGCTCCGCCCAAATCCTCGTGATGATTGCATTACACTCGGGAAATCTCTAATCGTGGTCGATACTCAAACTAGGTCCAACCCTAATTCGTCGGAGGGGTACAAAAATACCCGATGGTCACGGTGTATTTATACATGGATCCCTTCCAAGCCAAGTGTGTCTAGTACAAGGGCGATGGTCACGCAACCAAGTACAACCTAGAAGTTGAAATACGTAGTTCTCATGCAAATCAACACATCAAAGTACACAAGACTTGAACCACAAACTACAAGTTTCCATAAAAAGAAATACAACATCCAACAATACATCAATAAAGATGATCATCCAAATTACAAACAATCAACCCTAGAGTTCATCATATCCAAATCACAAATAAGTTAGAGCCTCATGAAAGAGGACCACTCATACAAATCCAAGGAACAAATAAAGAAGAAGAGAAGTAAGAACTACTCCTTCTAGCTTTAGATCCCCTTAGATGGTGAAGATCTTGAAGATTTGAAGAGATCTCTCCTCAAATGATACTTTTGATGACTAGGATCTTCTCCCTATCTTCTCCTTCAAAGTTTGTCTCCCTCTTGGTGAAGCCTTGCGCAGTAGATCGCCGGTGGGAAGAGTGGGGCGGCGGCCCTAGAGGCCCAAGAGAAAAACTCCCCCAAAAAGCTCTCCCTTTGCCCTAGAAAATCATGTTCTATTTAAATCCCGTCAGTCCATGCGGGCATCCATGCGGGCGCATGGAGCTCGTGAAGCTCACAGCCAAATGCCCAGAAAACATGTCGGTGCTACAGTACTCAGCTACATTAGTTTACTACAGTATTTATGCTACAGTGTTTTTGCTACAGTACCGAGCCTTGAGAATTTCCAGCAAACCTCACGGGCATCCATGCGGGCGCATGGAGCCCGTGAAACTCCCAGCCAAATGCCCGCAGCAAGAACAATGACCTGCTACAGTTCCGCTACAGTGCCGCTACAGTGCCGGGACCCCAAAAATGCCGTTTTTGATGTCGAATTCATCCGATTTACATTTTTGAGCATCGTTTGACTCATTTAAGACCTGCAACACCGAAATAACCAATTTAGACATAAAACGGGCATCAATTCATTAACATGTTCACAAATAATACACGATTAATACATATAAAATACATACATTTAGGCGTTTATCAATAACAAATGCTTAGCACGCTGCCACACAACCGCACCTACTACTTCCAACAGATTGGGAAGAGGAAAGAGGGGTGAGCAACCATAGTTACTCAATGAAGGAAATTTAGCACAGCTCTAATAGAAACATACCAAAATAATAGTATAAATCTCCAAAGTGATATTTTACTAATAAGGTAATTAGTTTGGAGCATAAATACATATAATATCAAACTTTAACACAGTAATAAAAAGATAAAGTTAAGAAGGCATTATACCTCAATTAGGGTTTTACAACTTCACAACCACAAAATACTTAACATAGGGTTCCAAATTATGAAGACAAGCTAAATATGAAATCAATCTTTCACCATAAAACACTTAAACCAAAAGTAGTTCCAATTATAAGTATAACAACTAAAAAACGTGGGTTTCAAAATAAATAAACACAAGACTCATGCCAAATTAAATATGTGGGAGACTATCCTCCTAAGAACGACTGCTGGACTTCTCCCGCTCACCACAAATTCAAGATGACACTACAAAAGAAACATAATGGGAATAAATCTCAAACCCAGAATAAAACAACACCCAACACTCACCCAGCATAAAGTGGTGTAGAAACCTCCCTAAACTTTCACTGCAGCCGCGGCTAGGTTCAAAGACGTCAAAGTACTCATGCCCTTGATGTTGACTCATTGGCTCACCGTATTGTGGTAATGGCTAACCGATGAATATTTAGTTAGGACTCTACACTCCCACCTGAGCTGGCCCTCATAGTAATCAGCCGGTCTACCATGCCACCTCAACAAGCTTGCCGTGGAAACTGCCTACTGCAATAGGGTATCATCATACAAACTCAACAATAAGCACAACTCCACAAGGAGTACAATAGCTAACAATAGCCAACAATAGCCATCAATCAACAATACCTCAGCCATTTCCACAAGGAAATGATAAAAGAAACAACATTGATTTACAAAATCCAATACAAGAAACAACATGGAAAATCTTTCCTTTCAACAACCCAAAAGGATTTCAAGCTTATATTATGCAAAATCAAAGAATTTCACAACAAATCCCAAGTTTCACAAAACAAAGATTTCGCAAATTCCTTGAAGGATTTCAATCACAAGTCAAACATGAACATTCAAACACCGAATAAGACATTCAAGATCTTTAACAATAATGACTATCATTCAACAAATGCAAAATAAGTATAAACCAATAAGGATTTACTTATGCCATACTATATATATATATATATATATATATCTAGCTATCAGTATTCTCCTAATAAAGCTATACTTAACAATCCCACTCACAGAATTGGCAATTTCTCTTCCTTGCAAGCTAATCCTCGGCTAATCCTTTGCCTCAAACTAACATTTCTTCTCATTTCTAAGGCACAACAAAACACCAATAAATGTTAGCACAAAAAACAAGCAAAAAAACCATAGGTTTCTTCTACCAAACAACCCTAATCAACTCTAGGGTTGCTTAAACTAGAGCTTAGGTTAATAAAGAAGACCTAAGGGTTTAAGCTTCCTTATAAGCCAAATAAACAAGGGAAAAAAAGGGAGAAGTCATAAGTGCTATAGTAACTCATAAATCAAAAGAGAAAAAGGATTCAAGGATTACAATGGATCAAACCAAACCAAACCAAGTCAAACACTCCTCTCAAGATCTACCAACAATAAACAAGAAAGAGAACAAGAATTAAACTCCAACTTGAACTCACAAACAAACCATACATCAACCATCCAAAGAACAAGGAAGGAAAGGAAAGATAGAAGCTTACCTTGAACCAAGAGGAGATCAAACTCTAAGGTCCACAAACAAGCCCAAGAAAATTCTCCAAAACCAGCCTCTAGGCTCCCAAGTATGGCCAAGGATGAAAGGAGAAGAGAAGGGGAGGGTTATAGAGAAGAAAACACAAGAAAAGGCTTCAAAATGGGCTTAAAAAGGGCAAAACTATGCGTGTACGGGCTGGTGTGCGGCCCACGAAGTAGCCGCATACCCCATTGCCTGGGATGTGTGGCCTAGTGTACGGCCCACACACAAAGCCGCACATCCCTCTGCCTGGGGTGTGCGGCTCCCTGTAAGGCCTATGCACAGCCCGCAAACCATCTATGCGGCCTGTGCACAGCCCACTCAACTTTAAAATGCCAGAAAAACACCCCAAAACTCGGAAAGAATACCTAAACTAAAAACAAGAAAAAATTTATCCAAGGCATCAAATTGATGAACAAAATAAGACCAAGATACACCACTCTACATAAGAAAACCAAACTACTACATAAAGCATCAAAGATCTAACAACCAAAGACAAGAAAATAAACCCTAGAGTTCAACTATGCCCAAACATCTACAAATTAGCCCTCCATTAATGGAGGGCAAATATTCAAGATACAAATAATGGAGGAATATATGAAAGCCATGAAAACCCCCCTTTTCAATCCCTAGGATGAAGAATTGATGGAAAAGTTTTCACGCACGCTGCCAAGATAAGCTTGATGGTTACGATCTTCAATCCCCTTGAATGTATATCCGAATCCCTCTTCAAATTACTCGTTATGTGATGGAGATTTGTCTCTTTTCTTCCTCAACCTCACCTTCAAGAATCACTCCCCAAAGAATAGAAGAATAAAATAGAGAATGCCCTAAAAATCCTCATAGGTTCTATTTATCCCCGACTACTTATGGGTTGCTTATGTGCGTAATGGCTAGGATGTAAGGGAGCTAGAGAAGATGGTCACGAGCCTTACGGGAATACTTACAGCTATAATTCATGTCCATAAGGTCTTTTGTATGTGTTACGGTCCAGCTTACAGCCATAAGCTGTTGGACCATAAGCTTCACTGTTCTGTTTCTTGCAACCGCCCTTACGAGTATATGTTGTAATCGTAATCTCCTTTAGATGGTCTTTACAAGCATAAGCCTTGCTTCTAAAGTCCTCTAAATTGGCTATGAATCCTTCTTACGGGCATAAGCATATCTATAAGTTCTTCTAGAATTGACTTACGAGTGTAAGGTCTATCGTAAGTTGCCGTAAGCCACGCAATTTACCTTGTCCCTATTCTAATGATGCCAAGAGAACTCCAACTTCATTGTTTAAGATCTAAAATGCTTTTTTTGGCTCTCTCTCTCTCTCTCTCTCTCTCTCTCTCTCTCTCTCTCTCTGTTTTTAAACATTGCCTAAGCCTTTTAATGCACAACACACTATATTTAGCATCGAATTCCACACAATGGTTCTAATACATGCCAGTTGTGTGTACAAATTGATATAAAATACATAAACATTGTACACGCATCAAGCATTCTCTTCCTCAAATATTTGGCCAAATTATACAATTTTTATTGTTATTTTCTAGATCTATATCTATTAATGTCTAATGTTAGTGATGGATGAGTTAGGTTAGCTTGAGGATAATTATTAGATTGAGAAGTTTTCTGAAGTATAGCAGGGATTCCTAATTAATTTTGGAGAGCTAGAGGCATATTTTGGAGGATATCAAAATAAAGAAATTGTAGATAGTGATCGTTTTTATATTATTACCAAATTTTAGAATTTTTTTCATGTGTATCCTATAAGATATAGACTCTAAATGCAAGTGCCTCAGATAAGATTTTTGTGCAAACCTTGGAGAATGGTTTAATTTTCTCATGATTCTAGAGTCCAAATTAGATATATATATATAATTATATGAAAGTTTTATATTTTGTTGTTACCTAATTACATGTGAAATTTCAGATTTTATACATGTGTGGTTTGTGAGTTATAATTCTATTAGTATAACTATCTCTGGTGGAATATCTATACAGAACATGAAGATTGAAGGATACTTTTAATGATCATGGAGATAGAATTGGGTAAGGTGAAAAATAGAAAACTTGTTCATTTTTAGGTTATCTAATTTTTAGTAAAATATAACTGATTTTGGAATTGTAGGTTAAGAGATATTCATGTTTAATGGGGTATGTCTGAATTAAAAGTCTAATGGAATAGCTGGAGATTAAATTGAATGCTATAATTTGAGTAATACTCTAAATAATGTGAATTTCGGATATGTTATAGTCTTAGGTGTCTATATTTCTTATGATTTGGAAAATTATATGTAAAGTTATAAGGGATTTAGTACTCAATGGTCGTTGGAATTGTTCATATGCCCTTAAGGTGGATAGTTGTTATTGCACCCTTGCAATATCCATATTTGGGATAGTAGAGTGATAGCTTGATCTTTTGGTTTTGTACACTTCTGAAATCTTTCTTATAAACACATGATTATTGTAAAATTCATATTTTTGGTAAAACTAATAGGTTACTTCCCAATTTTAGGGCACAATGGAGGAACTTGATTTGCCTTAGAATTTAGGTTGTTTTGAGCGTTAATCAAGTAAGTAACACCACATATAAATGTATATATATAATGTCTTATTATCAACAATTTTGAATTTATTTAAATTCTTTTAAAGTTTGCTTATATAATAATAAAACATTTGTTGGACTTTGATTCAGTTTTTGTTATTATATACTTATTAAATTTTTGAATTACTTTTATTTCCTTGAAATATTAATTCCCGCATTTTGATCATATTTGTTAATTCTTAAACTACTATGTTTATATTTTGTTTTGAATATATCTGGATTTTTTTACTAAAAAGAAATGGGATCATGCTTATGTTTTTTGAGCGTTAATCAGGTAAGTAACACCACATATAAATGTATATATATGTTTATACGTTTTCTAGACAAATTATTCTTTAAATCTTATTCTGCAAATCTTATTCTATCTGAAATTCTAATCTTTATTTAGTTTTTAGACAATGAAGTTATTTTGTCATATAAGCGTTTATTCTCCAATAAATTATACACTAACCCAGTCACTAGGGGTTAAACACTGACCGTGTCAACATGTAATTCTGTTGAGATACTATAGTTTCTCACTGTTCCGTCGGTGAAGAATAACGGCCTTTGATATTCTGGCTTGATTTATCAAGGTAAACAAATGAACTCTGATATTCTGGATTGGGTCACCGAAGATAAACAAATTAACTCTGATATTTTTGTTTTGATCATAGTTATTAAGAGACATACTGTATTTATTTGAAAATCAGGCTCTGTTGGATGTTTTTTTCTTTTTTTTTAATTGTATTTTGGAAATTGTTCTGCTATATCATATTACTAATTTTTTTTTTATTCTGAATTTTTGAGACTTTTTATGATCCTAACGTTTTTAGTGGGTTACTTACTAGGCTGTCAAGCTCATAATCTTGTTTTTAATTTTTTTCAGATCAGGAGTATAATAGCTTACTGGGAGTGAGCAAGTAGCAAACATGTCCCTAATCTAGTTGAGATCAAATCTTTGTCTGTGTTGTAAGCTCTAAGATATAGGTTATGAGTTTCCTAATAAGTTTCACGGTGCTATCATTAGGAGCACAACCAATTTTCATGTTGCTATCAAAAGCATGACAATGCTAACATTAGCAATTCATGATTCTAAAGGTAGAAGACGATGGAGGTGAAACATTGGATTTAATTTGTCAAAACAACATGCACATGGTTTACATTACATATATGTTAAGTCACTCCTTATATCAAGATTTGGCATTAAACTACTCCTAGGTTTACCAAATTATCTAGTGACTGAGTATATGTAGCCAAGGCTCTTGATCTCCAATTATATTAATGCATCCTTATAGTCTACATGAGAAACTAAAGAAAAATAAGTGTTTGGACTATAAGTATTGAATGCAGAAGATAACCAATTGTAGGTAATAGGCATCTCAAAGTGCTTTTTTATTTTATTCTATTTTATCTTTTGATAAATATGGACAAGTCATGGTTTAGAATCATTAACCTTTTAAATTGGGAAAAGAATCAATATATTCTCATCTTTAATTACTATTTATAAAACTAACTAATTAATTACAAGATCAATACAAAAAAAATTGTTAAAAACTATCACTGCTATAAATAAGTGGAAATTCACCTGCCTAAAAACTTTTGGCTAAATCACTACTTTTGCATCAGAATAAAACCAAAATAGTTTAATTGCTTTAATAATAGGAGAGTTCGTCAGTTGGAGTGCCTCTGAAAAACTGTGGCAAAGTCCAGAGATGAAAGGAAAGAATTAGACTCTCATTAATTTATTTAATCAATTAAAAAGGCCATGGACTCATGGGAAGGCTCTTATAATGGATCCATGTGAGTTTAAGTTTGGAAGCCAACCCACATCCACTTGGTGCTCGGATTGTGAAGCCTACATTGTGCTCTATATGTCAATGTTTTGAAACCCAGGTTGATCCAACCAGTTGGTCCAGGTCAAATGGACTCAACCAAGTCATCAAGTTGGGTCACCCTGGTTCATAAATAATAAATATTATTTTAATTCTTCTAGAATTTATCTTTGTAACCTACCATAGCTAAGGTGGTTAATTGTTTTTTAAGCAAAGGTAGAGTTGTGGGTTCAAAAGTTAAAGAATACATGTTTTTTTTTTTAATATTAATTTATTTTATAATAAAATTTTGTATTGTCTTAGGTTCAAATTTTAAAAAAAGTATGTGTTTATTTTTTATATAAGTTTATTTTATAACAAACTTTTGTAGTTTCCTATCTTTCAAAAAAATAAAATTTCATGCTCCTTTTAATTTCACAAACACATGAAACATAAATATTAGTATGCATAATCTAATTAAATATCAATAAATACTAAACTTTTGAGAACCAAATTTGGTTAATTAGAATTAGTTAAATTTGAGTACATTTTACATTATTTTTTTTAATAAAATCATCAAATATATACTTATGATTTACCTAATCCATATACATTGTAATCATTATTCTTATAAATCATACTAGTTTGTTATATGATATTAAAAGACATTGGATCTGTCGGGATTATTGTTTTTTGTTTGTACCTACAAATTTAAAAAATATATTTGTTTGTTATACTTTGTATTATTATTTTTCAAATTCTTAGCAATTATAAACTTATAATACATATATATATAACCAGTTCAACCCTGGTTCGACCATTAACCCGTGATCTAGGTGCCTTCCTGGGTCGCACCCCTGGGTCAAGTTTCAAAACATTGCTATATGTTGATGTACCAAACCAAACTAATTAAGACGATAACAAAAATAACAACTAATACTTATGAATATATTATTATTACTAATATAATTCCTCTATCTACTTTAGAGGTTTTAGAATTTTGATTGTTTTAAAATATGTACATTTGTATGAAATAAATATTGAGATAATTTTTATTTATAATAAAACAAAAGAATACAAAAATAGTGTTTACATTATCAAGTTCTGAAAGCATTCTCATGGAGTGATCTTCATCAACATAGGCCATGTCCATCAAAGCTTATTAATTCAAAATAATTGTAGTTAGATATATATTGTGTGTGGGTACTACTATGCAATTTGGAATTATAGAACATATATGTAGATAAACTAGTTGTATAACATTTGCATTAAATTTGTTAGCATAGAATCAAGGTTGAAGTGAGCACGCACAACCCTATTCGGTTAAGCCCAAGTCTTTCAGGAAGGACGTGAAGCCCATCATTCTATGCACATTCCAACAATTAGGAACAGTACGTAAAAAATTGAGATATAAGTTTCTTTAGTTGAGATTAAAAAATATAAAGGGATAAACTAAGTTATGCTAAGCATGATTTTGTAATCACTTACATCAAAATTTTTTCCAAGAAAAGTCAAACTAATAATTTGTGCAGAATTCAAATAAGAAATCCCAAAGTCTTACGCTAAGTTTCACTACTTGATTTAGCATGCTTTCAACCAATTCTAAAATTTTCTTTGTGCAGATTCTTGATTTGAATATAAATTAGTACAAAACTTAGTTATTATACTTTTAAATTTGACAAAATAAACATTTGGTAGAACAATTACTTGGTTTTCCACTATTTATAAATTTCTCTAAATAAGAACATATCAAACATATGTGATACTTGTAACAAAAGGAATACAATTAAACAACAAATGAATGAACAATTGAATTATAAAAGTAAAAACAAAAACTATGACAAACTAAATAGTAACATTCTAGTACAGGAGAGCATAAAATTTTCATGTGAAAAACAAAGTTATACCAAGAAAGGGAATTGCATGAATTGTATTGAAAGAGAAACTAAATTTAAATTTTGTTATTCATCTTCATTAAAATTTGACCAATATGAACACCTCTATCATTTAATGTCCTTTATTTCAGTTCCTCCAATTTCTTCTAACCTAACATGTATGATTTAATAAGTAGAAACTATTGGTATACCATTTTCACCTTTTATTTTTTTTTTAAATTTAAAAAAAAAATAAAAGGTGAAAATGGTATACCAATAGTTTCTACTTATTAAATCATACATGTTAAAAAAAAAATTGCTCACTAGAATGTATATCATGCTATTATTGAGATGGGGAGTGGGGGTGGGAACATATGAGGAATATCGGATTAACGTTTGCATATGTACCACTAATTTATTGTTTTTTGACTTTTTTTTTTCTTTTATAATTGTGCAATGTTATTGATTTTTCACATATATTTCATATATACCCCTTCAAACACCCGAATTTAAAGTAATAATTTTCACTTTCAAAAAAAATATTAGTTTTAATTGTAATGCCTTATTAAATATTTAATGTTAAACCAATTTGATACCCTTAACCAAATTAATGGCAATAAATATTTTCTAATAACAATAATTAATTTACAATATGGGGTTTTTTATAAATAATATCCCTCGAGTGGAATTTGTTATATTCACTTAATCATAATTATAAAGTTCCATAAAGGTATAACTAAATTATAAAATGCTCTTTCATTGCTTTTTTGAAATATAATCTATTGCTCTTGTACGTTTTATTTTTTTTTTTTAATTTCTCATATTTAATGCAATACCAAATAGTTTTAAAAGAATTAGAAAAGATTTCCGCTTTCTGAAGACTATTCTTTTTTATTTTAAGATCTTATTAAATATTTAATAGTAAACCAATATACTCTTAAAAAAATTAATGGGATAAATCTTTCCTATTAACAATTATTAAATTATAATATGCACTTAATTCTTTTTTTAAAATAATTTTTTTATCGAAATTCATTTTATTCACTTCATGATAATTTTAAAGTTCCTCAAGGGTATAACAAAATTATAAAATACTATGTTTTTTTTTTAATATTATCATTTTCCTTTTCCTTGTTTTTTTGGTAGTTACCATATTTACTGTAATACCAAATAAATGTATTCAATATTTTTTAAACAAAAAGTTAAAAAAATTAGAAAATATTTCCACTTTCCATAGGATATCAAGTTTCATTAAGGTTGTGTTTGATTACCTTTTTTTCCCTAGAAAAATTTTCCACGGGTCATTTTTCAGCTAAATGGGCTGTTTGTTTGCCAAAATTTTCCGTGAAAAAGTTTTCCACAAACTCAATCACGTGACCCTATTTTCCCTCAAATCAATGGAAAATTTTTCATGCCTCTACCCTGGGAAAAGTTTTCCAGGGAAAACGTAAGGGCTATGTAAAAAAATAACGTGCGATTAAAATATTTAAAATAAATTTTCTTTTAAAAATTTAAAAGAAAAGATTTTTATTTTCTTTTATTTTTTTAAAAAAAAGATAAATTATATAACTTGATAATATTTTAAATAAATTTATCCAGGTCGGCGAATATATCTCATGGCGTTTTGATGGTAAGATTCAATTCCACGTAGTGCTCTTTATAATTTTAAAATAACTTTTCTTTTAAAAATTTAAAAGAAAAGTTTTTCCGTTTCTTTTAAATTTTTTTTAAAATAGATAAATTATATAATTTGATAATATTTTAAATAAATTTATCCAAATCAGTGAATAGATCCCGCGACGTTTTGATGGTGAGATTTAATTCCACGTAGCGTTGTTTATAATTTTTAAAAAAATTTCCATGGAAAATGTGACTTTTTCCAGGGAAAATTGATGCAATAAAACAACAAATGAGTTTTTTTCCATGGAAAATATTACATTTTCCGTGGAAAATAATCGCAATCAAACAACAAAATCTAAATTTTCCATAAAAAATTTTTGATTTTATAGCTAAAAAATAATGCCAATCAAACGACTATTTTTTCATTTCCCGTGTAAAATTTTTCACTGGAAAAATTTTCTTTTCAAGCCATTTTTTATGTTGCCAATCAAACAAAGCCTAAAAGTTCTTATTGATTTTATAACGTAAAAATTTAATGCTCTTAACAAAATTAATGCTATTGAATTCATTTATTAACAAGACTACAAAACAAATAAATGGAATTAAACATCTTCTATTACAAATATAACATTTAGGACAAACAAAAACTTAAATACAATAGAACAATTTTTTTTAAAAAAACTTTAAAAATTTTCTTTGAAACCATTTGGAAGAGGATTATACATCTTCTTTCAATATATTTTATAAATTATTATTATTATTATTATTATTATTATTATAATTATTATTATTATTATTAAAGAAACTTTTTTCTTTTCCCCACATTTTTAGGATAGCAAATTTCTTTTTTTAAAATTGCAAAAATAGATATTTGAAAAATTAGAAAAAGTTAGAATTACTAATGTTTATGAACTACTAAACGATAAAAATTTAAAATAGACGAAACATCAACTGAAACAGTGGAAGAGATAGAGAGACATAGACAGAGGAACGGGTTCATTAAGGATTGTTTGGTTTGTGTAAAATTTGATGTAGTGCTAGTAGAAATAGAGTTGGACAGTGGACAACCATTGGATTGAAATCCAATGGTTGATACGTACGTTCATAGATTTTGAATCTGCAAACATCCTTAGATTACTTGCCCTCTTTGAAATATATTATGTGTATTATTTTTATGTTTAATTCCATATAGTATTAAAAAATAAATTAAATTTTCATCCAAACTTATTTTTGTGAAGTTCTTGTAATAACAAAAGAAACTTGTTTCACTTTAAAAAAAACAAAATAAATATGTATAACACTAATTTAGATATTTTATCAAAATATTTGACTAGTTTAAATAATTTTACTTGTTTGCACCCGGATAAATAATCGAGTTGTTTAAATATATGACTGTATTCAAGCCTCAAGCTACAAGGTTCCTTATCATAACTTTCACTTGTTTGCAAAGGCTTTAATTGATTTCTTTATATACGAGGATACTATTAATAGAAAGAGAACTAGTGAACAATACCCTATCTGAGGTTATTTAAAATAAAAAATATATAGTATGAATTTGAAAATTTGAGAATAATAAGTAAGAAGTTCACATTCAACAAGAAAAAACATTGAAATAGTTATAATTTATCATTATTTTAAAATAACTATTATTTATCTAAATGGGAATGGCTTTGGTAAAAATCTAACTTATTTAAAAAAATCACTAATTTGGCAAATTTATGGTTGTAATGGCAACACAAGGGCATATGTAAATAATTTCTCTATAATTATTTCTTTTTAATTTTAATTTTGATAAATTTATTTAAAAATTTTGAAATCATTTTATATTACAGATACTCATCTCGCCAATTGCTGCTCATATACATACATATATATGTACTTTACAAAAATTTGCATATGCACACCACGTAAATTTATTTAATTTAAAAATAAAACTTAAGATTTTAATATGATCAAACTAGTCACCCAGGCTTTTCTCCGTTTGCTTCAATCTTAAAAACTTCAGCCGTAATAATAAGCAAATTATATATTGAATGTTTTGTTTTCTTATAACATGAATAAACCACCTCCACACATTAATTATGTCTTAATCATGTATTAATTAAAATTAAATTTTTGACTTATCTTATGGAAGTCAGATGTCTTAATCGCTTGGCTATTGGGTGGTGGCATCATTTATTTTTTTTCTAAAATCCAAAATGGGAAAAAAAAAAATCCATACTAAACTAAACTATGCTTTTTTTTATTGAAAAAGTAGATTAACCACATTCATTAGAAAGCACTTGAAACAAAACATCTACTAGAAGTGGACAGGACAAAAAAAAAAAACAACAGAAAAAAAGAGTACAAAACACGATGCAACACTACTCCCACCGTCTGGAGATGTGGAACGAAAAAAATCTAGCCTTCCATCATATCTAGGTCCCTCTCGGCGAGTTAAGGTCCACCTGTACTGTCAGGAGGTGGCTCCAATATAATTAAGCTACGGCGAACACTAGCAATCAGACTATCCAGCTTTCCTTTTGCTACTTCAGTGGTTGTGAAGAACCAAGATAGAAGCAAATGGTAAATTTTTAGAATAAGAGCATAAGATGAAACAGTACAGTCATTAAAAATACGAGCATTTTTTTCTAGCTAGGTACAACAGAAAATCGCCTTGGTAACTAGGTTAATCATATCCCTCAAATGAGGAGATATCCTTGACCTCCAGACTCCTCATATCTTCAAAAGAGAGTTGGAAGATCTAGCAGCTGAAAGAGCTGAAGAAAGTAGCTCTAAATCTGTCTCACGAAAGGGCAAAGAATAAACAAGTGATCTATTGTTTCGCAAGCTGCATGACACAAGATACAAGTGGTCGTGGGAGCTTATTGCATCTTTGTCTGGCTAAGTTATCTAAGGTGAGAATCTTGTTTTGCCAAGCTAACCAATTAAACAAAGTACTTTTCTTGGGGCAAGTTTTCGCCATAAGAAATTAAAGGTGGAATTGGGCAATGTTAACCTCCATCATTGAGAAAATTGTAGAAGGATCTGACAAAAAAAAACACCATTAGAAGAAAGGGACCATCAATGTACGTCACGTGCATCAACTTTGCCATGGTGATTCTTTGAAGATAACCTCCCTTCTCAATCTCCCTATTGAATAGGTATTCCTCCAGCAAAAAAATTGAGGTGTTCTGTTAGGGCAAGGTAACACCTCATAAATTTCTGGCCACAGATTTATAGGGCCTTGCCCACAAAACCATCTGTCTCTCTAGAAAGAAGTAGAGATCCCATTCTGAATGGAGTAGGTGATACAGTTTTTGAACGCAAGACGATAACTCAATAAAATACTCCAAAGTAAGGAGCATTTACCTTTACACCTCATACGTAGGTTCTCATTGAGGTCCCCATAGTTGAATCTTATAACATCTGCACCACACCAATCAGTTGCTTGCATTAACTTCCACCACCACTTGCCCGAAAGCACCTCATTAAAGGCCCTTAAATTTAGTATTCCCCAACTACCATGCTCTTTTCCTCTACAAATTCTTTCCCAATCAACTGATCTACACTTTGGGGAGTCAATATCAGGACCCGTCTAGAGGAAATCTCTCCTGATTGGATTAATTGCTTTGATGACCCAGCTTGGTAGTTGAAAATCTAAAGCCAGTAAGTTGACACAACTAACAATACTGAGTTGACCAAAGTGAGTCTTCCCACCAAAGACAATTATCGAGCTTTCCAGGTGGTTAATCTCCCTCTGACTTTCTTGATTAGCAAATCCCAATCTTGTTTCCTCAGCCTACTACCAGAAATAGGGATACCTAGATATGTTAGAGGTAGAACACCTCGGTGGTAATTTTTACGTGTGGAGAAGAGACATATTTTTCTCAAAATTTGTTGAGAGGCCTGAGAGCCCCTCAAACAAGTAGAAAATCAGCTTGAACATTCTTAGGTCTTCTACCCCTCCCGTTGAAATGATCAGCAGACCATCAGTATATTGAAGATTGCGTAATCGATCTTAGTTACCTAAAGGCACCCTGTAGATCACCCCAGTCTGCAAAATAAGTGTAAGAACATGCACCTGAGCGCATGAGAAATAAGTGCAAATAGGAAAGGAGATAAAGGGTCACCTTCCCTCAAACTGCGGCAATCACGGACGTTCCCCTCATTCGCACCATTCACCAGAATGTGCTCATAATAGAGTTAATCCACCCCACCTAGAGATTGCCAAAACCCCTTGGTTGTAGTAACTTGAGCAGGAAATCCCAATCAACCATATCAAACACCTTTGAGAAATTAACCTTTAGAATATCCCTCGTCAAATTTCTTTTACGAAGGCTAAAAATTAGCTCTTCTGCTGCAACAATGCTGTCTAGGATACATCGCCCTTTAATGAACATTGATTGGGAGAGTCCCACCAAGTTACTGATGACTTGACCAAGCCTTGTGGTCAAAATCTTTGAGATGATTTTTAAGGAAGTGTTGATGAGGCTGATTGGACAACAGTTCAAGGGTGTGGCAGGCACTACAACAAATTGTACTTTTAGTGATAACAAAATTTATCACTAAAAGCAATAATTTTAATCACAATTAATTAGTAATAGTAGCAAATTTTAGAAGTCATCACCTCCCGTCACAAATACCTCCGATGTAAATACAAGAGTGACCATTTTAGACAAATGGTCACAATTACTCCATATTTTTGTGACCGATTTCATGACACTAACAAATTTAGTATTTCTGACAAAATGATGTGGCTACAATAACCTTATTTATTTATGCCAATTTTGTTGACACAAAAAAGTTTTTAATTGTGACGAATAAAGTGCTCACAATAATTTGTTTTGTTGTATCAATTTTGTTGACACAAGAAAAATGCTAAATTGTGATGAAGAAACCGTCACAATAATCTATTTTATTGTGACAAAATTGTTAACTCTGAAAAAATTCAATAATGACAAAACATTTTGCCAATAGTAATATTTTTATTGGCGGCTAATACTTCGTCATTAATGTTACTTTGAGATATTGTTGTGTTTATATTGTCACAAATAAAATTATTAATTTAAAAATAATATTGTCACTAAAATAAAAATTACGTTACACTAATTTTTCAATAATATAATTAATTATTTGTGATAAATATAAAGTTATATTTTAGATACTTTTTTCAAGACAAATTTTTAGTAGCAAAAATATTGTCATACAAGCAAATAAAGTATTTAATATTATATGAAAATAAAGAAATAAATATCATCAAAATATACAAAATTCAAATTTTGAATATATAAAATTGGAAATTTTACTATCCAAAATACAATTATAAAAATATCCTTTTAAAAAAAGAAAGAAGATTATAAAATTATCCTAAATTTGGAGATGAAGTGCTCATTTATGCATTTGAATCTTCTCTTTTACTTTTCAGCCTCAACTTCTCCTAGAATTTGACTCCTTTGTTAGGACTTTAATGTTATTCCCTTTCCTTGATGATTATTCTGCACATTTAAGAAAAAAAATAAGAATCTAATGAAATAATTTTAAAAATTAAAAAATTCTAATTTAATTACAACTTTCGTATTATTATTTCTTCTCAATTGGAACAAGTTCCATGTTGTATTTGGCTTTTGTAATTTTCAATAGATAAAAAATAATAATAAAAAAAAGAAAAATCACATAATCAAAATCTAAATAACATATTCCTATGATAAACCTAAACCTAAGATTCAAAGTATCGAAAAAGAAACACTAACAAACAATCATTATTGAAAAAAATTTCCAAAAACCTAACTTTGAATATTAAAAAAGATAAAACAAAAAAAAAATTAAATTAAATTATCTCATATCCATTGCATAAAATAAGCAAAAGAATTTAAGAAAATAAAAATAAGCAAATTTTGTGGCCATCAATAATATGTACTTATACATCAAGGGCTAGTTGAATCACTTTAATTCTCCGAATCATGCCAAACCCTTGCCATCGATCTCCATAGACACATAATTACTCGATGCATCACTCTTTTTATGTGCTAAATTTATTGAGGATATGTATCTTTTTAAATTTTAATTTTTTTTAAATTATATTATCTAGATTTTGTTTTGTGAGATTTGGTAAATCTCTATTAAATTTCAATTTATAAAATATTTCTCTGAGGATTGGGTAAACAATAACAACTTGCAAAACAATGAATTCGGAGAATATTTTTTTACATCGATTTTTATCTCATATCTTTACAAATATTTTTAAAATTTGAATAGTTTTTCTTTAAAAAAATGTTTATATAAATATATAAATATATATATATATATATATATATATATATATATATATATACACACATATCGAATTTGATCCTAGAATATGTTAAACATACTTTAAATTTTTTTTTTTTGTGACAATATTTAGTAGATATTAATAGTTGAATTTTTGTGACAAAAAATATTATCACAAAAAAATAAAATGACCATTGGCGAAGAACACTTTCGTTACAACAAATGAAAATATTATTTACGACACTAGGTATATTAATAGTGACAATGTAACTGTGAGAGATTCTAAATCGTCACAAATATAATAGTTTTAGTGATAAAAAAGTCATCACAATTAACTTAAACAATAGTGTTAATTAATTTTTTATCACAAAAAAACTTCATATTTGTGACAAAATTATTGATAGATACAAAAAAATCATGATGTTGTAATTTTTGTGGTACAAGCATAATTTACTTGGTACATTAAAACTAGATTGGAGAAAGCCAGGCCTATATTTATACTATTTTTTTAATATATATATATATATATATATTTGGTTACTTTTGTTATTTTTATGTGAAAAAAAGTTGTTTATTTGGTAAATGATTGATATATATATATATATGGAATATTTTTCTTTACATTGTAGATGCGGGCGCTACACCAATGCTATGATGATGATTTAGTATTTGGGCATAGTTACTTTTAAATGTTTTAATAGGTTAATATTTTTTCTTAATAGAACAAAATTTTTTAATATCTAATAGGTTATTTTGAAGTATTTATAAATAACAATTTTGTTTGATAAAATCATGTTAAATTTTAATTTTAAAAACCTTTTAAATTTTATCTATAATTCTTTAAAAAATCTATACATATCATTTGAGATTGGGTAGGAAAAAATAGAGTTTTTAATATTTTATTAATAATATAATTTTACAACTATATATACTACCTATTTGAATTTTTTGTATCCAAAATTATCGACACAAAAGGTAAGATGTATAATTGTGAAGGAAACTAAATTGTCACAATTGAAATTGTAATAGTGACAAAATAATTAGATGTCACAACTAATCCAAACTGTTGTGTCAGTTAACTTTTTTAGCATAAAAAAGCCAATAACATGCTTAAGAAATTTAATTTTTGTGGCAATATTTAATGGGCACTAAATAGTTGAATTTTTTGTGACAAAATTATTATAACAAAAAATATATGTTGAGTGATGGAGAACACTTTCATCACAATAAATAAAAAATTATAGTAACAACAATATTTCTTGTCACAATTACACATCATTCTCATCATGAAATTTTTGACATAAAACGAACATTGGACACAAAAGAAATTTTGCACTGTTAATATATTAATAGTGACAATTTAATTGTGATATATACTAAATTGTCACAATTATCACTATAATAGTGACAAAAACATAAATTATCGCAATTAAGTTAAACAATAGTGTTTGTTATCTTTTTTGACACAAAAAGCCTAATGTTTGTGGCAAAATAACCAAGTAACACAAAAAAGTTGTCACTAAAAATCTTAATTCTTGTAGTGAGGGGTCTTGATCTTTGGGATTAGAGTAACAGAAGCCCAATTAATTCTCTCCAAGTTTGCTCTACCCTAGTGAAAAAATCTTCACAAAGTATACACAGATCCACTTTAATAGTATCCCAATACTTTTGGAAAAAGAAAGCAAGGAAGCCATCTGGCCCTGGAGCTTTATTAGCCACCAAGCTAAAGACCTCACCTTTGATTCCTCAATAGTGAAAGGTCTTCAAGAGCAATCAAATCCATTATGAACTTGTTGGAGAACAAGTTCATCCAGTTGATGCAGAATCTAGAGTTCCTAGTGCTTCCAATTTGAGCTTGAAAGACCTCAGAAAAGATTTGGCCAATTTCTTTCCCATTTTTCACACATCTTCCTTTATGGGAGATCATAAGAATAAAATTTCTGTTCTTGTGTCCATTGGCGATGGCATGAAAGAACTTAGAGTTTTCATCTTCCTCTTTCAAGTATTGTGTCCTCGATCTTTGTTTCCAATAGAGCTCTTCCTGATGATGAATGTCTTTTAGTTCTTGGCTGAGCACCATCTCACGATGATCTTCATCAGATGTTAAGCTACGGGTTTCTCTCTAAACATCCAGCAAGTCTAACAAATTTAAGAGGCTTAGTTTCCTCAGCTTGATGGAGTCAAAGCTGAATTTAGCCCACGATCTTAATTTGAATTTTATTAATGCTATCTTCTTTGCAAAAATAAAAGCTTCACAGCAGACTGAAGAGATCTCATTCCACCAAATGTTGATAAGATCAGGGAAACCTTCCTCAACGCACCAAACTTGCTCAAAACAGAAATGCCTAGGCTGATATGGCTACCCAACTCCAACCGAGCCAAGTCTAGTGGGGGAGCTTTAGAGAACTTTTGGATGGGAAATTAACCAATGGCAGTTGATAAGGAAGCAATCTAATTTGACCCAAATTGGGTTGTCCTACCCATTTGTGCATGTGAATCTTCTTCCAAAAGAGGGGGGCTCTATCAAGAAAAGGTCCTGCATAAGCCTGTGGGCATTGAACAAATCATTGTGATTTGGGTTTCATGGCATCTTATCATTGGATGTAAATAAGGCATTGAAGTCATCACAGATCACCCAGGGCATATCCAAGTGACCTTTACTGTATTGTAATTCCTCCAAGAAGGTAGCCTTGAGATGGTGAGAGTTTGGACCATGCACATTTGTATAGATCCAGTGGAGGTAGTCTCTTCTAGTCCAAAATTCAACCGAACTATGCATTTATTTTTTTGTTATTGAGAAAAACAGTGACTACCACTAAATATTTCGTACCACAATGTCTTGAATCAATGTACTGCGTACTACACTACACAATTCTAAGAACTCAAAACACCGACCACAAATTTCTCCAGAACAATCTGATCTCTTACTTCAACTTGTCAACTTCCCATTGGCCAACAGCTCATCTCAGTTTCCATGTCAGCCGAAGACTGCTTACATCAATCAGAACCCACCAACCAACCACTTCTTCTCAAGCTAAGGTCCTCCTCACACGAACAAAATTCTCTTAGATTCCATGAATTTCCATCCATTCTTCCCCTTTGATTGCTTCAAGAATTAGTCTACCACCATTTCCCTTCAATTTTTCCTACAGATGGATGTCCTCAATGCAGCAGGAGTATCACCTATCTCACTTGCCAAGCATCCAGACAGAAAAAAGTCTTTCCCTTTCAAGTTCCCAAAACCCACAACCTCTGAATCCTTGGCCTTAAGATTTGGTAGTGGATTAGCACTGCTAAATCTTTCATATTCAGCTAAGGCTTTGACTTATGAGGAAGCTCTTGGGCAGCAGATTGTGGGCAGCAGTTCATTCGATTTTGATATTTGGCAACAGATTGTGGGCAGCAGTTCATCCGATTTTGATATTGGGCAGCTTCTTGATGAAGTCATCAAGTTTGCAGTTGAAAACCCTGCAATTGTTGCTGGAGGCACCATTGGTTTGGCACTGCCATTGATTTTGTCTCTAGTTTTTAAGGGGTCTAAGGCTTGGGGTATTGAGTCTGCCAAGATTGCCTATTCCAAACTGGCTGGAGAGGGGGAAACTCAGTTGCTTGATATAAGGGAACGCAAGGATTTTAATGAAGTAGGAATCCCAGATCTTCGAAGCTTAAAGAAAAAGGCGGTTTTGATTAACTATAGAGAGGATGACAAGCCAGCGTTCTTGAAGAAGCTTGCTTTGAGGTTTAAGGACCCTGCCAATACCACATTGTTTGTTCTTGACAAGTGAGTTCGTAGTCATTGATTTGCAGCAGTGTTTTTTTTTTTAATTTTTTTAATTTTTAATTTTTTATTTTTTAATGCTGAATTGCTTGTCTGAATTATATGTGAACCTGTGAATTGTGAATTGTGATTTGTGAAATGAAAAGAGTAAGCTCATAAACATTGATTTGCAAATCTTTTATGCTGAATGGTTGTGTGAATTATATGTGAAATTGTGAATGAAGAACATGTAAAATTTCAGGTTTGATGGGAATTCTAAATTGGTTGCGGAGTTAGTGACGGCGAATGGATTTAAAGCTGCTTATGCTATAAAAGATGGTGTAGAGGGACCTCGAGGATGGCTGGTTCTTGTTTTTTGCTTATATGAATTTAGTTTGTGGTTTTGTCTTGTATTAATGAACACATTAGATTCACAATGTTATCGTTGGTAATTCCGTTATGCAGAAAAGTGGGCTTCCTTGGTCACCTCCTAAGAAAGGAATTAATATTGATTTTAGTAATTTGACAGACGCCATCAGCAGTGCAGTTGGAGTATGTTGCTCAATTTCATATTGAAAAATTATAGATGTGTGTGCACTTTGTTTGTTCACTTAATTTCGATATGTATGTAAAATTTACAGGAAGATATTGATGGTCTCCCTGTTGCTCTTGGGTTAGCAGCTGCAAGTGGCTTAAGTCTTTTGGCATTTTCAGAGGTTGTTTTCATGTCAATTTTTTTTATTTTAAAATAAATTGATTGTTAAGAATTGTTTCTTGACGTTAACTTGATGTTATGCATGCTGTGCTTCTGCAGATTGAATCTGTTCTCCAGCTTTTGGGCTCTGCTGCATTGGTTCAGTTTATCACCAAGAAACTTTTGTTTGCTGAAGTTAGTATCAACTATTGTACATCTATTTTTTTGGTACTTATTTGCATGCAGTGGAAGCTTAATTTCTGTCTGTGGCTACCAGGATCGGAAGGTCACTCTCAAACAAATGGATGAGTTCTTCAATACAAAGGTTGCTCCAAAAGAGCTTGCCAATGAGATAAAGGTACGTTCATCATTTTAAATCGATGAGTACCAAAATTTAAATGTTACATTGTAGTTGGCATCAGCAAAAAATAGCTGAGTATTGAATTTCACTCATTCAAAATAATTATATTATCTACTGCTAAGTGATTTGAAAGGCTTGTCCTTGTTGATCATATTTCAAGAACAGATGCCTGAATTACATGTTTTCTTTTTCTTTGGAATGTTAGACGATCGGAAAGGCTCTGCTACCAGTGTCTACTGTGTCAGCTTTGGCATCTTCTTCACAACAAGAGAATCCTATAGTTAGTGATACAAAGGTAGTGAATTCAGTTCCCACCGAAATCGAAGAAGAATCACCTCCTGCCCCTCCGCGGCCACAATATCTATCACCTTACCCATCTGTAAGTATTGACCTCGGTGTTTGCTAATGTAATTAGTTGACAATATTGTATTTCAGATAATGAAATAATTATGTTTCTTGTGTGTATGTGCAGTATCCAGATTTTAAACCACCATCTTCACCGAGCCCGTCTCCACCTTAGAGTTGTTGTTCATTGCGTCAGTTTTGCAAAATAACAGTGTTTCTCTTGCTTGCACTGAAGGAATGCCAAGCTTCTGCTTTTACTACTCTCTGTAATGAGTTAGAATTCCTTTATTTGATAATTTGTTTTTTTTTTAGTTTTTGATGTAAATTTTTTAGCGTCAATGGTGCTAGTTATTGTAATGAAAATTTTAATGGAGGTTATAATAGAACGAGTTGAAGCTCAGGTTATAATAGAACGAGTTGAAGCTCATTATCTTAATAACACCAATGATATACATATAACATTGGACATGCCTTCTTGGAAACAAGTTCTGAAATGAAGAATTCAATTTGGTCCATTGATCACTTGCTGCTTCAATGTAAATTTTCCTGCATTTTTCTCTAAATCAATCTTAACAAGCTCTTCAGAAGCAGGCTTGTTATTCTTATAAATGCAGTATAGTATCAGCTGGATGATGGCCATAGGAGTGCCTAAAAAACTTGGTGCCTGCCAAGAAATACAAATATTAATTAACAACAAAATTCAAACTACTACTTATCGTATTTTTCGCAAAATGAACTTGCTTACTGCCATAAGAACATCATGTGCTAGCAGTCCATATGTCAACCA
Source organism: Dioscorea cayenensis subsp. rotundata (assembly GCF_009730915.1). Taxonomy (NCBI): domain Eukaryota; kingdom Viridiplantae; phylum Streptophyta; class Magnoliopsida; order Dioscoreales; family Dioscoreaceae; genus Dioscorea; species Dioscorea cayenensis. Next base: position 6,178,777 of record NC_052487.1, read on the forward strand.
TAGAGAACTTGCGAGGAAAGAGAACAGAGATAAGTAAAATGGCATGTACTCGACACTCTTTGTCTTGATCACTGTTTTCTGCATATAATACAAAGTTATATACTTCCCAATTGAATTGTAATTTAATCTAAGAAGTACTCACCACAGCTACTAAAGGCGAACCGTACATTAATACGGAAGCCACTAGTCCGACACTTCCAACTAGTAATTTCCGATGATGGTGATCATGCAAGACCAAGCTTGAAACAATTGCAGTTACACAGAACACTGCAATTGCTGGAACTGCCATCAAGCAAACTCCCTTCTGCAATGATTACAGAACTAAGACCAGAAATTTCATTGTTGTTCATTTGTATGATTAAAGGTATTGATTGAACTTGCCTTGCGTTCCGATGACGAGAACCATAAGTAAATCAAAATGTATAAGGATTCAAGTAGTACCCCCACGCCATTGATGGTGATCAGAGGGAAGTTTTCCAAGCCACGGCTTACAACTGGGAGGCCATACCAAGTGTAAAACAGACAACTAACTAGTGCATTGATGTATGGAATACAAGAGAACTCCTGTGTGCTCTTTTTCTTGACCACTCTTTTGAATGTTAACCTAAAAGTAACACAGAAATCTCTTAGTAACATTACAAAAAAAAAAAAAAATCTGTTCTTTTTCTGAATGAAATTAAGAACATGATATATATATATATATATATATATGTATAAGAGGTACATGGGTGCTGCATAAAGTAGTAAGGAAGCTGCGTTGCCTGAGAGAGAATACGAAAACAAAGAATCAGATCACAATGTGTTAAAGAATTGAAATGATCAAATGATCAAGAACAGAAAAAGTACCCATAATTCCCACTATGAACCGTAACATTTGTTCCATTTGTATATATTTTTGTTGTCTGAAAGGTCTATACCATTCCAGGGCTATAAATAGCGGAAAAAAGAGAGCATTTAATTACTGAATTCAACTGTACAAGATTCATCCACTTCTGAAAGCACCAAACGGAAAAAAATATGACCAAGTTGTTAAAAACAATTAATGGAGTCCAGCGTAAGTTGTAGTTAGAACTCCACTTAGTGACTGTTTATTAGAATGGTCTTATAAAAAACAATGATTAGCATTTAGAGCAGACAAACAAAACGTGGATGAAGCACAAAAGTATTAGTGCAATAAGTGCATTCCTTCAAAATTTGTTTTCCATATGCTTTCTCCACTTATCAACAGGAATATATACGTCATATTTGATTTGATTTGATTCAGTCGATCTTAATTTTTCATGATGGAAATTATTAAAATTTAGGTAACCAAGACACAATAAAGAATTGATATACTCACAATTAATTCTGAGTTTTGATAGTTATGTAGTCACATTTTGTGTGAGCAACCAAACTCAAGTTTTTCCTCTTTGTTGTATAATCTAAGAATTCATGTTTTGTATGCCTTGTATGAATTTAATTAAATGTACGTTAATATATATATATATATATATATCTTGAGCTACCTAATTACTAAAAGTAATTCTTTAATTTGATTGCGTATTTTAGTTCCCTCACTTCAGCATCAGCTTTTGCCGTTTGACTCTTTTGATTAACATAATAAAAAAATGATAATGCACTCGTAGTAAGCATTACATTAAAAACGGGATATGGAAGCTGACATGTAATAGGGGATACATATATATATATATATATATATATATATATATAAGAAATCATTTTCTGGATAATGCTACTGTGTTTTATTACTAAAATAAACAATTTATAGAAGGAAACACATTAGAAGAATAATCTCTAATGTGATTTGTAGGATTTTTTTTTATATAATAAACCAGGCATTTAGAAATTATTTTTTATTTAAAAAAATAAACTTAAGAAGAATTGAGTACTCATATGATGGATGTAAGACTTTTTTTTCTCTAGACACTAAGTTTTTTACATAAATTTTAATATTCTGCTAGGGAGGTCATAGGTGTATTAAGGTATTAACTCCACACTTGTGCATATCTTTAACATGTTAGTTGTTCATATTTTGTAATAAATTTTTTTTTAATGTGACTTTAGACTTGTGTTATTAATATTTAATTAAAAAATTTATATTTCCTATTTGCATTGAAGATCGATTAAAAAATTAATTAGCTAACTTGCAGTAGAAAGAATCTCCATGCCCTATCAGATCCATTAAAACAAGGGAGGTAATGGTTCACTAGTTAAATTTAATTAAAATCAACATTGCTATGATGGATGTGTGATTATTTATTATTATTATTATTATTATTATTATTATTATTATTTTTATTTTTATTTTTATTTTTATTTTTATTTTTTTTTTTGGGTAAAGGCATGTGACTTTAGACCTTTATTATGAATATTTATTTAAAAAACTTTCATACTTCCTATTTGTATTATAAATAAAAAAAAATTATTTAGCTAACTTGCCCATTGAAAAATGACCCATGCCGTATCCGACCTCTACAAAACAAGGTAGGTATTCACTAGTTAAAATTAATTAAAATAAATATTTAAATAAATATACATATGTATAGCATTTATCTATTAATTGAATAATTTATTTTTTGCATCACAATTAGCTAGCTTTCATAGGCATCGGAGTATGTATTTAAATCCATATATTTATTTAATTTTTATTATAAAGTTATAAAAAAAACTTTAAAATTAGGCATTTGCATATGTGCCCATTTAAACATGGGTAACTACATGTGCATACACGCCATAAAAAATTTATATTTTCATATTATGTAAATATTAATGTTTTGTAATTTTATTAAAATCCTCATATAGTTGAATTTAGATTTTCGAGGAATTTACATATGCACCCCTACTAAAAGAAAATTGTTTGCATGTATATAGTATTCAATTAAAATTTTATTTTCATGTTTTATTAAGATTATCATGTAGCTAGTGATAGTTTTGGAGGGGTAGATGTGTAAGGTAAATGCTCAATCTCATAAAAAATTAAAACACACATATGCAAGAGAAAAAAGACACGCAAGTTGGTTATCTAATTCGGCACAGCTTTGCGCACATCTAGGGGACCAAGCCCGGAGAATCAATTCACTAAAAGAGGTGATAGAATAAAGAGTACAACACTCCCTTACTCACTCAAGACAAAACATAGCCTCTTAAGATTGCCCAATGCCCACTCTTCACCAAAGGGTCTCTCACTCATGGCTCATCCTAAATTTTCAAGCATGATATCTTATATAGACGCACCTACTTCCCAATAGATCCTACTCTTTTAAACTTCTCCGCGGCTTCCTAACTTGGACATCTTCCAAAGTTAGATGTTGCAACACCCAGTTGCAACACTGCCCACCTTACTGAACATGATTGAGTTCTAACCAATTACAACCGAACTGTGACACCTTCAACCCTCCCAATTCCTTCAGTCCGCTTCGTATCAGTTGCCTCATCCCGAGCTCCTCATGCCTGTAAATGCTTCCTTTCTCACGTCATTTCAACAAGTCCCCTCTCCCGAGGGAAGCACCTACTAACAAAGCACACACAACCATCTCACCATAAATGGTCACCGAAGATCTCCCGATCTTCTTTCCAAACTTGGTCCAAGTTTGATCTTCCCATGTGATCCTCGTTTGAATCATGGAAATATTGTTACCAAACTTGATCTCCTCTTATCCAAGTATAGCCTTCAATATCTTCAAGCATGATCTCCTATCATCCATGTTTGGATCTTCAAATCTTCATTTAAGTAATCTTGAATCAATCCTTCGTATATGAATTGCCTCCTTGAATATCTTCATCCATAATTAGTCTTCTTAATATCTTTTACTCCACGATGATCTTTTCTCAAAGAATAATACCTCTCTCTTTAAAATAGATCTTTCATAAAAGGAGTTTTACCAAAGATATGATTTATCATCCCAAATCTTACTAAGGATAGAGAAAATCATACCTAAGATAAAACTTACTCTTTTTAATGAGATCCTTTTACCTTGATCTTCCTTCCAAAAAAATAGTTCTTTTTCCAAATAATCCATTGAGAGGTATTTTTCTAATTATACTCTCCATCATGATTTTCTAAGCCTCATATCTTCATATGCCATGTAACCATGCTTTAGCCACATCAACATCCTAGTCACTTCTCTTTTTTTCCAAGTCATCATAGCCACGTCATCTTCCATAGTCATATAATGCTAACTCAAGTCTTCAGACCTAACAGCTAGTTTGATTAAGGGATTGTGACGCATAACAAAATATGGATATATGTTTATATATTATCAAAATAATAATAATAATAAATAGTTGAGTTCTTAAAAGGCCCTTATATAATTTTAGTTGATTTTAAAACCTTCATAAATTTGCAAGTGACGTGAAAGTTACTTTAAAAATAAAAAATAAAAAAAAAGTCAACTAATACTAAAGGAAATGACCCTTCTATCCATTTTAATATATTTGAGTTTTATTAATAATACATTAATAATAAATGAAATTTTCTTTGCCTTCATGTTCCTTCTTTATTAAATAATTACTTAATATTTCGGTTAAAACATGGGATTGGAAATATAATGAATTAGTTACAACCCTAACATTGTAGCCACCAAACTATTCTATATAATTTGTTTAAAAATTAAACTTTTATATATTTGAATCTATATATACATTTCAAGTTCAGATTTCAATCATAGTTAGTAGTTATAACTCCAACATCTTAACTACTAAGTTATTCTATATAATTTGTTTAAAATTAAACTTCTACGTATATAAACCGATACTTTTCATGAATTTAAATTTCTTAGAACATCTAGTAAGTTATCCACTTTTTACCAATTCAATTCAGTGACTAGATGCCATATTGTTAGACTCACTAGGTTATATTTTTCTGTTAGTAGGTCCTATTGCTTTCTAATTAGTTTTCCACTTTGTTAAGGTCTACAAGATCATCTTCATTAGGGGTACTCTTTCCTTTATAGTTACTACAATGTTAGACCTATCAGATCATATTTACTCATTAACAAGTTATATTTCTTCCTCACTAGTTGCTCCATTATTCAACTCATAAGATCATATTTATTGATTTCTTACTAGTTCCTACCATGTTAGTCCCACTTGGTTGTATTTATTCATTCATAAGCCATATTCCTATTTTACTAGTTGCCATTTTGTTATTCCACTACACCATGTTATATTTATTCATTAATAGGTCATATTCTCTTCGTGCTAGTTACCACAGTTGCCACATTGTTAGATGGATCATATTTATTTCATTGCAGATCATCTTCCTTACCAGTCACCACATTGTTAAGCCTATTATCTCATATTTATCTGTTAATAGATCATATTGCTTTCTTACTGATTATTTTATATTAATTCGTATTTATCTTCTTTCTTCTTGATCATTTTAACCACCAAGCAATTCTACCCTCTCCCATTTCTTTTTATTCTTTTTCCTCACCGATATCTCAAGTATTGTTAATAGAGTCCTATTTACAATAAATAAAAGATAAAAAAAGGAAAATATGGATCAATAAGAGAATGAAGAAATACTTAAATACAAGAATTGTACTTAACGAAGATGATGATGGACTAGAACATATCCAATGAGAATAAAGAAAACAATTGTACTTAAAGAAGATGATGAAGGACAAGAACATATCCGATACTTAAAGAAGATGAAGGACAAGAACATATCCAATAATAAAAAAAAACACACACAAGAATGGAGACTTTTAAAAAAATCAAAACAAAGAAGAAGATGATGGGGTAGGGTGATAGATAAAAAAAATGTAGAATAATGACAATTTTGCTATTATAAAAATTAAAAAATTGATTCAATATCGGTAAAGCTTATAGAAAATTATAAATAAAATCGAGACATATTAATCATTGCAAAAATCAAAGGGATATTTTGGTTAGTATGTAAACCATTTTTCTAAAAATAAATCATATAGTCATGTTATGTAAACATATGAACAGTGCAGGGTAAATATATATAAATGTAAATTAATTATGGGGTATGTACGCAATTTTCAGTATTGACTTAAATAAGTACATACAAAAAAAAATAAAAGATAATTATGAAACAAGTAAATCTACAAAGAAAATTCATTTTCATAATCAAAACATAACAAATTATTTTTACTAAAATTAATTAAAGATGGATAATAATATTTGAAAATAAATACATAATAATACATATCCATCTTCAGAAATAATAAATATTTAAATAGAACATCATAACATTTATCACCCATGCAAAGAAGAGAGTTAATGAAGGTTGAGGACTTGAATCCGTAGTTTATTCACATTATTCAATAATAAAAATAGCATTGAAATTTCAAAAAAAATAAAAAATAAAAAAAATAAGAAGAAGAAGAACACATTGAACTAAATTACTGCTATTTAAATAAACCATCACAACATATTAATCTTCACAGCTTTAAACCGTTCAAATCTTCATTAGTATTTTCTGGAATAATAAAAGTATTGTTAAAAAAACATAAATTTACAAAAAAAAAAACAATTTAAAAAAATTAAGGGATTTTCAAAATTTGGTGATGTGCCTATGCCCTCTGAAGGGAAGCGGTTTTAGCTTTTTATTACTCTCTAAAATTAGGGTTATATCATCATAAGTAAAAACTCTATCTAGTACAAATTTATAATTACCTCTGTATATACAACGAATAAGATAATAAAAAATTCAAATTTGTTCTGGTCAAATTTGTTCGGGTCAGATTAGATTACTTTCTACTTGTGATTTGTGATTAAGACAAAGTTGGATACTAAAATATTATTAAGGAAATGGAGTGAACATTGAAATCTGAAAATAAACAAGCATGAGCTTGCGTGGGGAAAGACTCATGGAACATCCGACAATGAATCTTCTTTATTTCAATTTATCATCAAATAATTCATTTAGCAATGTCAGTAAAGATAAAAGAGTTTTTAAATTTCTTGAAGAAAATATTTCTGATGTAGACTAATTCAAACTTCTATTAATTATGTAAACCCTATTATCTCACATCATACCCACTATCTCACTTCACATCTATGATTTCGAACATGTGAAGAATTTATGTAACTGTTAATCATACATGATGTAAACTAATTCAAAGTTCTATTAACCGGAAAATTTTTCAGGAAGTCACTTAACTTTACTGTGGTATCAATTTGATCATCAAAGTTTAATTTGAATCAATATAGTTACTATTTTTTAATTTGTTTTCACCGGCTGGTGACTGGCCATATTCCGATCACCCTTTGCTTATGTGGCACCCCGAGAAATCCATGCATTCTGAGAATCGCCAACTCAGCATGCTTACTTGGCTAGTCCTCGTCAGCAGATAAATTAAAAAAAAAACTAATGCCACATGTGTTAGAAGTCTTAATGTCATCTTCATCTTCTTCATTTCGCTTGAAACCATGAGGTTAGACAATGGCGTTCCGTGGGAGATGCTGAAATCATGAGGTCTTCTGAAGCACCGAAATGCTCTCGCAATGGAGGAGGATTATGGCCTAGAACCCCTTACCCAATGAAGGCACACTCAAAGATAATAACTTTCTCTTCTTCAAAGGAGTAGCACTTGCTCCAGAGGACAAGCATTGAGGTGAGAAGGCAATGGAGACTTTGATTTCATTAGCCAAACTCAATTTGAGCAAAGAATGGTAGCGATTTCTCATGCAAAGCAAGACTAAGTTCCATTGATGTTCATCTTCTTTGTTGCAAAGAAGACCTTTTGCTACAACAATGGTGGTGATTTTGGTTGACAAGGAGTGGTTCAAAACATGGTTTTTAACCCAAGTTTGGGATGCTAGCACAGTGGAAGAGAGTTTTGGAAGGTCTACTTCACTGACAAAGAGTTCATGCTCTTCTTGAGCTGAAACTAAGGAAAAACAAGAAAGGAAGAAGTAGATAAACTCATAAACCAAGTGAAACAATGTTTAGAAAAAACAATGTAAATGAATAGGAGTAGAAGGAGAGTAGATTACTAGTAAGAACAGGGAGACAGAGTAAGGAGCTGAGTGCTAGTGTTCTTCTCATCATCATCATCATCAACATCTTCTTCTTCTTCTTCTTCTTCTTCTTCTTCTTCTTCTTCTTCTTTTTCTTCTTCTTGCTGTGAAAGAGTGAGAAGATGAAGATGACGTGGAGACTTCAAACACATGTGGCATTAGGTTTTTTTTTTTAATTTACTTGCTGACGAGGACTGGCTAAGTAAGCATTCTGGTCAATTTCTCGGGTGCCACATAAGTAAAGGGTGATTGGAATATGGGAAGTCACCAGCCCGTGAAAACAAATTAAAGAATAGTGACTATATTGATTCAAATTAAACTTCAATGATCAAATTGATACCACAGTAAAGTTAAGTGACTTCCTGAAAGATTTTGCCTCTATTAATCACATAAAACCCCACTATCTCACATCACACCCACTTCTCACTCCACACCCACGATCTCGAACACGTGAAGTAATTAGTTAACTGTTAATCATACATCTATAAATAGCCTCCCTCATTTAAATGAAGGGAAGGCTTTTCGAGGAGACATAAAAGAGAAACCAGCATTTATTCTCCACTGACTTAGCCATCGGAGTGTTTGTAGGGAATATTTCCCACACTGTTACAGGTCTTGGCATCTGAAGAAGGAAGAGACTCCAACCCATTTTGTTCCACCTCCAAGTTTGAAGTTCTACAAGTTCTAGGCCCCCAATAAATTCACTATTGTATTCGAGCAACAACAGCTGCCACCATCTGTGGGAATTAGATCAAAAGGCCATCACACAAGGTTACCTTCGTGTAGTCTCTTCAATCTAGGCTAATGCCACCAAAGAAGTCCTAGACATCACGCTCTCAGATGAGTACTACTCAAGATGATATGATTCGTCAAAGTGAAAACCTTCAAGAACAATTAGAGGTTCCACCTGAACCCTCAAGAGATACGATGCCAATAATATGAAGAGCTTAAAAAGAAGTTCGATGAAAATAACAGAAAGTTGGATGATTTAATGCTCTTTGTCCAACAAGCTTTATCTCAAGAAACACTCCCACCCAACCTCTATCTTAGGGGAAAGCAAGCTATAGAACAACAAGAGCAAGGTGATCCCCATCCTCATACCCAAGAGAAGCTTGAACCTCCGCTAGGCAGAAAAAATGCAGAAAAAATCCAAGAGGTGGTAGAAAAGACCTACAAAGGAGAATAAAGAGCATTTGAGAGAGATGCGGAGGAATCTACCTTTATGATAAAGGAGGCAGCTGATCTGAAAAAGATGATTGAATATGTTCTGGAACAGAAGAAACTGGTTCCTTCTGAGGAAACACCATAGAGAAGTAAGGTTCCTTTCGTTAAGGAAATCATGGTTAAGGCCCTGCAAAAAAAATTCAAGATGCCACAGCTAACAACTTATTCTGGAAAAGGTGACCGTTACGACCATATGCAAAACTATGATGCGGTGATGCTTCTACATGGATGGGAGGACGCAATCATGTGCATTGCATTTCAACTTACTTTAATTGAGCAATCACGTATATGGTTTAATAATCTAAAGGAATGATCAATTTCAAACTTCAATCAGTTGAAGGACTATGTTGCAATGATTAATACCTTATGACTATTAAATAAGAAGAGAAAGAGAGCCTGAAGGACTATGTTGAAAGATTCCGTGCCGCTACCTTAGAAGTACAAGATCTTCAGGCCATAGTGGCAGTATCAGGAATGCTTCAAGGGACAAGATCAAGAGATTTTCAAAAATCCCTTTCCCTAGATCAACCCCTTACTCTTGGAAATCTATTCAATCAGGCTAATAAGTTTATCCTTTCAGATAATGTCATGAGACACATCAATGCTGGAAATAGAGATAAGAAAAGGAAAGATAGAGATGAAACAAATGATGAAGGGAGAAAGACCAGAAGGGGAAATGAACACAGACAAGTTCCAAAACTCAAATTTGAGAACTTCACACCTTTGAGCCAACCATATTCTACCATCCTAGCAAGTATAGAAGGATATGGAATCCTTACCTTTCCTCCTAAGGCAAACAAGATGATGAGCAAGTTTATAAACGCATACTATAGGTTTCACAAAACCCATAAATACTCAACTGATAGATGCAGAGAACTAATGAATGATATTGAATCTCTAGTGTGCCAAGGAAAACTTAAAAGATTTGTCTACTTGGAAGCATGGAGAAAACGAGAAACCATCTTACTCAAAAAAGGAAAGGTATGAAGATAACAAGGGGATGAATGATATAAAAAGACTCCAAGATGAGGGAGAAAACCCCCACTTTAGACAACAAGCATCTCACCCGGCAATACATGTTATCATTGGGGGTGAAACCTTAGCAAGTGAAACCTCTTCATCAAGGAAGGCTTATGCAAGGCAAGCTTATGAAGTTAATAACATCATGAAAACTCAAGAGAATGAAGAACCTATTACTTTTACTTCCGAAGATAAAGGAGATGTAGTCATGCCCCATGATGATGCCATGAATATTTCAGCAACTATTATGAAGTTCTCAGTAAAGAGTATTCTTATTGATAATGGAAGCTCTATAAACCTTATCTATTGGAACTGCTATGAGAAAATGAATTTATCATATGGTTGATTGAAAAATGTGTCATCCCCACTATTTAGCTTCTCAGGAGAATTAGTCCCTATCATGGGATCAATCCAATTGCCGATCACGCTCTGTGAGAAACCACATCACATTACAAGAATGGCAAATTTTATGGTAATTAAGTCCGTGTCACCAACTTACAATGCAATCCTAGGAATGCCTTTGCTTAATGTCATGAGAGCTATGCTCTCTTCAAGCTATTTGTTAATGAAGTTTCCGACCTTAAAAGGAATAGGGCAAGTAAGAGGAGATCAAAAGAAAGCTCGTAGTTATGTATCTTCCATCAAAGATAAACAATTGTTAAGGGATAAAACCTTGGCAATCTCAGAAGACTCAGCTGATAAGCCAAAGCCTATGGAAAAAGTAGAACCTATGAAGTTAAAATATGACGATTTAGATAAGGTTACTTACCTAGGAAGTGGAATGACCGAAGAAATAAAAAGAGAAGTGGTCGCTTGCCTAAAAAAGAACGTGGACATATTCGCATGGACACTAGCTGATATGCCAGGCATTAGTTTGGAGATGATTCCTCATCACTTGAATGTGGACCCAAGTATAAAGCCAATTAAGCAGAAAAAAAAAGAATATGGCACCTGAAAAGCAATATGCTCTAGAAGAAGAGGTAGATAAACTAATTCAAGCTAATTTCATTGAAGAGGTCCAATACCCAGAATGGCTTGCCAATGTTTTAATGGTGAAAAAATCAAATGGGAAATGGAGAGTATGTGTAGACTTCACTAATCTTAACAAAGCTTGCCCAACATAATCATATCCTTTACCAAAAATTGACAAGTTAGTGGATGAGACCTCAGGCTATGAGTAGCTATGCTTCATGGATGCTTTCTCAGGATATCATCAGATAAAGATGAATCCCTCAGACAAAGGAAAGACTGCTTTCATCACTAAGAAAGGAACATATTGTTACAAAGTAATGCCTTTAGGACTAAAAAATGTAGAAGCAACCTATCAAAGAATGGTGAACAAGGTATTCAAACACATTTGGGTGACACTATGGAGGCTTACGTCGATGATATGATTGTCAAGAGAAAGATAGTTGAATCTCATAAAGAAAAACTCAACCAAGTCTTTGACATATTAAGGAAATATAACATGAGGCTTAACCCCAACAAATGTACGTTTGGGGTTCAATCTAGAAAATTCCTTGGTTACATTATAACTAAAAAAGGGATAGAAGCTGACCCAAACAAGGTTCAAGCCATACTAGAGATGGGATCTCCATCATCTATGAAAGAGGTGCAATGCCTAACTGGAAGAATAGCAGTCCTAAATAAGTTCCGTTCCAAGTCAATTGAAAGGAGCCTTCCCTTCTTTAAGACTTTAAGAGGTGGGAAGAATTTTGAATGAACTCCAGAATGTGACAAAGCTTTTGAAGAACTAAAAGAATACTTGAAGCAGATATCTCTTTTGACTAGGCCTAAGCCTAAAGAGCCATTATTTGTATATTTGAGAGTTAGAAGATGGCTTTAAGTGAAGTCTTATTGAGGAGGGAAGGACAAGTGGATAAACCAGTGTACTACGTTAGTAAAGTACTTCAAGGTGCGAAATCTCGATGCCCTTTTGCTGAAAGAGTAGCATTAGCACTTGTGATGGCTTATAGAAAATTAAGACCCTACTTTCAAGCTCATCCTATAGTGGTCTTAACAGATCAACCTTTATGTCAAATATTACAAAGACCAGAATTTCTGAAAGACTTATAAAGTGGGCGATTGAACTAGGAGAGTATGATATTTGCTTTGAACCTAGACAAGCAATCAAAGGTCAAGCTTTAGTTGATTTCATAGTAGAATGCATTGGAGAAAAGGAGCTAAACAAAGTAGATGAACACATGTAGATGGAGCATCAAGTTCATCGGGGAGCGGAGCTGGGGTAGTTCTGATCTCTCCTGAAGGAGATATACTAGAGTATTCATTATGCTTTGCCTTTTAAAGCTTAAATAACATTGCAGAATATGAAGTACTCATAGCAGGAATGAGCTTAGCCATGCAACTACAGGTGAAAAGATTGATGGCACATAGTGATTCACAATTGGTGGTTCAATAGTTTTATGGAGAATATGAATCAAAAGAACTAATCATACACCAATACCTTTGCAAGGTTAAAGCCTTATCTCAAGAGTTTGAAGAATTCCTATTGTTACAAGTTAATAGGAATTCAAATAGTCATTCAGACGCTTTGTCCAAATCGGTCTCATCGATGGAAACAAAGGGAAGGATTGTACATCTTGAAGAGCTTCAAAGGCTAAGTATTGAAGAAAAGAATAGTAAACATTGAAGATGGGAATGATTGGAGAATGCCCTTTAACAAATTCTTAAAATATGGGGAGCTACCTTCAAACACACTGGAAGCTAAAAAATTAAAGATGAGTGTAGTTCGTTTTACTCTGATAAATGATGTGCTATACAAGAAGGGGTTTTCCATGCTACTTTTAAGGTGCCTCCATAAACAAGATGCATAATATGGGTTAGCTGAAGTCCATAAAGGGATACGTGGACAACATATAGGAGCGAGAGCCTTAGCAGCCAAAGTCTTGCGTGCAGGATTTTACTGACCTACCCTGAGAGATGATGCTTCAAGGAAGGTAAAGAAATGTTATAAATGCCAAAGGATCGCACCTATCCAAAGGGCTCTCACCTCACATTCAGAAGTGATATTGAACCAACCCCATTTGCTAAATGGGGATTAGATCTCTTGGGACCTTTCCCCTAAGCAACTGGAGGAAGAAAATTCTTAATAGTGGCAACTGATTATTTCATCAAATGGGTAGAAGCAGAACCATTGGCAACAATAACGAGCAAAAAGATAGAAAGTATGGATTGGAAAGGCATCATCTGTAGATTTGGACTTCGTAGAATATTAATCACAGATCAAGGAAAGCAGTTTGATTGTGACTTATTTAAGGACTTTTGTGAAAGGCTCCATATTCAACTTAGCTTTGCTTCTGTAGCATACCCCCAAGCTAATAGACAAATAGAAAGAAGCAATCGAACTATCTTGGAAGGTCTAAAAATATGTTTAGATAAGGCGAAAGAGTGTGGGCAGAAGAGCTTCCATCAATCCTTTGGGCATATAGGACAACTAGTAAGGTCTCCACAGGAGAAACACCTTTCAACCTTACCTACGGAATGGAGGCTTTAATCCCAGTAGAAATCGGGGCAGCTTCTCCACGAATGGTCGAATTTCATGAATAAGGCAACTCGAAAGCACTAAGAAATAATTTAGACTTCCTAGATGAAAAAACAGATCAAAGCTATATACATTTAGCAGCTTATCAAAAAAGTGTGGCTCGTTACTACAACTCAAAGGTGAAAGAACAACTTATTGTTGAAGATGATCTCATGCCGAGAAAAAAGTCCATCACAAATACTCTTATAGAAGAAGGGAAGCTCTACCCAAATTGGGAAGGACCCTATCAGGTGAGAAGAATGATTGGACCAACAACATGCAAGCTAGAATCCTTGGAAGGAAAAAAGATTCAAAAGACTTGGAACACCAATCATCTGAAGCTCTATTTTTCAGAGCATGTACATTTTGTAAATTGTATGTTATAAATCAATAGAAATAAATGGCACCATAATTACGGTCCCGTGTTTTTTACCCTTTTATTGGGGTTTTCCACGTAATTATCATGTGTTTTAATTTTTCATGGTAACAAATTTTCAAGAACAAGTATGACGTGGTCTCACTTCAAATCCTTAGTAATGAAGATCCACATTTTAAGAACCTGATCTTCTATAAAGAAAGAGATGAATGGTTTGGACCTTAAACTTTCATTCTACGGGGGAATGAAAGTACACCTTTTAAGAACTTGATCTTCTATAAAAGAAGAGATGTACAGTTCACACCTTAAACTTTCATTCTACGGGGAAATGAAAGTACAAATCTTAAGAACCTGATCTTCTATAAAGGAAGAGCTGAACGGTTCGCACCTTAAACTTTCATTCTACGGGAGAATGAAAGTACACCTTTTAAGAACCTGATCTTCTATAAAGGAAAAGATGGACGGTTCTCACTTTAAACTTTCATTCTATGGGGGAATAAAAGTACAAATCTTAAAAACCTGATATTCTATAAACGGTTCATACCTTAAACATTCATTTTATGAGTAATGAAAGCTCACATGTTAAAAGCCTGATGTCTGGTCTACACATCGAAAACGGCAACTCTAAAGCTCACATAAGCAAGAAAGGTCAAGATATTCCTACAAAAGAAGGTCGATAACAAATATTTCTACATATGATGCCAAGCTAAGAGCAAGTTGAAGTAAAAACAAAATATTAAGCTCTGAATAAGGAATATATAAATAATAACTTTTATTGAAAGTTTACATCTCATCATTAAGCCCTAAATAAGGAAAATATAAATAATTGCTACAAAAGAAAAATTAATTATGTTGCTGGAAGTACAGGTTGTTCATTACACACAGGGGAAGACATCTCATCAAAAATTTGTTCCTCATCCAAGCCCTGCAAAATTGAGATCTCATCTATGTCATCAAGAAAGGTTTAACAATGGAGCTAGTCTTCCCAAAAGAACTCCCAAGGGCCAATAAGGTCATCTAAGTCATCGTGAAAGGTTCAACAATAGAGCTAGTCTTAGAAAAGACTAACTCGGGATAAGCACGACCATGTTCCTTCTCAAGAAGCTCTCGAGCAAGATAAAACCAGTCTTGCTGAAGGTAACACCAACTGCACATTTCCTTTGATAACAATTCAAAGATTCACAATATTCTCGGACAGCAGTAGCATGGATAGATTGTCGCTCAGCATCTAATGTCTAACAAGAAAAGATATCTCATTCTTCAATGCGGAAGTAGCTTATTGTTCAGAAGCTAAATACTTCTCAAGAAAAGTGATAGTCGAACATAAAGATGAAACCTTATTGATAAGAGCCTAAATGTATGTATGTATATATTGATTTTGTATATATTTGCATTCTATTTCAGATGAATCAGTGCTCCTTTTTTGCCTAAATTGGTTATATTCTTGTTGCAGGCCTCGAAGAAGCTATAATGAGCTCGAGAACGCAATTGAAGTGAAATCAGCACCAAAAATCACGTTTTTGAAGTAAGAACATTGTTGCGGTGCTGTAGCAAGGAAACCGGTCCTACATGAATCAAGCTGTGAACCTCGCGAGCACTGCACGGCCCACGCACCACCCGCGAGACCCATTGAAGAATTCAGAGCTTGCACTGTAGCACCCCCGACACGGGTTTTTGTGAGCGAAAAATCAGTGAGCCACGCGGGGATGGCGCGGCCCGCGCACTGCCCACGCGGCTCAAGGCGGATGGCTTTTAAGTAAAGCTAGGGCTTTTTTTTGGGGGGGAATCATCTTTTCCACATCTATCATCTTCTCTTTCCCATCTTGGAGGCTCTCGGAGGGGGCAACTTCACCAGAGATAATTGACGCCAAATTTGACTATCTAAAGAGGGAAAATCGACGGGAGAAGCGGCGTTGGGAAAGATCTTCATCGATTCCACCTTTGAGAAGCTTGGAGACGATGAGGGAAGCCACCCCCATTGCGGTGTGTGTGGAAGACATCCACAGCCTTCCTCTTCCTCCTCTTGCTCTCATTGTTTGAGGGAGTTTTTATATGCATTTATTAGTTGTTTTCATGAACCTATATTGTGCAGTTTCTTATATGGATGGCTAAACCCCAAGGTCACCGGATATTGGTGAACCTTGGGGTGAACTTGTGTTGTTGAATGCTTTGATTTGCTTAATGCATGTGGTTTGTTCATGGTTTAAGCTTGGTGCACTTTTATGTGTTGATCTTGCATGAGAACTCTGTATTTCAACTTCTAGGTTGTACTTGGTGTGTGACCATTGTCCTTGTACTAGACACACCTTGCTTAATGGGGATATATGTATGAACACGCCGTGCCCATCGGGTATTTCATACCCCTCCAACCATTAGGGCAGGACCTAGGTTGAGTATTGGCCCTAATTAGAGATTTTCCTGTGTGAATTGCAATCGTAGGAGGATTTGGCCGGAAGAGATTTCGTGCCAATACTCGTATGGGATTAGGGATCATCACTGTGACCATCGAGATGATCTATCTCTGGATCTCTCTTGGCCTAAAACACCAAGTGCTTAGCATTTCTAGCATTCTTCTAACCCTTAGTAACCTTGGGGGATCCACATCCGTGACCTCCCTCATTCCTTGATTTTCATCTTCTCAATCGGCCTTTTCACAATTACTTGCTTAGTTTTACTTTTGTTAGTAGCTTTAATCATCAATTGATTTATAGGTTAGACAATGAGTGAAAAGGAAGTAAGGGTAGCTCCTTGGGCCCAGGGAATACGACCCTCTCGTGCTCGCACAAGAGGTATTACTTGAGGACCCCGTGTACTTGCAGGACAACCATCACTTATCTCCGAGTCTCTTATTCTCATTATTCAAGGTGGAACACTTGGATGCATACCCTCTCAAACTAGTGAGTTCCGCCTCTGAAGTTTGAAGATGGGTGGTAATCTCCTTGTTGTGTTTTTGAAGGTCATCAATAGTCAACTGCAACTTCTTCTGATGTATATTTGAATCTTCTAAGCGTTGATTCAATGATCTCATCAACCCAAATGCCAAAGAAGAACATTGAGCAGCCTATCCTCAGCAAAGAAAAAAACATCAAAATTAAATTATACGTAATGAAAAGGTAAAACAAAAGAGATAAATACCTCAACCAAAAAAGACATTCAATGACATCTATATTCTCTAGCATATTGGAAAATTAAGATTCCTCGTCTCGTGGAAGAATAGAAGAATACATCAATCTAGAAGCCACCCCAGGTTAATAAATAATGTCTGTATCAACTAAACCAGGATAAAACCTAAAAGGTTCCCCTTTTAGAGTACTCCTAAGTTTAGCATGATTCTTGTATACCCAATGAATTGCCTGAGGTGGTTCCATAGATGGAAAGGTGAGATTAACACCTAAAACTGACTCAGAACGTAGTTCCCTTCTTTAACGACGTGAAACCACAAGGTTTTTCAGATGAAAATAAGGGGTTAGAACCCTTTGAAGCATCATTGTTTGCTTTATTTGGAGGGTTAGAACTCTTGAAAGTGTCAAGGTTAGAACCCTTGAAAATATCAAGGTTCAAGCCTTGGGGAACATTAAGATTATGGTCAAAACCCCTGGAGGAAGCCTTAACAACTTCAAAATCAACAAGGTTAGCGCCTTTGTACGTATGAGACATCAACCTTTTTGGAGGAGGAGGCGCACCTAACGTAAGAACCTAAGAAAATCTGGGTTGAGAAAGTTGATGTGTTCTCCGTAAGTGCACGGGTTACACACAAGTAGTAGAGTGGTACCCCGTGAGGGGTAGGGTTGTCGAATCACATGGACTGGACTTAAAGTACTAATTTATTTTCCGATATTCAGTTAAACAAAGATTGGATTGAGGTTAAATTAAAAGCAAACAACAAAGGAGATAAACGATGGTAGTGATAGGGGGATTAGGATTGAGAATTCAACAACAAAAGAGCAATGCCCCCAGATGTTTCCTATGTGTTATAGCATGCTGAGTTGATCCTAAAGCCTACCAGGTACATTCTGTGGTTCAAGTGTGTGCTCAAGAGCAATGTTGCATCTATGGTTCTCAAATACACCAAGTTTTGCTAAGATAACTAGATTACCTAAGCAACTGTGCAAATAAAACACATCAAGTTATGCAAACACATGATTAACACAAAAACCAAAAGAACTCTGTAAACATTAAAATCAAGTAGTCAAAGCATACAAAACAACATAGTTCACATCCTGGGGCACCATGGACGGTTAGCCCCTCATGGATGGGTACAAAGAGGAAAACAAAAATGAAGAACTAGAGAAAGAAGACATGACTCCCTTCTCCTCAAGATAATCTTCCTCACCGAGCTCCGTATGCTAATCCCACTTCTCTTGTGCCTCCAACTCATCCTTGATCCCCTTAGAAGGTGTGGTAAAACCTGATCTTCACTTTCTTCAAAGTTCTCCTGGTGGAGATTAGAATCCCCGAACAAAGATGAGAGCAAACCTTAGAAATTTGAGTTAAAAAGGGCTGTCTTCGAGCTTGACACGGGCTAAGCACAATCGTGCTTAGACCGTGTTTCCGTAGTAGAGTTTTGAGTGAATCAGCTAAGTACTCGCCTGGAATCTTCAGTGGGAAGAAGCACAATCATGCTTAGACCATATTCCGCTTGAGCGGGATCGTGCTAAGAGCATTCGGAGAGTACTCCCATTGTTGAGCAGAAAATACCTCCAGCCTGAGATATCCAGTGGAGGAGCACGAACGTGCTCCAACCGAGTTTGACCTGGTGACACCCCCTGTAAGCTTTATCACTCCATTCGGTATCAAGGGGATAGAGCAGGACTGTGCTCTGCCCGTGCTTAGCTTAAACACTTAGCAATTTCTCTAATCTTCACTCGTTCGGTATCCTAATTCACTCCTAATTGCTTCAAGCTCCCTAATTCCTGCATTATTGATAGATATACACGGAACATCACTGAATGTATATAAAGATGTGCTAAAAGCCAAGTACAAGCATGAATTGAGGGTTAGAAAACATGATATGAGTTGCACTCATCAAAAGTTTTGAAGTCTTATTGTCTCGAGCACGCTTTTATTGACCCATTTGGAAAGCAGAAAATGCAGAGTTTTTGGATACCATATCTAAAAAAAACATGAAAACATATGCTGAAGGTCATAGTCAAATATATTCCTTTAAAAAAGAAAAAAAAATCACCATGGCTCAAATTAGTCTCTTTGCCTGTAGCATCAACATGAGAGGATAAATGATATGAAGAAGAATAAGAGGACAACGAAGGGGAAGGTGCGAGAACACCCCACCGTGCTGCCCTTAAGTTAGAATGGGGCATAAGTGTACTGATATTATGATAGGAAT
Source organism: Dioscorea cayenensis subsp. rotundata (assembly GCF_009730915.1). Classification (NCBI taxonomy): domain Eukaryota; kingdom Viridiplantae; phylum Streptophyta; class Magnoliopsida; order Dioscoreales; family Dioscoreaceae; genus Dioscorea; species Dioscorea cayenensis. The sequence goes on from NC_052487.1 coordinate 6,198,274, forward strand.
GCTCAATGACATGAATCTCAGGAGCAAATTTCTCTCTAAGTGAGGCATAAGGTTTTCTTGAAACCCCCTTTCTATTCCAACACCATTGGTAAGGACCTTTCCAAGCACCTTTTAGGGGGTAAACAATAACGCATTTGTCTTCATAATTCTTTATAGGAAGGAGATCATCAATAAGGAAAGCAGAAGTCCCATGGAGGACATGACGACCAGACTTATCTTTACAAGGTTGAAGTTCAAAAAAGAGATGAAAAAGGTCGACTGAGACCCTAAAACCACTTATAAAATAGAAAATGTGAAAGCTTATAAGAAACCTCAAGGAATACAGATGAAGCTAAGTAGGAGATAGTTTGTTAAGCTTCAAGAATTCCATGATGAAGGAGGCCATAGAAAAGCGAATGCCCATATCAAGCAAAGCCATATGAATGGCAAAAAACATATCAGGGCCGAAATAAAAAGGACAACCAGGGTGACCAAGAAGACTAAGTGTGTGTTTGGATGGGGTTAAGGGGAACCATTACTTACACATTCCCATGCATATGTTTGAGTGGCTTTTTTGAGGGGTCACCATTATCTTGGGGGGGTCACGATTAACCCCCACAGGGTAATGAAGTATTCTCCCCATATTAGGGGTAATGGTTCATTCTCCCTTACAAAATTACTATTATGCCCTTTTGAAACATGAAAATTACTATTATGCCTTTGTGAAACACAAAATTACTATTATGCCCTTGTGAAACATTAAAATTACTATTATGCCCTTATGAAGCACAAAATTACTATTATGCTCTTGTTAAACATTAATTAATAATAATGAAATATATATTTATGATTTAATTATTTTATAAATAATAATTATTTAAAATAAAGATTATTAAAAGTTAATTAAAAAATTTTAAGTACGAAATGTAAAAATGTTATTTGAGATAATTACTGTTAATATTTATTTTTTCATTATTTATAAATAATAATTATTTGAAATAAATATCATTTCTAACTAAACATTAAATAATAATATAAATATTTATGTTTTAATTATTGTATAATAATAAATATTTGAATATATAACATTTCAAATTCAATTAAAATATACATGGTACGGAATAAAATTAATATTTATTTCAAATTAATTTCTAGTTAAACATCAATTAATAATAATAAAATAAATATTTATGTAGTAATTATTATATACATAATAATTATGTAAAATAAATTTCATTTGAAATTCATTAATAAATTTTAATTACATAATAATATTAATATTTATTTAAAAAAAATTTTGGATTAAACATTAATTAATAATAATAAAATAAATATTTATATTCTACTTATTTATAAATAATAATTATTAGAAATAACTACAATTTCTTTATATAAGGGGTAAAAATGTAATCTTATCACAACCCCACTTTTTTCTTTTCACATTCCCAATGAATTACCCCTCCAACCAAACACCTTTTTTTTCATTACCATCCCCTACCCATTCCTTTACCCCTCTATCATTACTTCATTCCCTATCATTCCATTACCGCTATCCAAACACATACTAATTCTCCAGTCAGAAGAAATTAAATACTTAGCCCTGAAACTTTGAACATCACTTTCATTAAGAGACGTAGGAAGACAGACGCCTATCACGAAGTGAGACTGAGGTCCAAAGAATATAACAGGTCTACTAGTTTGCTTTGTTTGACCCATGACAAGGTGATGCTAATATATATATATTATTAATTAATTCATTAGTTAATTAATTAAAATATATATGTATATATATAATCATTAGGATGTTAGCTGTCGGCTGAAGAAAGGAAAAAAATTAATTAATTAATTAATATAATGATACCTCCAAACTTCAAAGAAACAAAGCGATTTGTAAAAATCTTTGATGACCACGGGAAGAATGCCAGAAAATACTTTAACTCAATTGTAATGCCAAAAATCTTTAACCTAATGGAGGCCGTGTGATTCTAAAAGTGGGGTAGAGACTTCCTTATATAGAGGTCGAAAGATAAGAGTTCAAATTTGAGTTGAACTCAACAGATAAATCTTTATCCAACGATAAAAATAAATTCAAGCATATTAGAGCTTTATCCAACCATATTATCTAGATAGAGATAAATTTAAATTAGTTGTATCTTATCTGTGGATAAATCCAAATATTATTATTCGGATAAGTTTAAAAGAAGTTTGAAGCAGATAAAGACCTACCTATATCTTTAGGGTTCTAACCTAAAGATAGAAGTGGGGAGCAACTGATGTAGACTAATTCAAATTTTTATTAATCATGTAATACCCCACTATCTCACATCACACTCACTATCTCACTTCACACCCAAGATCTCAAACACGTGAAGTATCTACGTAACTGTTAATCATACATGATGTAGGCTAATTCAAATTTCGATTAATCACGTACTACCCCACTATCTCACATCACACCCACTATCTCACTTCAAACTCACGATCTCGAACACATGAAGTAATTAGTTAACTGTTAATCATACATCTATAAATAGCCTCCCTCATTTAAACGAAGGAAAGGCTTTTCGGGGAGACATCAAAGAGAAACCAGCATTTATTCTCCACTGACTTATCCATCGGAGTGTTTGTGAGGAATATTTCCTACACTGTTACAGGTCTTGGCATCTGAAGAAGGAAAAGACTCCAACCCATTTTTTTCGACCTCGAAGTTCGAAGTTCTACAAGTTCAAGGTCCCCAATAAATTCACTGTTATATTCAGGCAACAACAATTTTTTTTTTTAGAGACGAGATCTGGTTATCATTCCCTTCTTAAGTAATTTGACATTATTTTCTCTTTTAATAAAAGTAATTTTAGCCGGGTTTGGTTACCAAATTAAAAACAAAGTCATCACAAAATAAAATGAGACATTAGCATACACACACGTACAGACACACACAAAATAATAATAATAATAATAATAATAATAATAATAATAATAATAATAACTTTGTTAATACTAACTTTAAAATTTTCTTGTTAGTCATCTTTAACAATTTAAACCGAACCAATTATGAATCAATAAATACATAATAAAGTTCTAGAGATGTTGAAGGTATAAAAGAAATTTTCCCTTTTTTTTTTTTGCAGACAAGAAGTCTGATTTATCATTCTCTTATCAAGCAATTGGTCATTATATTTTCTTTTAGTGAAAATCATTTAGCTGTATTTGATTACTAAAAAGAAAAGTTAATCACCAAATAAAATAAGACATCACCATGCATAAACGACCAGTTAAAAAGAAAAGAGAGAGAACTTTATTAAAACAAACCAATTTAGAACCAATGAATACATGCACAAGAACGTCATCTTCAAAGTGAGACACTTCTGTTTGTTGATTAAGACCATCACCAAAGCATGAACCACATATCCAAATTGTTATTGTTTTCCAAAAAGCTTTCATAGTGGTTCTCATTAGTCATGTGTTTTTATCCTAATCTGTGGTATTTACTCTAATTATATTCTAAATTATAACTATTATAAAAATAAATCTATATTAATTCCATATATGGTTTTAATTCATTTCACACTTGGAAATGAAGGACAACATGAATGACGAAATATTTCCTTTTGGGATATGGTTTTGCATCTCTCAATCACTATGTACGATTTTATTCATTATTTTAATTATTAATTAATTTTTGGTAGAAAAGCATAACAACGCATTTGTTTTATGAAGTGCAAAATAATTTGAAAACTATAACTTAAGGATTAAGAATTAAAAATTATATTGAAAAAACATAGTATACTGTTTTCTTTCAAGTTTGGAAACTTAAAAAATTCATATTAAATCGATAAGAGTTTGAATAGTTTAGATTTTTCTCAAGGTTTTTCTTTTCAAAAATAATATTTATTTTTGAAATTCAATAATTTTTGGGTATTTTAGATTTGGTTTCATATGTGTTAGTTCCGAAGAGGTATATGTGTGATAATAATTCTTTCAACTTTACAAGTAATCAACTTATACACAAATAATCATGCAAGAGAAGAGAGACACACAAATTGGTTACTCAATTCGGTACAATTTTTCCTACATCTGGAGGATCGAGCCAGGAGAAAACAATCCACTAAAAAGGAAAAAAATAGAGTTACAACACTCACTCTCTCGCACACAACAAAAAATAGTCCTCTTTAGATTGTCCGATGCCCACTCTCCTTAACCCACACATTCGGGTCTCTCACTCGGGTATCTTATATGGGTGTCCCTACGTCCTAACAAAGCTTCATCTTTTAGATTCTTTGCAGTTTCCTAACTTAGACATCTTTTAAAGTTAGACGTTGCAACCCCAGTACCAACTAACTTGCAGCACAACCCACCTAATGATCCTGACTGAGTTCTAGCTCCAGTTGCAACACGACTTCTGACACATCCAACCTTCCCGATTGCTTCAGTTCGCGTCGACGCAATCCACTCCTCTCGAGCTCCTGCTACCAGCAACTAGCCTTTTTCCTCACGTCATATCAGTAGGTCTCTCTCTCGAGGGTTGAACCCACTAAGGCGCAAATCCATCTCACCAAAGATGGCCTCCAAAGATCTTCCCGATCTTCTTTCCAAACCTGGTTCAAGTTTGGTCTTTACACAATCCTCAAACTTGATCTTCAATCATCCAAGTTTGGGTCTTCAATCTTCTATCAAATCTCACCATAGATGTCTTGTGTCTTAGAATAGCTCAATCCATAAATAACTCTGCCTATAATTAGTTTTGGATCTTTTCTTCAAATGGCATTGCTAATTATGGTCTTGAGAATCATGTTGGCTTGCCCTTGTCTTTCTTAGTTTGTGTCTTTAATTATCTTCACACCAAACTAAGTTCTATGCAATCCTTGATCTCCAAGAGAAAATCTTTATACTTGCCAAACAATAGATAATTCCTCTCTTTTGAAATAAACCTCTCATGAAAAAAGAGTTTACCAAAAATAGCTTTCATCATCTTGGATCTTATACAAGATAGATTTTCTCCATAAGAATCATTGAGAGAAATTCTCCAAACATATGCTCTTAACATGATCTCTTGGCCTTCATATCTTCAAATTCACTTTAGCTCATACATCACCAAGTGCTTTTGCCATTTCATCATCTTTGCCACCTTGTGTGTCACGTCATATTATTTGCCATGTCGCCTTTTCGTGTACCACGTCATCTCCTTGCTTATCATATAATGGCAACTTAGGCTTCCAGCCTAATGAGTTTATAATGTTTATATATTTCATATCAATTTGTACACTCAATTGGCATGTATTAGAACCATAATATGGAATTTGATACTAAATATTGTGCATTTTGTATTAACAGGCTTACAGTGGTGCTTAAAGATGAGGGAGAGCTAAAGGAAGCATTTTAGACCCAAAAAGATGAGTTTTGAGCTCTCTTAGCATCATTTGAACAAAGACAAGGCAAACTGGGTGGATTACGAGAAGCTTACAGTCGTCCTTACGGTCGTAAGTCCAGTTTAGAAGATCTTGTGGCCATACTTATGCTTGTAAGGAGGTGTCAGAGCCAATCCAAAGGACCTTACGGGCAAGGCTTATGCTCGTAAGGATGCTCATAAGAATCATCTAGAGGAGCTTACGATCGTAGCATATGCCCGTAAGGGCAATCATAAGAAGTAGAATAATAAATCTTACGGTCTAGCGCTTATGGACGTAAGCTAGACTGTAACACAAACAGAAGACCTTAGGACAAGGCTTACGCCCTTAAGTCATCCTGTAAGGCTTATGATAATCTTCTTCAGCTCCCTTGTGGCCTAGTCCTTACGCCCATAAGTAGCCTGCAAGCAGGCGGGTATAAATAGAACTTGTGAGGATTTCTTAGGCATTCTCTGTTCTATTTTTCTATATTTTTGGGGGCGACTTGTGGAGTCGAGGTTGAGGAAGAAAAGGGTTAAATCTCTAGCACTCTAAGGGCTATTTGAAGAGGGATTTAGTCATATATTTAAAGAGATTGAAGATTGTCACGCCCTGAATCCGGCTCAATAGACCTAGGACATCGACAAACGACCGTACACTTAAAAGGCCAAAGCCAAGTAGACATACAAGGTCTCAAAACTTTATCCAAAACAGAACAAAGAATCTGACTAAGCGTTTTGCAAAAACAATACAAGCTTATTTAAATAAAACCTAAGCCCATAATAAATGGAACTTATTACAAGCTAATTATTTGGCAATTACCCAATGATCCTCACTGAGCTATTCTCCACTCAATTCTACTCCTGATCTGAAAAGGGATATCAACAACATTTATAAGCTTCACAGCCCAGTAAGCATCCATTAAAAATATAGGGCTCATTTATAAAAATCATAATTTATCAAAATAAAAAATCAGTAATTAAATTTATTTCAAATAAACAAAGATGTCAAAACTGAGCATATAGGTCCCCCAAACAACTATTGCTAAAACAAAATAATAGAATTCATATATTTACCCTTGGTGACCCAAGCCATAATATCAGGGCTCATTTGTATACCTTCAGAGAACCGAGCCAGAATTATTAGAGGCCGTTATTCTTTACAGACAGAAAGCGGTGAGAAATTGTATATAGTTTCTAGATCAAAATATATGTCTATATAGTCAGTGTTTACCCCCAATGACAGGATTATTGGAAAGTTAATTTGGGGACTACGAGTACTGTGTCAAAAATATTTCTTATCCAAACATTCAATAAAGTTGAAATATTTCCATTTATTTAAGAAAACAAATATCTTACAAAGAATTTCAATAATACATAATTTAATGAATAGAAATAAAAATTATAAACATAATAATATTAAATATCAAAGCTTCCCACCAATAATAATAATCTATACTAATGATAATAATTTATTTTATTTTTTTTGTTTTGGCACTTTCAGAGGTATGCAAAAACTAAAACTTTTTGAGTTTATACATATAGTATAATTTCTATGTGGGGACTTACCTGATTAATGCCTAAAACTCCAAATCTCAAATCAAACAAGTTTTCTCAGAATACCCTATATTTGAAAATAATTTATAAGGATATCAAAAACTTATTTAACACAAGCAAGAAAATTTAAAGAAGGATACAAATGCAAAAGTCATGCTATCACTTTACTCTCCCAAATATTGGTTATTTCCAAGGGTATAATAGCACTTAACCACTCTAAATGGTCATATTAAAATTCTATCATGACCCATGAGTATAAATCAGACATAAGTTTGTGTATCATTTCCCAAATCACAAAATTATAAATTCTAAAGATATTAGACAGCCAAGGCTATGACATATCCAAAATTCACATGGTTTAGAGCACTACTCAATGCACAGTATTTATTTGAATAGCCATTATTCCTGCAGACTTGCAATTCTTACATACCCCTTTAAACATGCATATATCTCAATCTATAACTCCAAAATTAGATATATTTTATGGACAATCAGATACCTTAATAATAAACAACTTTTTTATTTATCACCTTACCCAATTCAATATTTATGACCATAAAAAATACCCATCAATTTTTATGTTCTGTACAGACATCTCATCCGAGATAGTTTACTAATAAAATCATATGTCATAAAATACAAGCGTATAAAATCTGAAATTTCTCATGTATTTATATAATATCAAGGTATACAACTTTTATATTAAACATGAGTCTTTATTCAACTTTTAAGACCCTCAAATTCTTTGATCAATCTTCATGCTTCCTGCAGAAATGTCATTGAGCACATCTACAGAAATCTGATCATATCTCACAAATTACAGGGGTAAAAATTCTAAAATTTGGCAGAGACAAAGATAAGGTTATCTTCTATAACTTTTTATATAAATCTAAATCTAAATAAGAACTTACAATTATGAAATAAATGAAAAACGCATCAAGGCTGCACATAAATTCTGACCGTGTCACCTGCGTTTAAAAATTATAATTTACAAGATACTTGTGAAAAAATTCTAAAATTTGGCAGTAAGCTAAATTAGGCCTCAATCTATAATTTATCTATTTTGATCTCTTCCAAATTCTATCTCTAGGTTTCCCAAAATTAAAGAGGGATCTCTACTATACAAACAGGAAATTTCTGAATCTTATCCTCAAAGAAAATAATTCAATATTCTCACCAAACCCTAACCATAACTAGAATTATGTCACAACAATCATAAGAAAGAGTAGAAACAAAATAAATCAGAACCTTACTTGAATAATAATATTGAAATAAACTCTTGTCGATGAGATCCTTCCCTCTTCCTAGTACCTGGCACCACATGTAATCAAGGAGAGACACTAACTTTTCTTAAACGACAAGACTAAGATAGAAGGAGGCGAAGAGGTGGGTAGGTTTGGAAAAAAGTAACTAAAACATAAAGTATAAAATTAAAAAACGTAACCGGCAAATTTAACATTAGAATTTAAAAAAAAAATATGGGGTCTCACAAAGATCATAGTCGTCAAGCTCAACTTGACGGCATACACAGAGGCTTCTTCAGCGACTCTTCATCCTAGGGATTTAAAAAGGGGTTTTCATGGATCTCATGTTTTCCTCTATTCTTTGTATTTTGAATGCTTACCCTCCATTAATGAAGGGCTAATTTGTAGACATTTGAGCATAGTTGAACTCTAGGGTTTATTTCTTTGACTTTGGTTGTTGGATCTTTGATGCTTTAATTAATTTTTTTATTTGCAATCATATCTTTTTGAATCTAATTGCGTGTTTGAATGCTTGGTTGGTAACGAGGCGAAAACCCTAGCTATCATGTTTGATATGCTACGCTACGAGTTGAAATACCTATCTAGCATAGACATGTCGTGATTAGAGGGAATTGTAAGTAAGCCTGGGTATTGGATACTTTAGAGACTCCGTCTCCCTCAATTCTCCCAAGTGAGTTGTTGGTAATCTCCAAGCTCTTTGCAATCATGTGGAGTGGATTTTAAGAGAAATCGCATTTCTGCTCTGTATTCGGATTAGGGATAATCTCTCTCTAAGCTGAAGATTATTTACTTAAGAGATTGTCATTAGCTCGCCGTGAGTTTCATAGAGTGTTAATGCGATTTCGTGAATATCTATATCAGCTCTGCACCTATTCAGTTACTCTTCGCCTGAGAAATCGGAGTTTAGTATAATTCTGAAAACCTCTCTGTTAAAAAAGGATTGCATGCTTAGACGATCATTGTCCTGTACTCAATAACCCTAGAGGGATGCTATGCCCGGACATCTCTTTCTTTCTTGATTTCCATCCTACTATTTTTTGTATTTTCTTGTTTTTTTTTTCTTGCTCTCATTCACACACAAACACTTCACTATTCAGGCTATTTTTCGGATCTAGAATTATTACTAGTACTCACTTTCTTCCTTGTGGATCAATACCCTATAAGATTTGCATAAATTTTAATTTACATATATATATATATATTCTTTTATAAAACAAGATGCATTGGTTTGGATTTTTTTCATGTAATGATGAGAAGAATCTCATAATTAAAATTTTAATATCACAAAATTATAAATTATGTTATAGTATTGAAAAACTACACGATCATTAGATTTTTTATAAGATTCATATATAAATTTTAATGTGCACATATATTTTTAATAAAATTAGATTCATGAAATTTCTTTTGCAGAAAAAAAAATGTAAAAGTAAAAAAGCAAATAATGTCGGAGTTTAGAGATAGAACTCTTTCAGTCACCATAAAAAACATATATAAAAGAAACATATATACAATAGGATAGCGAAAAAAAAATACAAAAAAAAAAAATTTACAATGCTAATGACTTATTAGTCTAATGACATTAGGTCTTCCTAAATAAGATATTTATATTTTTATTAGACAATTAAGTTTGAGCATCAACTTGTGTTGAGGTAGTAATTTTACGCTTTCACACGATCACTGACGTGGCTTATCTATATTTCATTAAAATAAATATAATATTTTACTAAAAAAATTTGTGTTATTCAATATTTACAAATATTAATTTAAATATGTTGAAGGCACTATTACTGTTTCAAACCCTCTCTGCTGGTAAGAGATTCTATTATTTAATTTTCTTATACACTTTTTCAAACTTCTTACAGATCATATTATAATTTTTCAATTTTACAATGTAGTCCATGAGATCACTAAATTGATAATACGACTATTTACAACTTTAGAATTCAAAACTTCCCATGATTCGTAATATGAGGAGTTGAATTTATATTTCAACAACGTATGTCATCATTATTTATATTATTTACTAGTATATTTATTTTTGTGGCAGAATGTGGCACACGTTCGTGCATGAACACTGCAGACATGTACTACTGTGAACCCATTCAAATCATAAAAGCCTGCAACATACTTAAAAATAATGTACTGAGTGATTTTTTTCCCCTTAAAAGCGTGTCTCTGGTTCTCTCCATTTCAACCTGAAGCACACCTACGTTTACATTAATCAATGATTTTTTTTTTTTTAATTTAGAAATAAACTCCATTACTTTTTAGTGCTAATTATATTAATACGGTTGAGAATTATTTTTCCCTGTTTTTTATTTTTAAAAATTCAACACACTACTATTAGAAAAGCACCCAGGTCTACTTTAAATATATCACACACTCTCACCCTATGTATAGAAGGACTTGACACCCACAAACCCTGGGCTCTCTTGTCGGTGGATTCCCGGCGACCTCTCTCTCTAGAGTTTTTTATTTTTTATTTTTTAAAAAAAATCAAATTTTATACAAATTAATCCCTATTATCTAAATCATAATAACTTTTTAAAAATATATTTACAAAATTTATTATTTAATCTATTAAAAATTTATAAATTACTTTATCTAGTATATTTTTAAAAAAAATCTATGTTTTAGTTTTTTATTTTTACAAATTAATTTATATAATATATAAAATTATATTTTTAGCAGAGTTTTTGAAAAAAAATTATTGTTTAACGACTGATTTTTATAATCTAAACTATAAATTAATTTACAAATAAATTTTTAAAATATAAAAATATTTATTAATTTTTTTTTATGATTCACTCCATGTTTTATAATTTTTGGCTGCACCACCACTGTTGATACTTATGGTGCATTGTAGATTTTATTCACCATGTGTTAAGCGGGAATTGAACTTCTTATATTTCACATAGGAATAAATTTTTAACTGGTTAAACTAGGCCAATGTTGAGATATGATTGAGAATTATAAAAAATAAATAAAATAAAAATGTTTAATATTTGATAATTTATTTTTATGTCGTGGGGTGTACGTTTTTCTTTTGAACCACATGCCTTGTGCAGTGTTGGAGAAAAAGTCATGATAAATATGAAAAACAGCCTCAACAGTATTTAAAGCTTGGAATGTCAAAAATAAGAGATTAATTAATGAAGGGGAAATTTTTATAAGGAACACATGACATCATACATAGTAATTAATTCTGTACGGCCCCATGTTTTTACCTTGGTCACATGCAAACTTGGTAAGATGAAGAAGGTAGTTACGTGACAGTTACCACCTTGAATGAAACAAACACTACAATAAAGTATATTTTTAGTGTAAACAAAATTGCTATTAAAAATAGTAATTTTAGTTATTAATATTAATAGTGACTAATTTTTGAGGTCATCACCTATTATCACAAATATCTCGGGTAATTTTTTTGGTAGGCCATCAAACTTTTATGTTTTTTCATTTCGATCATCCAACTTAATTTGTATCAAATTGCTCACTAAACATCAATTTTTTATCACCGGTAGATCACTGGAGAGTTTCTCGTTCCCCTTTGCTCGCGTGGCAACATGAGAACACAGTCATCATGGCAAACTTGCCATGTCACCCAGAAAAATCCATGTCACCTTTGTTGTGCCCGAGGAGAACTCATCTCCTATCTTTTCTTGTCTGGGAGAGGGCTTGCTTGTCCGAAAAGCAATCTTCTAAGGTTTTTGGCCAGAAGACAAGATTCTAGAAAGTAAAGATCTAGTGTCCGAAAGAGGCTGCGTTTTGGTGGTTCATAGTTCTTTGTTGCTTCCTGGTTTCTGGCGAAAAGTTAAGGAGGTGAGGTTCTGGCGAGAAGGGAAAGCGAGCGAAGTTCAGTTGGCGCACGATGTCAATCAATTGGGTGATACGATCAGCCGAGGATGAAGCTCCTGTGAATTGTAAGCCATTGTTCTGAAAACCTTTTTCTGTATGTTTTTTATTGGTTCTTAAACAATGTATTTTGATGTTAATGTGAAGTTAGGTGGGTATATTGTTTCCAGATTGAATATTGTTTCCAGATTCTAGGCTGCAGATTTTGTGTGATGTTTATATGTTGTTTAGTATTGTGTTTAGATTTCGTACTATGAAAAGGATGTATTCTTTATTGTGGTCCCTAGTAGATCAAAAGCAGAAATATTTACATTGATTAATAAATCCTGGAGAGGTAATCCTAAATGTATACTATGTGTTGGAGCCATAATCACTCTCAAAATGACATAATTTGCATAATGTTCTATGTAGAAAGTCAATAATTATTTTAAGATTGTATGATTTAAAGCACCAAGACATTAATTAACTAGATAAACAATGATTAGAGACCTAGATCATTTAGCTGAACTGATGCAGAATAGGCAAAAAGTAAGCCTATTATAGCAGAACAAAATGAGAACAAGAGAGATTGTCTTGTTGACATTACTATTTGGTACTTTTTCAGTAGATCTTGTGACCTTGATAATGAGTTTCATACCCTGTTAACAAGCCAACTATTGTTGCCAAAGTACAGCTTGCCATGTAATGCTTCTATGTATGTTTTTTTAATAATGCTCCATTGTCAACCTTTTCAATTCTTTATGTCAGAAAAAAAATGAACTGGTTCTACACATGCTTTTCAAAGTAAATTTGGATCTTGTGACAACATGAATTGGAATATTTAAATGGTTTTTGCATGCCACACTCAGGCTAAATATCTTGCAGTTGAAAACTTGGAGGGTGCCCAAATGACAAGGTACTTTTGTCAATGTGTCTCTTTGCAGTCCTTGGATGCTCACACAAGAGGACAATGGTGATAAGGATGTGGCTTGTAATTGTGGGGTTGCTTTTGCTTTTCTTTTCCACTAAATGAGAATCTTTTGAAAACCCCAATAAAACTATGGACAAGAAAAAAGAAAGGATTAGGATGTGTATGAAAGAATACCATGATCAATTAAATAAGACAAATCTCATTTTAATTTAAATTAGATAAAATAATGTAAGCAAAAAAGATGCAGTAACATTCAATGTTCTGCTATACCATGATCAATTAAATAAGACAAATCCCCTTAATGTACATGTTCTGCGGAGGTGCATTTTATTCAATGTTCTGCTATATATTGATGATCAATTGTGAGTGTATTGAACTTGTCTCATCCTCCATGATTGGTTTTTATTGATATATATTAATATATATTGATGCTATACACAATCTGGTTTTCTTAAAGTGTTATTTTTATTTACATCTGTGTTAGAGGTGTTCATTACAAATTAAATAACTATTAAATTTGGCATCTATTTCAGTACCAATTGCAAAACTGTTTACAATAAGGTTGCATTACAATTGTGGTGGAATGGAAAGAATGGTAGGCCATGTTGATTACTGTTGTGCAGACCAGATTTCGAGGATTGAATTGTTTGCTATGGCTAGGGAATTTAATTTAAATATCAATGAATGTAGTGTCTGGTGGGTAAATAGTGGAGCTGATGAGCTTAGAGAAATTCACAATGACATGGATGTTCTCAATATGGCAATGAATGTAGATTATAGAAGAGAGATATGTGTGCATTTTAGGACAAGTAATTGTGATACTGGTCAGGTTGTTAGCAGACCAAGGAATGTAGTAGAAGTTGATGATGAAGATGAGGAATGCCTTGAGACAGATGAAGATTTGGAGGATATCTTAGTTGGGGGGCTGAATAAGGAAAGATTTGATGAGGACATCCATTTCCATGACTCTGATTATAGTTTCAGCCATGACTCAGATGAGGAAGGGGAGGACACTAGGGCAGACAATCGATCCATGGTTGTTGTTAGTGGAGAACCTCCAAATGCAGGGTGTCAGGCAGATATTGACTCAGATTATGTAGGGTCTAAAGAGTTGCAATCATGTTCATCCATAGATGAAGATGAGTTCATACCTTCGAAGCCAAAATATTCAGAATTTCATGAAGAATGTGACATGTAAGACCCTATATTTAAAATTGGTATGAAGTTCAGGAGTTTCAAACAATTTAAGGATGCTCAGTAAAAATTATGGGATTAGGCATAGATATGCCATGAAATTCAGACCTAATGATCATAAAAGATGCAAAGCTTTTTGTAGAAAAGGCTGTCCTTTTTATTTATGGGCTTCTCCTATGGTTGGGGATAAGAGCACAGTCGCGATTAAAAGTCGGTAATTTGAAGCATGAGTGCACAAAGGAGCACAACAACAGACATTGTAATGCAGAATGGATAGCAAATACCTACTTAGAACAGTTCAGAGCATATCCTGCATGAAAAATAGCTGGGATTATTCAGGCAGTGAAGACCAACCAACAAGTTGACATCAGTAGGTTGAAGGCCTACAGAGCAAAGTGTATTGCTATTAGGTGAGTCATATTGTTTCATCGTTTTATTCTTTTCAAATTTATTCTTTCAGAATCTAGAGTTGATGGTGATGAAGAAAATCTTTGCCGATTTGTTTCATGTACACAAGACTGATTGATGGTTATGAAGAAACCCAAATGAAAAAGCTTTATGATTATAGGCTGGAGCTGATGAAAACACATCCAAGATCAACAATAAAATTCAGACTTGATGGTGGAGTATTCCAGTGCTTGTATATATGCTTAGCACCACTCAGGGAAGGATTTAAGGCAGGTTGTAGGCAGATAATCTCCATTGATGGATGCTTCGTCAAGGGCTTGTATGGTTGACAATTATTGACAGCAGTTGGGATAGATGCAAATGACTGCATCTATCCCATTGCTTGGGCTACAGTGGGCAAAGAAAACAAGGACAACTGGAAGTGGTTTATGGAGCTACTGGCAACTGAGTTGGAAATCGACAACAGCTACAATTGGGCCTTCATGAGTGATAGGCAGAAGGTGATTTAATTTCTTTGTTTAATGAATTGCTTTGAATTATTATGAGTTGTTTCTCTTGATTGTTATATTGTTTCCTTTACTATAGAGTTTTACTAATTTGTTACCATGATCTGTTTGCTTGCATACTTAATTTCTTTGTTTGCAGCACATTGAATTAAATTTTACAAAGAACAAAATGCATACAAACGGCATAACAGAATGCATACACAATTCACTAATGTCACACAGTCAAAAAAGATCAATGACATGTTTGCTTGCATATTTAATTTCGTTGTTTGCTGATTTAATTTCTTTGTTTAACACTGATTTGTTTGCTACCTTTTGGGTTTTTTCCCCTTCTTTTGGGCCAATTAATTGTCATGTGTGGTGTGTTGTGTGAATTGGGTTGTTAAAATAGGGTTTAATACCTGCCATAGAAGAACTTTTCCCAACCAGTGAGCATAGGTATTATGTACGACATATACATACAAATTTTAGGAAAACCTTTAATGGAAAAGCACTCAAGGATCAGATATGGTCTTGTGCAACAGCAACTTGCCTAGCAGCTTTTGAAAAATCCATGGAGACTTTGAAGTCCATGTCTATAGGTGCTTGCCAATATATGAAGAACATAGATCCTCATCATTGGAGCAGGGCCCATTTCCACTCTCAATTTAAATATGACATACTCTTGAACAATATGTGTGAATGTTTTAATAGTCACATTCTTGAAGCTAGAACAAAGGGAATAGTGAGCATGAATGAGATGATAAGAACTCAGTTGATGACTAGGATCCAAAGAAGGAGAGATTCAATGAAAAACTGCAAAACTAACCATTGCCCTAGAATAATAAAAAAATTGGAGAAGTTTAAACAATTGAGCTTCTTGTACACCACTACATAGTTTGGAGGGGATCAATACTAGGTTCTAGGGCTTGATGGTCAGTTTGTAGTTAACAAAACAAAGAGAACTTGTTCCTATAGAAGATGGCAACTCACTGGCATCCCATGCATCCATGCCATCTCTTGTATTTATTACAATAGGGACAAGCCTGAGAATTATCTGCATGAATGCTATAAAGTCAACACCTATTTAGCAACCTATAAGCACACTTTATTTCCCACACATGACAAAAATTCTTGGCCCAAGAGTGACCAGGGACCAATTATTCCACCAAACCCAATCAACAACAAAAGAGGAAGAAAAACTCTACTTAGAAGAAGGGAATTGGAGGAAGAAACCAGAGGCTTCAAAATGGGAAGGTGAGCAAAAAGGGAGTCACCATGAGATGCACCATTTGTGGCAAGACTGGACATAATAGGAGGTTCCATGGAGGGAAACAGGTGATTTTCATATGAAATCAAAATTTTTCTTTGTCAATGTTGTCCAATGAACTGGTTGTGATAAAAAAAAATGTCAACCAGGGAAACATTGTGGATTCAAGACAGAGACAAAGTGGACAACCAAGCCAAGTATCTTCTAAAATCAATCCCATAGACTTCATTGACCCTCAAGTTTTGGAGGACCACTTCAACATGGTATGTATCAAACTTACATTTATAAATTATTCCATATGGAACTGTCGTCAGCCCCTTTTTTTTTTTTTTACATTGTAAAGGCTAATGCATTAAATAGAACAAGGAAAGGGGGTGAAGGAACAACACATGGCACCTCTCAAGCATCACAATCACAGGTATGTCATTTGTGCACTCAGTGTTATGTAGAAAATTAAAAATGCTTATGTTCCAATTTAGAACTTAACTAGTTTTAATTTCTCAGATTATTAATAATTCAAAGCACACCTCTGAGCAGGAGATAAATACTGAATTCAAGCCTGGGCTTAGGAGGAGGGAAAAATTGGATATAAGAAGAGACAGGAGCACAACATCAAACATTGGGCACTTGAACCAATCTATTCCGATTCTTGTCGGCAACCCACATGTGTCAAGACAACAATGGAAGGAAAAAGAGACTGGAGAAAGAAACAAAGAGGCTAATTGTGGGAAAAAAGGAAGGTTTGGGTCCCATAATGAACAATGAATACCATCCAATTATGTAAACTTTTTGTAGCAGTAACTCTATGACAATATTATGTGCAAACTATGCGCTTTTGTAAATGTTGTCATCAACTCGTTGGATGAACTATTAAACTTAAATCAAGTGTTAATTTTGTAGATGAAGGGAGTTAGTTTTCATGTATGAAGATGTTACTTTTGTAAATGAGTTAATTTTTCATGTATCAAGATGTTGAATTTGCTAATGAAGGGAGTTAATTTTTCCTCGCACAAGTGATTGCGATTTCGCAAATGTTAGCGTAAATTCTCTATTCTATGCTTTTTTTATATGAAAAATGTTGTGTGTATTTGAGTGAACCATTGGAAAAAAGGGAGAATATATTCTAGAGTATGAGTGAAGCATTGGAAATAATTTAATTGTTCTAGTGTAACATCCTTAAATTGACCATTCCTAAGATTATTTTGGGATAGGATTAATTGTTTTTCCCTTTTTTGGGTTGAAGAGATTGTATTATGACTGTTTTCATGGCTTCTAAATAAGTTTCATAGCTTCTATATAAATATAACAACTTTCATGGTTTTTATATAGAGTTTGTTGGTCATTTCCATAATCCAAATTATAAGTACAATTAAATGAGGATTTCTTTAAATATAAGTACTATTAAATGAGTATATAAATATAACCACTTTCATGGCTTTTATACAGAGTTTGTTGGTCATTTCCATAATCCAAATTATAAGTACTATTAAATGAGGATTTCTTTAAAATGATGGATGTTCAGTCAATTTCAACCCCAAACTTAAGGTTTTACATTAAAATCTTGTCTAGGGTGGTTAAGATCTTCATAGGGTTTTTCTTCTCATAAAAGCTTTCATATTTCCACCCACTTTGTTCTTCTTGCAACCGAGCCCTAACCAAGGAAGAAGACAAAGTTGACATGGATTCCTTTGGGTGACGTGGAAATCTTCATTTGATGTGGCGAGTTTCGGGTGATGTGGCAATGACTAACGCATGATAACTGTGTTCTTCCGGTTGCCACGCGAGCAAAGGGGAACGAGAAACTCTCCAGTGACCTACCTGTGATAAAAAATTGATGTTTAGTGAGCAATTTGATACAAATCAAAGTTGGATGATCGAAATGAAAAAACATAAAAGTTGATGGCCTACCAAAAAAATTACCCCAAATATCTCTATAGCAAATACAATAATGACCACTTTATAAATATGGTCACAATTACACAAAAAAAAAATTTGTGACTAAATTGTTGTATTTAAAAATATAAGTATTTGTGACAAACCTATATTATCACAAAAATCTTACTATTTGTGATAATTTTATTGACACAAAAAGATACTAAATAGTGGCAAACAAAGTGGTCACAATAGTTTATAAATGTAAAGTCATATTTGAGATACTTTTTTCACATTAGAGAATTTTTTTAGTAGTAAAATATTGTCACACAAGCACATAAAAATATTTAGTATTATATAAAAATAAATAACAATCACCAAAATTTACAAAATTCTAATTTTGAATATATGGAATTCAGAATTTTAATTTCTAAAATATAAATATTATATTATCTTAAAAAAATAATTAAAAAATTATCCTAAACTATTCTCTAATATAAATTTGGCGATGAAGTACTCCGCTTAAATCTCCTTCTTGCTTTGCATACTCCTCTCTTGGAACTTGAATGTTGTTCTCTCGTCTTGATACTTATTTTGCATATTTAGAATAAAAATAGAAATCTAATAAAATAATTTAAAAATTGGAAATTGGCAAAAACACCCCCTAAGTTTGCAACATGCACAAACACAACTCCTAAATTTGTGTATCCCTATACACCTTTTCTTTTTTAAACACAATTATTTTCAAACCCCCAAAGTATGTAACAATGGTTAAAAGAATTAATTTTGAATTTTATGGATGAAATTGCCCTTGCATGGGAAGTTGTGGCAGTGGGACGTGGTTTGATCAGAATACCCTTGGCTGCAATCATTTTTTTGGTTTGAGAGGAAGTGGGTTTTTCTTTTTGGGTAATCCTAAGAGACAATCATTCCTAGCGCAGGTTATGTTTTTTTTCTCTCTTCGCCTCTTCAGCTTTTTCATTTCCAAAGTTGTTTCTGCCTGGACATCCTTTGTTGAACCAGAATTTCCCTTTCAACTAGTGTCTCGAAGGAGAAATCCCACTCAAGTATTCGACATTTCATCAGTTTGCAGTGTAAGGTATTTAGCTGAGGTGGACACCGTTTAAGAAGTTGTGATTATGGTTTTATTTGTAAACTATTCTGTCAGAAAGAATGATTTTTCGGTTTTGTTTTGTGGTTCTGTGTATATTGGATGATATTAAAGTCTGCAGGGAGATTTCTCGGCTAGGGTTTTGTTTTGTTTTTCATTTTTGTCTGTGTACACGATCGAAAGAGATTTTTTGATTGTTATACTGTGTAATGTTTATAATGTATATTACCCTTTTTTTGATATGGTTGCAATTTTAGAAATGAGGTTTCCGTTTAAGAAATAAGGTTTAGTTTAAAAAATTATGTTTCCATTTAAGAATTGTGATTTCTGTTTAAGAAATGAGGTATCTGTTTATGAAATGATGTTTCCATTTAAGAATCGAGGTTTCCATTTAAAAACATATCTTTCCGGTTAAGTTGTTCTAAATACTAATTAATGTATTGTTATTATCGCAGGTTTGTGATTATGACGGTAAACCTAGTTAATGGGCGATGCTACTTGACACCGGTAGTGGAAACTGTGGTTAAATTGAAAGTTTACATGAGTAAACAACACTGGGAGATCATCCAAAGGACACCTGTTACAGCATTCAATGAACTTGAACCTGTATTCCAAGAGAGGGCCCTTCTTGACTCTCTATTGCAAAGGTACGATGACCGCACTAATAAATTCAGGAATGGGGCAAGCCTGCTGAATTTCAGGCTTGAAGATGTGGCTCTCATTCTTGGTCTGCGATGTGATGGAGACGTAGTCATATTTCAAAAGAAGAAAACACACTCAGGTTTTGAAGAGAAGTATTTATCAAAAACTTACGAGAGACACAGAGACTCCATCAAGAGAACATTTGAGCAACTTGTTCGGTAGAGAGGAGAAGAGGAAAATTTTGTCAAACTCCTGATAGTGTACTTAATGGGTACAATTCTCTTCCCAAATACCACATGCTTGGTTCTGAATTAGATTACTGATTATGTTGATGATCTACCTGGCATGGGGCGATACACATGGGTGCAGGTGATGCACAAGTGGCTTATGAAGGACGTTTCACAAACGTCCACTTGAGTGCAAACAAGATGCGCTGGGAAGAAGACCAACACCGGGTACCTTAAAGGTTGTTCAGTCACATTGATCATATAGTTTTACGAGCTGACCGGCATTGGAAAGAAGCTACGTTTTGGCAAAACTCGAAAGATGTTGTGCTACAGTGAAATAGTTATCGGAAGCATGTTGTCATCTCTTGAATGAAAAGGAAGTAATAAATCATGAACAATGTGTTGCAATTGTATGGAATACTGTTATCGCTTAACAATAGTAGCTTTTATTTAAGTTATTATCATTTAAAAATAGTAGTTTCTATTTAAAAATATGCTTTAGTGTTTAACCTTGTGGATTGTTGTTTAAGTATATTGGATATCGTTTAAATACATGAGTTTACTGTTTAAAAACATTTATTATTGTTTAAGTTGAATGATTCCACTGAGATTATGTTGTTTACAAATGTTTGTTTCCTGAACTGGTCGCGGCGAATGAGGATGAAAAAATCTTCGTTCGGACCACCCGCCGAGGGGATGCTATTGCTCCCAAACCACTAACTCGAAGGAAAGATGAGAAGCCAACCTCTTCAAGGCGCACTTGACGTTGTTCCCCATCTTGCAGCCCAACCCACGCATATATTTCTCGGCACCGGACAAGCCCCCTACCCCGCCCGACTCAACACCCCCCCGATGGCAACAACCCTCAACCGAAATATCCCCTCGACTGCAACAGCTCCCCCGACGACAAGAGACGATGTCACTGCACGTCTACTGTAGGCGTGCCAGATAGTGATAACTAAGTTCCCCCGGGTTGTCGCTCTTGTTGAGGCATTGGAAGGACGGTCACAATTGAATGTTATGTCCCTACAAACAAATGAAGTATACGGCACGGACACAACCGAGGTAGCCCCGGTGATTGCCGATGAGGTAAGAGGGATGGCCTCGGATTTTGACGATGAGGACGTAATTGGGATGGCCTCAGATTTTGACGATGAGGACGTAATTGGGATGGCTATTCGAAGATGGCCACATTTGAAGAGGCTTGCGAAAAGAAAAAAAAACAATAATGTCTCTCTCTCCACCGATTGACGATGAAACAATAGCAGCACAATCAGCGGATGATCGGCTGGCTATAGTGAAAACATCTGAGGAAATTGCCCCAACAGAAGCTCCATCTATAGTGGACAAACCTTCAAAGGATGTGTCTATGGTTGATAATATCTTCGGGATTGTTGAAATTATTGCTAAAGAAATACCTGCCTCAGTGGAACTGGCGGACGACAGTGCCGCATCAAAAGTAGACACAATCCCTAATAACACGAAGCAGCAAAGGATATATCTGCGGTTGATGATGTCGTCGTGTCGGAGCTTGACAGGATCATTGATTCTTTTGCGAAAGAAGCAACAATCACAGAACACCAACAACCGTCAACACCAGCACTTGGTAATGAACCAAAAGATGCTGCTGACGAGGGCCAAGGAAACGTCAACGAAAAAACAATGATTGATGTTAATGTTGACAGTATGGTCCTTGCCAACCAACAATACGAAGAAGTGCATAAGGACTTTTTTCCAAGAAAAAAAGATACCATGGACACTTGCACCTTGACAAATTATAGTAGGAGATAATAAGGATCTTTCTGAACTACTGGATAGACTCGTAAGTATGAAGTTTTTATGTGATAATTTAAATATATATGTTAACATTTAAGATAAGTGGTTTCCATTTAAATATGAATTTTATCATTTAACCATATGACTTACTGTTTAACATTGTTAGTTTCCATTTAAATATTTACGTTATCGTTTAAATATATATATAGTTTGCACTTAACTATTTGTGTTTTCGTTTAATTATATCTGTTACCGTTTAACTTCAGGACTATTATTGGGAAGAATGACTATATTAGCACTACACGAGCTAGCCTATTCATGATGCTGGAGGGGAAAGAAATGGTGACAAATGATGTGATGGACGCGTTTGTATGCATAATTCAGAAGTTGCTGAATAGAGTACCATATCGATCTAAGAATCGTGCCTCTAGCACGCGACTACTGGCACTGTTTATGTCCAAGAAGAAAGACACATGTGACACGAGTCTCATTATGATTGGAGATATCGCGCATAACCTGCATGATGTTGACATAGTCATCCTCCCAATAATCATGAATGGCCACTTCCATGTGCTGGTTCTTGATAACGATAAACAAGAATACATGCATTATCCTTCATCCCAAAATGAGGAGTACGACAAAGACACCAAAGACATGGTAAGTTCTTTGTTAAATAGAGTTTGATAAAAAGTAGTTTTTTAATCGGGATTCTAACCTCAAATTGTATATCGTGACGTCAACTATATCGTACCCATTAATTCATGACGGTGACACCCCAAGACAAAAATGAGGAAGTGTTGACTACGCCGTCTATGTCATACGGTTTATCGAACATGTATTTGATAATAAAAATTATGACTACCACAAACGGATGTCCCTTATTTGAGATTAAAGTATGTTGCCCGCATACTTATGGAAGGAAGCGCAGCCGGTATCACTGAGAAAGGCAATTCTTCGACTGGGGGAAAACATAAGTAATATTGTTTTGAAATGTAAAACAATTTTGTTTAATGTTGTATGCTTGTCTATATGCTTGCCTGTCTTTGTTTAGCTTTCAATGTTTCTGTTTAACTTTTTATGTTTACATTGAAAACAGTGTGGTCTCTGCTTAAATATCAATGTTTCTATTTAACATTCAGTATTCCCATTTAATAATCAGCCTTTCTATTTAACTGTCATTGTCTCTCATTAAATATAACTGTTTCTAGTTAAATATCAGTGTTTCTGTTTAACATAATCCCTTTACTGTTATGATAATTCTTATATGTTTACGATAAGATATTTCGTTTGTGTTCATCAAAATGTTTAAGTAAAATGCTTAAGAGACAAAGTCTATGTTTAGAGATCAAAGATTTACATATAAATAAGTTTGTTTCTATTTAAATTTGTTTTTATTTACAATGCCTAGTCGGTAACAGCTTCATTGCAAGTTCTACGATTGTGACCGGATGCATGGCAGCGGCTATAACGTAACTCGCGGACCTCGGACGCTTGCGACTTGATCCTCTTCCGTCTAGGACACCCAGGTTGCCTTCTCATGATAGCCGGACGGAAAGGTAATTCTCGATTATCGTCTGTAGGCTTGTCATAATCGGGTATGGGGAAAATAGGCTATTTATACGCTAATTTGTAATTGTCGACGGTGAAGTAGTCGTTAATAAATCGATGATGTTGGTGTCGGTTTGCATTATTACAGGCCAAGCGTGTTTGCACGGGATACCATAAACTTTCCACCTGCGACATGAGTATGTTTTACCCGATAGATCTACGGAGTTACTGCACTGGTCAATCACTTCATAACGATCATCGATACAACGACCATCATAAAAATTTTGGCTTTCCACGATAAGTACCTCTATCTTCGAATGTATGTCGGGGTATAAGTAGGTCTCCCATTTGTTTGCTTGCTCACGGTGGGTGCATAACATGTGCATCAACTTGAACCTGTATGACGTTGAACATGTATACTTAAACACTGTTATGCTAAAACACTGAAATTTAATCAGAAATAAATATTTTTAAATGATAAGAAAAGACACTAAGAGATTACCTTTATAGTTAAACATAAACAACATTATTTAATTAGAAACAAACAAGTTTAAAGGATAAGAGCCATTTTTAAGGGTTAAATAAAATCAATATTCAAATACCGTATGGAGTCAATCAATTTTGTCACCGGTAAATGTCAAGCTTCTTTGATCCACTCATTGAATGACTCTACGACATTTGAATACATCTCACCCCAACGTTCACCTTTGAACAGATAATTCGACCAATGTGACATATCTGATTTATGAATCAACTAGTGATAGGCTTCAAGTGATGTAGCATGCAGTTCATTCACGGAATCATCAAATTCTTTAGCCGTAAATGCCCATGCAATACGAAAGTATATGGACCATCACTCCTCCTTCATTGCCTTCCCAAGTCTAACATTGGCTTTCATAAAATTGGCCACCAAGTGTCGAAGGCAGTATGCATGTGGGGAAAAAGGGAAGACCTTTGCAATGGCGTTCACAAGGCCCTTAGACTTGTCCAACACAAATGTAATTATTTTTTCATAATCTCCTTCATTGTATAAAGCATCACCTAACTTCGAAATGAACCACGACCAATTGGCATTGGTCTCGTTGTCGATTATACAAAAGGTGATATGAAAAAAACCATTGTTTCCATCTTTACCTATGGTAACCAATAGAGTACCCCGATACTTTCGAAGGAGGTGGGTACCATCGAGAAACAGTAGTGGCCTATAAACCCTCTTGAATCCCATGATACACGCAGGGAAAGAAAAGAATGCACGTTTAAAACGCTCACCGTCTCTTTCCACAATCATAATGCTGCCGGGGTTTATCTCAACCACCTTATCCACATATCAAAGTAACAAATCATAGCTAGAGATGTCGCTGCTGTTGAGGATCACCTGGACATACTCTTTACCATGTTCCCGTAACATATCCTTCTGAATGTCAATGGCCTTGTACAAATGCTGGTCCAGAAGCTTCTGAATTATTC
Source organism: Dioscorea cayenensis subsp. rotundata (assembly GCF_009730915.1). Lineage (NCBI taxonomy): Eukaryota > Viridiplantae > Streptophyta > Magnoliopsida > Dioscoreales > Dioscoreaceae > Dioscorea > Dioscorea cayenensis. Next base: position 6,223,226 of record NC_052487.1, read on the forward strand.
GTGCGCTTACCCATTTTTTGGAAGCTTTCGGATGTGACACCGATCCAATTCAACCACCGTAAGTTGTGCCGGGTGCATTGTCTTGATTCCAAAAGTATTCTTATTATATTTCTTTGATGCATGAAGGCGCCATGGACAACCAACGGCATCACATTCTACAGTCAGCTGGTGTTCTTCATTATTTATAAATTTGAAGTCAAAATCCGTTTGATTGCAAAATTTTGAAGTGCGTCTCTGAAATTGTGAATGCCTAGAAAACATTGTCAAATATCCAACGACAACACCTCAGATTGATCTGATGAGAAAGGAAGGCATGCCACACCATTAGGAATGGATACGCTCGCAGAATCCAAATTCCTGCCACCACTTCAGTTTAAGCGAAAAACATCAATATTTTAAACAGAAACATAAAAGTTTAAACGGAAACTAGAAACTTTAAATGGAAACAGAAAAACTTAAGCGGAAAAGAACATTTTTATAGGGAAACTGGATAACTTTAAACGGAAACTGGGATGGGAAATGGATAACAAAGAAAAACTTATTTTTAAGCGAAAACTGGGATACTAGGATGGTTTTGCTTTGTTTTATGTGAAAACATATTTTTTAAGTGGAAACAAATTATTTAAGTGAAAACATATACTTTTAAGCGGAAACTAGGATAATTAAGCAATAATTAACTTCTACAACTATCTAAACATAAAACATAAAGGAGAACAACTTTATAACAAGAAGAATTTGTTTTTAGTAGAATGCGACAATGACGCATCATCTGTCTCAACCACTAGATGGACTGGAAGTCAACCTCGTTTTCTATCGGACAAACCGTTTTATGTCCATCGGGTGTGACAAACTTCACCCTGACACGGGGAAACATCTAGATCCCATCACTCACATATCTCTGCTAACACTGATTCCCAAGAAGTCAGCGCCGTGAATATTAGCACTCGTCCCTCCTCATTGTATCTAGCAATAGCACAAAAACTCTCCATAATAAACCTGCATTTTTATAAATTGTTACTCTCTCTCGCAAGATGATCAAAAAGAGGGCAAGGAAGAAATTTTCACTTTACCCGGCAACATGCAAAACTCAAATCGAACATTCCAAATGTGGAGGAATTGAAAACTCCAATAATCCAAGGTGATGAGTCTTACAAACTTTGTTTGAGAAAACAAAAAAAGAATGCAAAAAAGTTTGACATGATGTGATTAGGCGGTTTTTTTCCCACCAATTTCAAGGGCAAAGAAGGAATTTCACAACATGGACAATGCCCGAGTGACCTACAGGGGCCAAAAAGCAAGTGAAACAATAACGGAAAGGCTGTTCGGGGATATTCAAAACTTGTAGGGGCTATTTGGGAAGATTTGAAATTTCTGAGGGGTAAACAATAAATTTTCATTTTAAAAATTGCAAAAAAGAATTTTAATTTAATAACAACTTTCATATCATTAATTCTTCTCAATTAGGAAGAGATCGACCAAATTCCATATTTCGTTTGACTTTTATTATTTTAAATAGATAAAAAAATCATTAAAAAAAGAAAATCAAACGATCAAAATTTAAACAAGATATTGCTACTATGAAACATATGATTCAAAGTGTCAAAATAAGAAAATATTAACAAACTACCATCTTTGAAGAGAATTTAATAAATCAAACTTTGAAGATAAAAAAGAGATAAAACAACATAATAATTATCTCTTATCCATCACATAAAATAAGCAAAAGAACTTACGAAAAAAAGAAGCAAATCTTCTCACCATCAATAATGTGTATGTCTATATCTTAAACTAGTTGAATCACTGTTAGTCATTGAATCAAATGAGGCTAAACTATTATCATCGATCTCCATAAACACATAATTACTCACCATTTTTGTTCATTGGGGATATCTATCTTTTTAAAATTTATTTACAAAAAAAATTTATATTATTAATTATATTTTGTTTTTTGAGATTTTGATAAATATCCATTTAATTTTAATTTTAATTTAAAAACTTTTTCTCTAATATTAGAAATCTTAGGCATGATCTAATTTAAAGTCATGTTTTCTATGCCTTGCAAATTTAAAAAATTTTGGGCGATTATTATGGCCACTTGCTTTTTAACATATATATATATATAGAGAGAGAGAGAGAGAGAGAGAGAGAGAGAGAGGGGTACAAGATGGGACGGGCCGGCCCGGGCACGGTGCGGCCCGAGCACTGTACGTGCTCGGGCCGGCCCGGCCCGGATTGCAATCGTGCCGGGCCGGCATGGCCCACCGTACAAGTGGGGTCGGCCCAGCCCAGGGCACTGCCGGCCCCTTTTTTTTTTAAAAAAATTAATTTAAAATATAAAATTTGTAAATTCTTTAAAAATATTGTAAAAATTGTAAAAAATTACTTAAAAATACTAAAAATTAACAAAAATTTTTTTTAAAAAAATCTAAATATCATAAAATATAAGTTTCTTGATTGTAAAAAATATACAACACATAAAGACTATAGAAAAAATAATTAAAAAATATGCAAAAAATTTAAATTTACATGAATAGAAAATTACATAGAAAAAATAGAGATAAATTAAAAATAAATTACAAATAGATGTAGGAAAAACATTGCCATTTATGTAAAAACTATGAAAACAACTTAGAAAATTTCAAACTTCGAAACAATTTAGAAAAAATTACAAACTTCGAAAACAATTTAGAAAATTACAAACTTCAAACTTCATTTGATTAATCTATTTCTTCATCAACACGGGTTGAAGTTGAACTCTCGGATAGTGTAAGGCCCTCTCCGGTATCACTACCTTCTTCATGTATTTGTTGTTCTTGTAACCTATCTTCTGCTTCTAACCAATCCTTCAGACATATGCACATTTGCACTGTTTCTTGGTTCATGCGGCTCCTCTTATCATCGAGTACCCTTTTTCCTGCACTAAAACAAGACTCCAACGCTACTGTAGACATCGGTGGAGTTAATAGATCACGTGCCATGGAGGCTAGCACGGGATAGTTATGTTCTTGTTGTTTCCACCATGAGAAAATATTAAAGTTATTAATTTCTTCGGTAGTAAGAAAATCATTAAAATTATTATTTAAAAAAAGATTTAATTCATGCAAAGAACTAGTACTAGAAGAAGAAGAAGAAGCACAATTATTTTTCTTCTAATCATATTTACAAGATCGGCCGGAGATTTAGTCTTGGAAAGTGAAGAAGAATTTTCAAAATCTCCTGCAAAAGTAGAAGCTCGTTGATTTCCATATGTATGGTTATATTCATTATACATATCATGAAGCAAAGAACGATATTCATCTTTGAAAATTCAATGATCAAGTCCCATGTTTTCATCATAAGAATCAAGCATACAATAAGTACCATCAATTTTAAAATGGGGATCAAGAAACATAGATAAAACGGGAAGAGGGTTGATTTTTGCAAAATATTTTTTAAATTTTAATTCCATAGGAGCAACAATGGGAGCAAAATTAGGATCACATCTATATTTTGCAAAAATTTCACTAATATAATATAAATGTGAAATAGTCATAAAAGTAGTAGGATAATAAGTACCGGAAAAAAATTAGTTGTGGAATTTAAAATTTCCAAAAACTCCTTTATCATATAGCAAACTTCCCAATCATAATTAGTAATTCCAAGGTCGGGAAAAAACTCACGGCAATACATTGTAAGAATATCTTTGTAATCATAAGCACAATTCAATATATTATAAGTTGAATTCCACCTATGAGGAACATCGGAAATAAATTTTTTATATTTTTTCCCCATTTGCCTACAAAATCTTTTGAATTTATGCCTTCGTGAAGAAGCTTTTGTTGCATATAAATAACTCCTCTAACTTTACGAATATGAGGATCAATAATTTTTAGACCATCTCAAACACATAAATTTAATATATGGCATATACAATGAACATGAAAAAAATTTCCGGAAAACATAGGCTCTAAATGCAATTGTAACATATCAACGGCACAATTATTTGCCGAAGAATTGTCAAGAGTGATTGAAAATACAAATTTCTCAATTTTGTACTCATTAATAGTACGCATGATGCAACCGGCAATATTACATGAGGTATGTTGGTATTCTAACTCAATAAAACTCAAAATACATTTTTGCAATGTCCAATTATTATCAATATAATGAGCGGTAACACAAAGATAATCGGAATTATTTGGAGTAGACCAAATATCGGAAGTAAGAGAAATTTTAAATAAACCTTTAGATATTTCGGAAATTAATTTTTCTTTATATTCTTCATAAATAATAAGACAATACTTTCTCATAATAGTCCTTGAAACGGATTTAAAATTCGGATTAAAACCCTTAACTTGCATTTTTATAAACGCGAGATTTTCAACAAGATAAAAATGTTGTTCATTTTGAACAATAAATTTTGCAACCCATTTTCTTGCATTTTCATTGGAAAAAACAAAAGTTCCAATACTTGAATTTGCAAAACTAATTTGTGTTTGGGAAGGTTCATTTGGACTAGTATTATGTTTGTCGGCATGCCTTTTCAAATGACCCGTTCCACCCGAAGTTTGACAAGAAAAATATTTTTTGCATTTTTTACAAACGGCACGAGTCCCTTTGTTTGGAATTTCAACAATATTATAAAATTGCCATACACCCGAAGTTCTTTTTCTTGTGCTTGTTGGAGGCTTGCTACTGGATGCTCCCATATTAGGGGATTCAGTAATAGGCTCATGCTCAGGTTGTGAATCATCAAAATTTTCGGAGTTGTTTTCATTAAAAAAAAATGGTGTATCGAAAGGAAAATTGGGAGAGCCGGCCATTATAAAAAATAAAAAAAGGTTTAGGGTTACCTCAACCTTGATGATGTAAATTTAATTCGTGGTTTTCTTGAAAAGTCCGAATTGATGAATTGATGAAAAGGTTGGGGAATTGCTGGATTGATGAAACACTTGAGCCGGATTTGACAAACTTCAAATCTTGAACTTGAAGAGATTGAAAACTAAGAGAGCTTGGAGTCTTCAATGCTTGAGAGATTAGAACAAGAATGAGTAATTTGGTGTGGAGAAATATGTAAGTGTTTGAGGGTATTTATAGGTTTTTAAAAATTTTTCTAATTCTCAAAAATACCCTTGTAAACTAGCCGCTTTATTGTTGTTAAAAAAAGGGTAAAAAAAGTAATTATATTTCAAAGTCTAAAATAGCTTAAAAAACTAGCCGCTTTTATAGTTGTTAGACGGGACTATAAATGTCATTTTTCAGTATTTAAATAGTTGGAGAAACAAATAATAAAAATGATGGGCCGTCTGGGCCGGCCACGCAACTGCTAGTGGCGAGCCGTGCTAGGGCTGGCCCGCGTGCTTGGGCCAGCCCAGCTCAGGGCGTGCCGCGGGTCAGCCGGGCCCGCGGGCCACCAACTGCTGGCTCGGCACTATAGTCTGTCCGTGCCGAGGCACGGCCCAAACCTTGCTGGGCCATGCCGGGCTCGGGCCGGCAAGGCCCAGTTTGCAACTATATATATATAAGTTGTATTTCTTTAAGATCGTTTTGATTATTTTAGATATTTAATAAAATAAATAATCATATAAAATCCCAAAAAATATATTAAACAAAAGTTTTATATCTCAGACATATACAAATTTTAAATATCATTAAAAATATAAATATTGAGGATTAGGTATAAGTTTGGAGAATTTTTTTTAACATTGATTTTTATCTCGTAATAAGAAATATTTTTAAATTTTGAATATTTTTTAAATTATATATATATATAAGTTGTATTTTTTAAGGTCGTTTTGATTATTTTTAGATATTTAATAAAATAAATAATCTTATAAAATTTCAAAAAATATATAAAACAAAACTTTTATATCTCATAGATATACAAATTTTAAATCTTTTAAAATATAAATATTGAGGAATAGGTATAAATTTGGTAAAAAAAAATTTACATTGATTATTATCTTGTATTTTAAGAAAATTTTTTAAATTTTGAATATTTTTTAAAAGTTTATATATATATATATATACATTTATCCAATTTGGTCCCTAGAATATGTCAAACATACTTTATTTATTAATTTTCTCAAGGTTTCAATTTCTTCTCCAAATGGAAGAATTTTACAACCACAATGGTGATCTTGTTTTCATGATAATATTTAGTAACACTCGCAAAAAGTAAAATATTGAGTAAGGAAAAATATTATTGTTAAAGCAATTGAAAATATTGTGACAAAGTGACAAACTTTAGTCACAAAAAGATTGCGACACTATTAATATATTAATAATGACAATGTAATTGTGAGATATTTTAAATCATCACAATTGTAATGGTATTAGTGACAAAAAAAATCATCACAATTAATTTAAACTATAGTGTAAATTATTTATTTTTTGTCACAAAAACCTCAAAATTGTGGCAAAATAATAAATAACCACATAAAAATTACCACTAAATATCTTAATTCTTGTAGTGAAAAGGGATCCGGTCTTTCCAAAAACAGATTGATAGTGAAATATTAGAAGGCAGGTAAAATAATATCCGTGCATAAATTTTGAAAATAGATGGCATGTTTTTTCTGATTATTTTAATACTATAAATATGCTCTTTTTCATTCATTCAAAATATTTTCAACAATTTTTGTGGTGAAAATTTATTCATTTACTTAATCTTTGAGCTCATGAGAACTCACATGAGTTAACCGGAACTAAGGCAGCTTGAGTGCACCTTGACTAAATAAGGTTGTCAGGCCGCAAGTAAAGTTTCAATGCAAGTTCACATCAACAAAAACAGAAATAGAAAAGAAAAGAAATGAAAAGTGCAGGGTAAAAATTATTTATTGTATTAGAAATATAATTTATTTTAAATATAATTAATTTTAAAAAATTAAAATTTAAAATACAAGAAATTTTAGAGTTAAAAAAAAAAATTTTAGAAACATTGAAATTTTACCTTAATTCCGAGCCGAATAAAAGATCAAGAAGATACTTTTACATCCTAAAAAAATACATTTTGCCAAAACAAAAACAAAAATCTATCCTGTTCGCATAGAGCTCATGGCCATTGAGGACTAGTTCTATCACACATTTTTGTGCCCCTGTCTGAAAGTCTGGAATTCACATTCTCCACGGAGACTCATTTCAGGCCAACAATATTATTGGCATTTAGTGGAAGAAGTGCGTGAATTCTTCATGAGTGAACATAATTATTCAGATACTATTTAGATATGCAGTTTAAAAAATGGTGACATGTGTGCCTTGAACGGTTAATTTAATATACAAATGGATCAAATTAATCCACAGTAAAATTTGATTAAGCTTGGGCCCTTCTACCCATCTTCTTCATTTTTGTACTCATCTTTTTCTAAATCATTGGGCATTTTTTCTTAGTTTTTCTCTATTCTAATAATTTTATTTTAATTGTTGTTTGATCATTAAAATAAATTGTAATTCCGTCCACTCAAAATCTTAAAGAGTTGTTGTTTGTTCTGCTAATTAATTATCCATGTATTAATATTTAATTCGTTGATTATTGTTTAGAGGTTTTAAGTAATTTAATTTAAATTAATTGTAATTAATTTAAATTAATTATAACTATGATTAGTAGTCAGGAGTGGTGTTTAAATTAATAAATTATCAAGTAGCTTTTTTTATATAAATTTTGATAAAATTACCATATACGAAAGAAAAGAATAACAAAATTTAACAATATAATATATATATATATATATATCTGTCAACCTTGACCTTGGTACAAATTTGGACGGTGATTAACCGAGTTGGGAAGCGAGGGACCAAGTCGCAATTTTGTGTAACCAGTTATGGAGTTCTCACTAGAGCCACTGTCTAGAAACAAAGAAGTCTTCTCACGAGTCACATGTGAGGTCACTTCATTCTTCTCTTTCTCATTTTCTCTTCAACGCGTTATGTTAGGTTTGAAGATTCCTTAATCTAATTGTTTCAAAGCAGCTACTTTGACTCCCACTCGGCCAACTTCAAATAATAAATAATCAAACAAAAGAATGGTTTGAAATGGTCAGCCAAACTTTCTTATGACCATGGGCCATCAATCAACTAATCAAAATGCATGAACACATGTAATTAAACTGTTAAACAATTTCCCTTGGCACATCTTCAGTCAAAGCTCCCCTAAAAAAAACCTTTAAAAACCAACCTCCCTCTCTCTCCCTCTCTCAATTCTTTATTCATTCCATGACCTTCGTGTCCTTACTCCTTAGCTAGACTCTTAGAAATGGAGAAGATCACTGGCACTGGAATAGCGCCATTGTATTATGAGAGGCTTGTTGATGTCCTTGCTAAGGGTGAGGTGGAAGCAAGACAATTGAAGGCACATCTAAATGAACAACAACCTTCCTTTGAGTTTTGCAAGGCATCACTAGAGAGCATACACTTTGCTCTCAATGAGGCTATGTCTATTGCCAAAGTAAGCATGCCAGAGAATTGCTTGCCTTCTGTGTGGCTTAACTCTTCTAGCAGCCTGGACTCACCTTCAAGTGACAGTTCTGATCATAAGGATATGCCCAAAAAAAGGTGTGTATTATTATTATTATTATTATTATTATTATTATTATTTAAAATAAGATGAGAGATCCAGACTTATATATTTATATATTTATGTGATAATTGCATGCGTATATTATTATTGTAGGAAATCACAACCTAAATGGAGTAACAAGGTTAGGGTTAACCCAGGAACAATGGATGCCCCTCTTGATGATGGTCATAGTTGGAGAAAGTACGGCCAAAAGGACATACTTGGTGCAAAATATCCAAGGTTCAAAGTCATACTTCTTTAGTCATCAATTCAACCATTAATTTTGACTTCCAAAATCAACTTTAAATAATTCGAATCATTTTTTTTTTTAATTGTTGTTTTATTTTATATGCAGAGCTTATTATAGATGTACTCACAGAATTACACAAGGATGCCTTGCAACAAAACAAGTGCAAAGATCAGACTCAGATCCCTCCATTTTTGATGTGATTTATAGAGGAGAACACTCTTGTTCGAAGAAGATAAAACAAAAAGCTGCTTCTTCTTCTTCTCAAGAAAACAAGCAGGACTTCTTCAGTTTCAATACTGGAGTGAAGATTGAAGGGAATGAACATGAGCGCTCGTCCTCTTCTGTCTGCTTCCCTTCATCTCAAGTACTCACTTGCTTGTCAAGCATGGACAACCATTTCATGGGTAATGACTGCTTCTCAGTTTCGCCATGCATTGACAATCATCAACAGGCAAATGAGTCAGAGTTGAATGACATATTCTTCACTAGTATGACTTCTGCATCAAACTCTTCCGTTGTGGGCATTCATGATTTCATGGACTACAACCCATTTGATCCAAAATTCTTCCATTGAGATTTGCATGCATGAAACTACTGATTTAGAAAGATGTTCTTGTTCTTTTTAAGCTTTTGTCTTTGTTGCTGTTTGAGGATTGAGGTATCTTAATTTAACTGTAGCTTCTTCTTAATTAATGAGGAATGTAACTTGTAATATTAATTTGTTGCAAATAATTTTTTTATTACATATACATATATGATCAATTTTTAACAAGTATGCACGTCCTTAACACGTGGTTTGTATACAATTTTTTTTATTCAAATAAAAATATTTATGTTATAGTCGGGTTTGATTTTTTTATTCAATTGCTTATGTTTGGGTTGCAATTTTCTCAACTCTGTTGAGGTCCAATTAATGTTGATAAAATTTGAAATAAAACCGAACAAATCCTAAACATTTAAAAGTGTCAAATTTTTATTCATTTAACTATTAAAAATAATTAATCCATAATTATTGTTATTTGATGTTTAAAAATAAATTATAATTGTAATTATGTTTCTTGATATTATTTAAAAAATAATTAATTTCTCATAAATAATTTAAAATTATATTTAAGTGCAATGTTAAGAAGAGATTTAGATAAAAAATTAAAAATCTTGAACGTGACTTCTCAATTTTTTTCCTAAGCATCGATAGAAGAGTTCTTTTATCATAGCAAATCTAGATCACCTTAAATTGGTATTATTTAGCTTTGGATTAAAATTAAACTAAAAAATAAAGCCAACCAAACAATGAATACTCTGTTAAAAAAGTAAAAAAAAAACAATTATTGATGAAGATGAACAAAAAAACATAAAATATTAGAAAACCAGTGCCATATATGAAAAAAATGGATACCAAAAAATGATACTTTATAAGATGTTCTGTCTAGACAAATTACATTGATAGCCAAATTAGCACATCTAGATTTAAAACGGAGACAAATTATAAATTACAATTATTAATACATTTAAAAATGATGCTAGTATTTTTTTAATGCTTTAAGAAAAAAATATTTATATTTATTAAAATAATTAATTATATGTACGCATGAGAAACTATCAGAAAAAATTTCATACATATAAATATTAATTGCCACATCTATTATGTGTGGTTGTAATTTGTAAATAATATCTAAATTATCACAATATATTATTTCATTATAATATTTAAAACTTAAAATTTAAGAACACAAAATATACCATAGTAATTATATTTACCTGCTACTTTAATTTATTTGTTTGACTTACAAAATTTAATGAAAATAAATATGATAATTATATTTCAAATAAATATATGCGTTGACTCCCCTATGCGATCATCCTACTAGATAATTTTTTTTTATTTCTTTTTTAGGTAAAATTTTAATATATATGAAAATTTCAAAGTTTCAAAATTTTCATAAAATATATATGGTTTTTATGATGCCCTCAGTAATTTCTTTCATCGTTATGTATTTATCTATTTATTTATTATCATCATTTTTTTAATTCTCAGTCCTTTTGACATGTTATACTGCCGATCAGAGGAGACTTTATGTGGGGCTATCTTATTGGAACTTCACTGGGATCGGAATGCACAAAAAATTAGCAGAAAGGGCCACCAACCTCTTTTCTGCAAGTCCTCTTTTCTTAACATGATTCTGTTAGGTCACCGTCTTATAATTTTCTTCGTGCACCATCTAAAGGCAATAACTTCATCAAGGGAGGTTGCCTTAAATAATTGGAAAATGATCTTGTTGTAAATGCAATAAGAGTTTAGAACTAATTGTATTTTTATTTTTATTTTTGATAATGACGACAAGCACCATGAAAAGGATAGACATGTTGGGAGATGCAGTAGTTACGATAGTTTAGTGACCCATAAAAATTTACTATGTAGGGTGGGCTAATACACAGCAGAATGATGATTTGCCACATGCGCCCAAAATAATATATCATGAATGTTATCTCATGATATTAAATCTCCCATTGGCATCAACTGATCTAAAAGAGAAGGAGAGTACTGCTCCTCTCATGACCCAATGAACATTGAATAAACAGTACTATACTACTATAGTATTATACAATGCTTGCACAATATTACACAATATCTAAGCCAAAGGTTTTTCAATCATGGATTTCATCGTTCTAATGAAATACCATTGGTACCCGTGATTCTCTAGGTCGAGATATAAAGGCAACATCAAACAAAGATAAAGCTAAGGAAATGATTTTCCCATCCCAGAAAGAGATATTGATCATGATTTTGCCATACATAAAACATCTTTTGTCACAGACTATAACCAAGTGGGAGACTAAATTTATTACTTGGATATGTAATTGCTTCAGCTTTCAATGAAGTCCCAACCTCTTCATGCATTTAAAACCGTCATCTAATATTTGCTCCATTTCATATTTGTATCTGAATCCAAAATCTTACAGCTTAATTGAAGTGGATGATTCTCTCGGGATGTTCATCTTCAACTCTAAACAAAAGAACATCTTTAATTATAAACATTAGTAGTTAACCTCTAAATGTTAAGAGAAAGGAATATTAGTAATTAAAATTATGAACTTTGTTAACTTACCCTATAACCACTTCCCTCTAAGGATGTAGTAATTAAAATTATGAACTTTGTTAACTTACCCTATAACCACTTCCGTCTAAGGATGCTTGCATGCGAAGTGTTGCGCAATGTCATGTATTAAAGGATAACAATTTGCACATAAGAACCTACCAGCCATAGAAGGTTTCTCCATGCAAAAGATATGAGCTTCGCAGACATCATCAACGTGAACCAAAGGTACTGATCCTAACAATCCTTGTAGAAACTCTAGTTGTCTGTAACACTGTTCTTCATCGGTAATCAGTGCTACAATGTTTCTTACACTAAGATGCATGTATGGTAGTAGTGTTGCTGTGAGATGTTGAGAAATGCTTGAAAAATATCAAGTGAAGAAGGTGCTGACTTGTCAACTCTGAAGAAGAATAGTTTGACCTAGTTGACCTCAGTCAAGAGCCAATGAAAGCTGAGATTTTCCACTCAGCCTGATCTTATTATTATATTCATAATACCTTTTTGTCAACCAACCGGAGAATGGGGACAAGATCCCTCCTTTATGCCAGGTCATACATCCTAGGTTTATTGTTATACTAGGTTTAGATTTAAAAGTTACTTTTTGGATGTGTTGGGACTCTAATGCAATGATGTAGAACTTTTTACTTATTTGATATTTAATGTTTTGTGTGTTGGCTAGTATCTGTGTGCCAGAAAAATCCATTCAGTGGAAAAAGCTTGTGTCTTGTTGCTACTTCGAGTTATCTTCTCATATTTTCAAATACTATATCTTATTGGTTACCCAACTTTGACAGTTTATCTAGTTAACAGTGGTATCAGAGCTATTTCACTTGTTTGTGGCGATGGCATCAAGCAACAACCAATCTACTGGAGTTTCGGGACCAGCTGTACCTACTTTTGATGGTGAAGATTATGATCTCTGGTGTCTTATGATGAAGACTTTGTTTAGATCACAAGATCTTTGGGAACTTGTGGAGAAGGGGTTCTCGGAGAAGGAAGATGAAGCCAAGGTGAGGGAGAACAAGAAGAAGGATGCCAAGGCATTGTTCTTCATACAGCAAGCTCTCTCTCAACCCATTCTTGCCAGGATTGCCTCAGCAAACACAGCAAATGAGGCGTGGGTTGCTTTGAAGAAGGTGGTTCATGGAAATCCCAAGGTAGTGGCTGTCAAGCTTCAAACATTGAGGCAAGATTTTGAAAACCTCAGGATTAAGAACACAGAAACGGTTCAAAATTATATCACAAGGGTTGTAGACCTTGGAAACCAGATGAAGAGTTTGGGAGATACTATTTCGGAAGCAATGGTTGTTAGGAAGCTGTTAAGGAGCTTGGGACTCAAGTTCAACCATGTTGTCACTGCCATTGAAGAGTCCAAGGACCTCACGAAGCTCACCATGGAGGATGTGAGTGGATCTCTGGTCGCTCACAAAGCCAGGCTGCTAAGACAAGCCGATGATCAAGTTGGTAAAGAAGAGAAGGCTTTCCATATCAAAGGTGAAGCAGTGAGTGTTAGAGACAAGGAGAAGGGAGTCTCTAAAGGTCGAGGAAGAGGTTTCTCTCGTGGGAGATTCCGAGGAAGAGGAAGAGGTCGATCAACAGATAATCGGCAGCAACAAGGAGACCAAAGAAGTTATAGAAGTAATGTGCAGTGTCACGTATGCAAGAAATTTGGGCATATGAAGATGGATTGCTGGGACAAAGATAAATCTGGTGAGAAAGAATCAACAATGGTTGCTGAGGAGAAGGATGTAAGCAATTTATTTATGGCTCAATGTGAAGATGAAAGAAGAAATGCAACAATATGGATAGTTGATAGTGGTTGTTCTAACCACATGACTGGCACAAGGGAGCTGTTCAGTAATCTTGATGAAACTCAAAGAATTAATGTGAGATTGGGAGATGACAAGGAGATACAAGTTCAAGGAAAGGGAACGGTATCTCTTGCAGCCTCAAAAGGAAGAACTAACTTCTACATGATGTTCAATATGCCCCAGGACTAGCGCACAACCTTTTGAGTGTTGGGAAGTTGCTTGCCTGTTGATATTCCGTGATGTTTGTTGAGAACTCATGTGTAATTCGGGATGAAAAGTCTGGGGCAGAGCTGGTGAGTATATCTAAAACTAAGAATAACATGTTTCCTCTTGATATCTCCAGGGTTGGAAGAGTAAATGTGGCAATGAGTGTGAAGGAGAATGCTAAGCTGTGGCACTTGCGACTTGGTCATCTGAATTTTGAGTCTTTGAAGCCATGAAGAGTAATGAAATGGTGTCTAGGTTACCTAATATCATCAAAGAGCATCATTGTGAGACATGTGTGATGGAGAAACAAGTAAGGAAGCCATTTCAATCTAAAAATTCTGGGAATGCTCAATTCCCCCTGCAGCTGATCCATGCGGATATCTGTGGACCCATGCAAACCATCTCTTTGGGAGGAAGAAGATATTATTTGCTGTTTGTAGATGACCATACACGCATGTGTTGGATATATTGTTTGAAACACAAATCAGAAGCCTATGAGGTTTTTCAAAAATTCAAACAGATGGTTGAGAATCAATCTGAGTTCAAAATCAAAGTGCTGCGCACCGACAGAGGGGGGAGAATTCACAAGCAGTGATTTTTACGCATTCTGTGATAAGCATGGCATTATAAAGCAGCTCACTGCTCCATATTCGCCCCAACAGAATGGGGTCTATGAGAGAAAGAATCGAACCATCATGAATATGGCTAAATCAATGATGAAGGAGAGAGGGTTGCCAAATACTTTTTGGGGGGAAGGTGTCAATGCAGCTGTGTATATTATCAACATTTCACCTACCATTGCCTTGAAGAATATAACTCCCTATCAAGCTTGGCATGGATGTAAGTCTGTGAAATGTATTTTTATTGGATACTGCCTTGATTCCAAGGCATACCGATTATTTAATCATGTATCTTCCAAGGTAATTGTAAGCAGGGATATAACATTCTGTGAATCTTTGGGCTGGAATTGGAACTAGAGAGGGAATGCTGAAGCTGCTCCACTGATCGTGTATGAAGATGCATCAGAAGAAACTGATGGGTTATCTGATAAAGCTGATGAAGTGATGGAGTCTTTAGCAACAAATGAAATAACTCAAGCTGAAGAAATTAGTGACACTAGTGGTGTGTCCTCCTTAAGCGAAAGATCTCCTGCAAAGAAGACTAAATCATTGAAGGAGATATACGAGAGCTGCACATTTGCTCTAAATGTAGCGGATCCTATCTTATATGAAGATGCAGTCAAAAATGAAGTTTGGAGGGTGGCCATGGATGAAGAGCTGGATGCTATTAATCGAAATGACACCTGGGAACTAGTAGACCTTCCATCTGACAAGAAAGTTGTGCAGTTGAAATGGGTTTACAAGACGAAGTATCACTCAGATGGGAGGATACAAAGGCATAAAGCTCGATTAGTGGCGAAGGGGTACACTCAAGAAGCTAGTATTGACTACAATGAGATCTATGCTCCAGTCGCGAGAATGGAAACAGTGAGGTTTCTTCTTGCGTTAGCTGCACAAAGGAGATGGCCGGTGTACCAATTTGATGTCAAGTCTGTCTTTCTAAATGGAGTAATATTGGAAGAAGTATATGTTGAGCAACCTCATGGTTATGAGATGAAAGATGAAGAGATGAAGGTCCTCAAGCTCAAAAAGGCCTTGTATGGGCTTAAGCAAGCCCCCAGGGCTTGGTACTCGAAGATTGATGGATACCTGCAGAGAAATGGATTCGTGAGAAGTGTTAATGAGCACACTTTATACAAGTGAGTTAATGGTGATGATCAGCTGCTGCTGATGTGTATATATGTGGATGACATTGTATACTTAAGTTCCTCACAAGACATGATAGAAGAATTCAAGCAAGAGATGAAGAGTGCATTCGAAATGACTGATTTGGGCCTTCTGAGT
This sequence comes from Dioscorea cayenensis subsp. rotundata, assembly GCF_009730915.1. NCBI lineage: Eukaryota > Viridiplantae > Streptophyta > Magnoliopsida > Dioscoreales > Dioscoreaceae > Dioscorea > Dioscorea cayenensis. Next base: position 6,239,029 of record NC_052487.1, read on the forward strand.
TACTTTCTGGGCTTGGAAGTGAAACAATCTGAAGGTAGTGTGTTTGTGTCACAAAGAAGATATGCTGAGGAAACTTTAAAATTGTCAAATATGCAGCATTGTAAACCAGTCTGCACACCAATGAATTGCAGTGAAAGGTTGCAGTTTGAGGATGACTCTAATTCTGTAGACATGAGAAGTTATAGAAGTTTGATTGGCCGACTTCTCTACTTGACTCACACATGTCCAGACATTGCATTCGCTGTTAGTATGCTGTCAAGATTTCTCAGCAAGCCAGCTAAAAGTCACCTCAATGCGGCCAAACACTTGCTGAGATACATTGTTGGAACGTGTGCTTATGGGCTGAGATATACTGAGTCAGATGATTGCAAATTGAGAGGTTATACAGATAGCGACTGGGCAGGCTCGATTGATGATCGGCGCAGCACATCTGGTATGGTTTTTGAGATTGGATCTGTAGCAATCTCGTGGGGCTCCAAGAAGCAGGATGTCACTGTGCTTTCAACAACCGAGGCCGAGTATATAGCTGCTACTGCAGCAACTTGCCAAGGAATATGGTTGAAGAGACTGATGGAAGATTGTGGAATGAAACAGGATGGTCTTATTGAAATTTGGTGTGACAATCGATCTGCAATTGAAATCACCAAGAACCCGCCACACCATGGCTGGACCAAACACATTGACATTCATTTTCATTTTATTCGCAACTTAGTCTCCGATGGATCCATAACACTGAAGTACTGTAAATCTGAGGAACAAAAGGCCGATATTCTCACCAAGGCTTTGATAGTGAAGAAACATATCTATCTGAGGATGTTGCTGGGTGTTGAGGATTTTCAAGCAAGGGAGAGTGTTGAGAAATGCTTGAAAAATATCAAGTGAAGAAGGTGCTGACTTGTCAACTCTGAAGAAGAATAGTTTGACTTAGTTGACCTCAGTCAAGAGCCAATGAAAGGTGAGATTTTCCACTCAGCCTGATCTTATTATTATATTCATATTACCTTTTTGTCAACCAACCGAAGAATGGGGACAAGATCCCTCCTTTATGTCAGGTCATGCATCCTAGGTTTATTGTTGTACAAGGTTTAGATTTAAAAGTTACTTTTTGGATGTGTTGGGACTCTAATGCAATGATGTAGAACTTTTTACTTATTTGATATTTAATGTTTTGTGTGCTGGCCAGTATCTGTGTGCCAGAAAAATCCATTCAATGGAAAAAGCTTGTGTCTTGTTGCTGCTTCGAGTTATCTTCTCCTATTTTCAAATACTGTATCTTATTGGTCACCCAACTTTGATAGTTTATCCAATTAACAGTGAGATGGGGTGCTAACCTGAAGAAAGGAAGTGAGATAGAACGCAGTGTGGCTTGGCTGCAATATTAAACTTTACTTGAATAGCATATGCACTCATGGAGTGCTTTTACAGAACTTGGTTTGACCAAACATGACTCTACTACTAAGGCTTTGGACACAACATCCAATATCTTTGACTTAGTACAATTAAAACTTAAATGAAGACAAGACATGACACTAAAATAGTAACAACATAGACCTTGCACACAAACTCATGCATCCATCTCATACCAAATAAATAACAACCAATCACATTCCAGCTTCATGGTTAACATGTCATCCATGCACATGATTTATGAATCGCTTCTCAACACCCTCTCTTGATTCAAAATCACATATGCCAAACCTGCTCCTCATATAATTATGCTTCTGAACACTCAACGGTTTAGTGAATATATCCGCGGTTTGTTCCTCAGTGCTGTAGTGCAGTAACTCGATGACTCCGGTTGAGACCAAGTCCCTGATAAAGTGAAAACGAATGTTGATATGTTTAGTTCTTCCATGCATCACCAAATTCTTCGCAATAGCAATTGTCGACTTGTTGTCACATCGGATCAGTGTAGCCCCCATCTGCTTTATTCCACAATCCTCCAGCGCCTTTCGTAGCCATACAACCTAATTAGCAGCTGTTATCACCACTAGATACTCAGCTTCGGTCGTTGAAAGTGCGGTGATGTCCTGCTTCCTGGACCCCCATGACACTGCCCCTGCTCTGAGATTGAACAATAAGCCGGACGTGCTTTTTCTGTCATCAACGCTGCCTACCCAATCACTGTCAGAGTATCCCTATAATTTGCACTCCAAGCCTTTATAGTACCAGATGCCCAAATTCCTGGTTCCAGTAAGATATCTCAGCAACCGTTTCCCAGCTCCCAAGTGTTGTTTGCAGGATTTGCCATGAACCTGGATAGTATTCCAACGATATAAGAAATGTCTGGGTGTGTGTGAGTGAGGTACAATAGTCTCCCAATTAGGCTCCTGTAGATCCTAACATCCGCTTGCCCCGTTCCATCCTCTGACTGAAATTTTTCATTCAAGTTCATAGGGGTTGTAGCACGCTTGCAATGTTCCATGCCAAACATCTTCAATATATCCTCTATGTATCTTCTTTGAGTGATAAAGATACCATCATTCTTCTATTTCACTTCAAGCCCAAGGAAGTAATACAGTCTTCCTAGATCCGTCATTTTAAAAGTTTTCTTCATATCATCCTTGAACAATTCAACCATTGCTTGTGAGGAGCTCATGTACACTATGTCATCCACATAGATGCACATTAATAATAAACTTCCATCTCTATCCACTCTCTTATACAATGTATGCTTGTTGACTTTTTGTTCAAACCCTTGTTGCAACAAATGGCCATCAATCCTTGCATACCAGGCCCTGGGTGCTTGTCTCAAACCATATAATGCTTTCTTGATTTTGAAGACTTTTGCTTTTTCTCCAATTTTCACATATCCTAATGGTTGTTCAACATAAACCTCCTCTTGTATTATCCCATTCAAAAAGGCTGATTTCACGTCGAAATGGTACACTGGCCAGTCAAGTTGAGCAGCGATCGCGAACAACAACCTCACTGTCTCCATTCTTGCAACCGGTGCGAACACCTCTTCAAAATCAACCACTGGTTGCTGTGCATACCCCTTTGCTACTAAGCGGGCTTTGAACTTTTGGACTTTGCCTTGAGCATCAAACTTGGTCTTATATACCCACTTTAGACCAATGACCTTCTTCCCAGTTGGGTGCTCCATGAGATCCCAGGTGTCATTCCTCTCAATGGAAGCAAGTTCCTCATCCATTGCTTTCTTCCACACATCTTCTTTCACAGCTTCCTCATAGATGATTGGATTTACAATATTAAGAACAAAAACACAATTTTCATAGACATCACTCAATAACTTCACCTTTCTAGCTGGTGAGCCATCTGTTACAACCATCTGAGTGTTAACATTACTTGTTGTTGCATGTGAGTCTTCATGGCTGTAATTTGGAGAGTCATAGAGGTTTTCTTCTACTTCAACTGAGGAAGAGATCTTCTCCTTCTCTTGTCGTAGTTGTACCTCCTCTCGAGGTGTTCTCCAATGGCACTCTTGCAAGAACCGGTGCAGCTTCTTTCCAATTCCAACAGGCATACTCATGTAATACTATGTCTCGACTAACAATCACTTTACGAGTTAGAGGATTGTATATCTTATATGCCTTGGAGTTCTGGCTGTAACCAATGAAGATGCATTGCTCTATCTTCTCATCAAGCTTGTTTAACATCTGCTTTGGAATCAACGAGAATGCCACACAGCCAAAGGTTCTCAAATGACCAACATATGGTTTCACACCATTCCACGCTTGATATGGTGTCATTCCGGCCAGTGCACTCCTGGGCAAGATGTTAATCAAGTAAACTGAAGTTACAATCACCTCAGCCTAGAAAAGAATTGGAAGATCCTTACTCTTCAGAAGACTCCTTGTCATTTCCATTACAGTTCTGTTTTTCCTCTCCACTACACCATTTTGCTGTGGTGTATAAGGTGCAGTGAATTCTCTTCCAATACCATGTTCATCACAGTACTCTGAGAAATCATGGTTTAAGAACTCTCATCCTCTGTCCGAGTGTAAAATCTTGATAGAAAGGCCAGACTGCTTCTCCACCAAAGCTCTAAACTTCTTGAAGATCTCCAAAGCCTCTGATTTGTACTTGATGCAATAAATCCAGCACATCCTGCTAGATCATCAACAAACATTAAGAAAAATCTATTACCTCCCATGGATTCGGTCTGCATTGGACCACAGATGTCCATATGCACAAGTTCGAGGTTCTTTGTAGCTCTAAGAGCCTCCCCAACTGGAAATGGATTTCTGCTTTGCTTTCCCAAAGGCAATCTTCACACTGGTCATCTTCTATAATACTTGGAAGTCCTGTCACCATCTCATTCTGCTTCAACTGTCGTAGTCCACCATAGTTTAAATGTCCATAGCGCAGGTGCCATAGCCTCGAAGTCTTTTGAATATTCTCAGCTATATTCAAGCTTCCCATTCATGTGACGTCAATGGGAAACATGTTGTTGCATATCTGTGGAATGCTAACAAACACTTCTCCTGTGTTTGAGTCTTTGATAGTACATATATTGTTGGCTAACATCACAATATACCTAGTTGCCAAGAGTTGACCGACGCTCAATAGGTTATGTGCAAGGCCCGTCACGTATTGAACATTTTGCAGTATCTTGGTTTCCCCTTGTAATGTATTCAGCTTCACTATTCCTTTTCCTTCCACAATTATCTCCTTATTGTTCCTAAGTTGCACGCTGAGCTTAACAGTTTCATCTAGATCACTGAAGAGACCTCTATCTCCGGACATATGGTTGGAACATCCACTATCAACCAACCATACACCTTCATCACGCCCTTCACTTATAAGTTGCACCATGAACAAGTTGTTTTCTTTTGCTAACTCTGCGACAAGTGTTGTTGGCTTCTCTGTGTTCTCTACACTCTTGTCTCTAAACCAGCAGTTTGCACGGATGTGGCCATACCTTTTGCACAGGTGACACTGGATGTTTCCTCTATAGAAGGATTGTTCACCTACTGCTTGTGAAGAGTCTACTCCCCATGCTCTTCCTCTGCCACGACCTCGTCCTAGCAACCAACCTCTTCCTTGTCCCCAAGTTGAAGATTCATCACTATCCCGAAAGTTGTAGGCTTGGCCACGAACATACAAAGCTTTTTCTTCAACATCATCGGCCTGACTTTTGAGTCTTGACTCATGAGCGCGTAAGGATCCACCCAACTCCTTCATGGTAAGTTTAGTTAGGTCCTGAGCCTCCTCGATGGCCGTCACCATAGTGTTAAACTTTTGTCCAAGGCTTTGTATCACCTTACCGACAACCATGGACTCAGTTAAAGTGTCACCCAAGCCACGTATTTGATTCACTATTTCGGCCACTCTAGATATATAGTTTTGGACTCCTTCGTCACTTCTGATCCTAAGGTTTTCAAAAGACTGCCTCAAGGTTTGAAGCCTCACAGCCATAACCCTGGTATTTCCCTGGTATACGGTCTTCTAGTTATCCCAGGCTTCTTTGGAGGTTGAAGCATCTGCAATCTGAGAGAACTAGACGGTGTAGCGCCTGTTGTATGAGAAACAGAGCGTGAGCTTCCTTCTTCTTGTTGTCCCTCATGACGGTGGCATCATCATCCTCGGAGAAGCCATTCTCCACCAGATCCCAAAGTTCATGAGATCAAAATAGAGTGCGCATCATAACACTCTAATGCTCATACTCCTCTCCATCAAACATTGGCACTGAAGTGTGTGATATAGGTGGTGTGCCTGTGTTGCTGCTACTTGATGCCATAGTTGAAGAAGAGCCTTGCCGGAGTAGAGCCAAGCTCGGCCGGATCATAGAAGGGCTCTGATACCACTGTTTGCTCAGAGATGGAGTGCTAACCTGAAGAAAGGAAATGAGATAGAACACAGTGTGGCTTGGCTGCAATATTAAACTTCACTTGAATAGCATTTGTACTTATGGAGTGCTTTTACAGAACTTGGTTTGACCAAACATGACTCTACTACCAAGGCTTTGGACACAGCATCCAATACCTTTGACTCAGTACAATAAAAACTTAAATGAAGACAAGACATGACACTAAAATAGTAACAACATAGACCATGCACACAAACTCATGCATCCATCTCATACCAAATAAATAACAACTAATCACATTCCAGCTTCATGGTTAACACCTCATCCATGCACATGATTTATGAATTGCTTCTCAACAAGTAGCGTGTCACCTCCAACCAGGCCACAAGCAAAGCTTACAATCTCCATTCCTTCTCTCTCTCTCAGCCAATGATTTTGAGAGGATGTGTAAGCCTGATGATCATTTTACCATGCATGAGTTTATTCACTGTTATTTGCAATGAAAATTAAAGATATATATAGATAGGTCATTGACCTTCTCATGATCCTTATAGTGAGAGAATGAGAGGTTGAGAGGTGTCCAGCAAGACTCATCAATGGTGTGGTTGAAGCCAGCACCATTTTCTTTGAGAGGTGATGAGGCTGTGACTGAGCCTGTGTAAATGACTCGTCTCACAGACCCTGAAAGTTCGCATAACTTCAAGATGGTTCTCACTCCGATCACTGCTACTTCTATGGACCCCGCCCATGCATTAAACCTTGCTTAGGATGCTAATCATTTGTTTTCTTTTTCCCATAATCCCTCTTCTCCTTGTCATCTTGCTGTTAAAAGTTTGTTAAAAGGAGGAATTCCCGGAGGATTTTCCAGGTTCCATCACATCTATGTTTTGCTATCAAAACAAGTTTCAACCTCCTTGCCTCCTTTCTCCCTCCCTTTCTTCCTTCATTTCCTTGGTTTCCATTACTATTCCACTTAGAGCTTCAAGGGCAAGGAGTATTATGGAGCACTATAGCGACCGACACTGCTTTTAATTTTTTCAACAATTTGAAAGTGAAAATCTAAGTTAATTATGGCTATACCAACCATAAAGTCCCTTCCCAACCTGTCAAACTAGAGCCCCTCGACAGCACTAATTACCACAGATGGTCGCAAAAATTGCTCATCTTCTTCGAGCAATTGGAGGTCGATTATATCCTTTTCACTGACCACCATGATGACCAACTGGATACCATCTCCATCCTGGCTATGTCTGTTGCTACATCACCAACTGACCAAACCAAGAAGGCAGTTGGGGACACTAAGGCTAAGTTTGAGAAGGACAACAAGACGATCCGTGAGCACCTCCTGAACCACATGGACGACCCTCTCCTCGACCTGTTTGTCAACCAAAGGTATGCTAAAACTATCTGTGATACCTTAGAAACTAGATATGGTGCAGATGATGTAGGCAAGAAGAAGTATGTGGTCAGAAAGTGGCTACAATTCTAGATGGTGGATGGGAAATCTATGATGGACCAAGTCCATGAGTAAGAAAACTTGGTGGCCAACATCCTATTTGAGGGGATGAAGATGTGTGAGACACTATAGGCCAATGTGTTGATAGAGAAATTCCCACCGTCCTGGAGTGACTATGAGAACCATCTCAATCATAAGAAGAAGAACCTTACCTTGCAGGAGTTGGTTAGCTACATGCTCACTGAAGAGGAGAAGCGACTGAAAGATAAGAAAAGCTCAAACTCCTCTATGTCTGCATGGCATGGTAGACTATGACATGTGAATGTTGCATCCATTAAAAGGCTTAAAAACTTGCATCATATCAATGCATTTGAGTCTAGTAATCATTTTAAATGTTTAGTTTGTGTAGAAGCAAAATTTATGAAAAAGCCTTTTAAACCTGTCACATCTAGATGCACTAAATTGCTTGAATTGGTATATTTTGACTTGGCAGTTTTTAAAAACACTATGAGTAAAAGCGGAAAAAAATACTATATTGCTTTTGTGGATGATGTTTCTAGGTACACAGGAATTTACCTTTTAAAATCAAAAGATAAGGTTGCTAAAATGTTTTTAAAATATAAGGCAAAAGTTGAAAACTAATTAGACAGAAAGATAAGAGGAACAAGGTCCGAAAGAGGTGGTGAGTATGGTGCATATTTCCTTAAAGAATTTTATGAATTGCATTGCATAATACATGAAACTAGTGCACCATACACACCACAACAAAAATGGCATAGCAGAATGTAAAAATAGAACTTTAAAGGAAATGATGAATGCCATGTTGTTGAGTTCTGGATTATCTGATAACATGTGGGGGGAAGCAGTGTTTTTTTACTTGTTTTGTTCTTAATAGAGTCCCTCATAAGAAGCTGGATGAGACACTCTACGAGAAGTGGAAGGGTTTTGCACCTAACCTGAACTATTTGAAAGTGTGGGGGTGTTTAGCAAAGGTTGCATATCCGTTATTTAAAAAACCTAATGTTGTACCAAAAACGTTTGATTGTGTTTTATAGGTTATGCTCATAACAGTACAGCTTATAGATTTATGTGCTTGACTGAAAATTCCATTTGTGAGTCTAGAGATGCAGAGTTCTTTGAGCATACATTTCCTATGGTCAAGGTTGTTGGCACTTCCATTGGTACTTCAAACACTGACCAAGTATCTATCTCTTTTCCTTCAACTTCTGAACCTGTTCGGTATGAACTTAGGAGGAGTAAGAGAAGAAAAACTGAGAAAAATTTTGGGTATGATTTCTTATCAGCTTTCATAGTAGAAAACCTAGATAAGATTAATGATCAGTTTGCATCTTTGTTTTTAATTGACGAGGATCGTAAAACCTACCAAGAAGTTTTAACTTCAATAGATTCTAGTTTTTGGAAAGAAACCATCAAAAGAGAGCTAGATTTTATTATTATGAATCACACATGGGATATGGTAGATTTACCTATAGGCAGCAAACCTATTAGGTGTAAATGGATCTTTAAGAAAAAGAATAGACCGGATGGTTCAATTAAGAAGTTCAAAGCTAGATTAGTGGTTGTGAGCTATACTCAAAAGCAAGGTATAGATTATTTTGATACATATTCTCCTGTAACTAAAATTGCTACCATTAGATCTTTGATTTCCCTTTTAGCAATTCACAGCCTAGTGATATATCAAATGGACGTGAAAATGGCCTTTTTCAATGGTGATCTAGAGGAGGAGATATACATGGTACAACTTGAGGGCTTTGTGATTCCCGGTCAAGAACACAAGGTATGCAAACTTAAAAAAAAAATCCCTTTATGGGCTTAAACAAGCAACCAAGCAATGGTATGCGAAATTTGATCATACTTTGCTTAGTAATGGTTATAAAGTTAATGCATCTGATTCATGTGTTTACTCTAAATTGTTTGGGTTTCAATGTGTGATAATTTTGTTATATGTGGATGATATGCTTATTTTTGGTGCCAACTTGCATATGATTAATGAGACCAAGTTGTTTTTGTCTTCACATTTTGATATGAAAGATTTGGGTGAAGCTGATGTAATTCTTGGTGTCAAAATTAGGATAAATGAAAATAGATTTTCTTTAAACCAATCACACTATATTGAGAAATGCTAAAAAGATTTAATTGCTTTGATGAGACACCCGTGAGAACACCTTGTGATCCAAGCATGTGTTTTAAGAAAAACAAAGGTAATAGTGTGTCTCAAGCTAAGTATGGAAAGGTCATTGGTAGTGTTATGTTTTTAATGAATTATAGTAGACTTGACATTAAATATGCTATGAGCAGATTGAGCAAGTACACTCATAACCCTAATAATGAGCATTGGAGTGCACTTTGTCATTTGTTGAGGTATCTTAGGGTACCATGGATTTGTGCTTTCACTTTAACAAATTTCATGCAGTGTTAGAAGGATATTGTGATGCAAACTGGGTGACTGATAATGAAGAGGTGAGCTCTATGAGTGGGTATGTGTTCACATTGGGTGGATGAGCTATTTCATGAAAATCAACCAAGAAAACATGTATAGAATGCTCCACCATGGAATCTGAGTTTATAGCTCTCGAGCTAGCGGGCCAAGAGGCGGAGTGCCTGAGAAACCTATTAGGAGACATGCCCTTGTGGGGGTCGTCTACACCAATCTCCCTACATTGTGACTCACAAGCTGCCATTGGTGTTGCCAAGAACTATGTTTATAATGGCAAGAGGAGGCATATTCGCATTAGACATGGTGCGGTTAAGCAGCCATTAAGGAATGGAGTTATCTCCTTGGAATTTGTGAGATCCGAGTGGAATTTGGTAGATCCTCTCACTAAAAGATTTACAAGGAGGACCATTCTTGAGTCATCAAGGGGAATGGGTCTAAAAGCCATAGAGTGATTATATATTCTCTATTCCTACTCTTTATTGTGATTGTATTCATAGCCCTATGTGTTGGGTGGTCCTAGTGAGGACTTGATGAATGAGTTGATGACTTTGTGATGTATGAGTCTTGTGGACTCTTAAACCTTCATAGCTCTTTCTATGAGTGGTCCTTTTGTGATATGGACTTGATGAAGTTATTTTATATGAGTGTGAAGATGGGCTGCCTTCTATGAAAGAATAAAGAGTTTTTTTGTTCTAGAGCACTCATAAGAACTCAAGGTGTATGCACATGGCCTTCAATAGCGCTTTGATAAAATTGTGTCACGGAATAGCTTACATTAAGGAGTTAATACGTGTTGTGGAGGTCTTAGCTTGAACTTTTGAAAGTTCAAGAATTATTTCACTGTCATTAGCTAACTTGTTGCCTCACTTCACTATGCATTAATTTAATCGAAAGATATTGATGCTTAAGTAATAAAATTCCTACAATTACCCAGAAATATTGTTTTTTACTAGCTAGTCATTCATGGGGGATTGTTGGGAATGACTACTAAAAAGATTTTTAAAAAATATGTTGGTTGGTTTAAAACATGTCCTGTTGTGGTTTGAATTGTTCAACAAACTAATAGTGCTTATCTGCTATGATTAATTTTCAAATTTGGTCACACGTTTTTTATAACAACCTGATACTTTTTTTTTGTTTTAAATTGCAATATTTAGATTTTAAAATAAAAAGATAAGATAAGCTTTGGGGTTTTAAATAAGACACGGAATTTCTTCTTCTCTAGGGTTTTTTTTCTCTTTTCTTTGGGCTTTGGCTTTTGGGTAATTGGTGCTATTCCAACTCCTTGCCACAAGTGCACGTGTCTAGGGGTAGCTGTGTTAACCTTGGGGGTGAACGGCGATCTTGATTGCATCTCGGTTGTGCCAGAATTTCGCTTTCAGGGCAGTGGTATCCATGGTACAGCTTTCAATTTTTCCAACACCTTCCTCTCTTCCCTTTCCCCCTTACCATGGAAAGTGGGGGCCATGTCCTTCCTACTCCACCGTCATGGGCGAAGATAGCTGCTGCAGTTCACCAAGTGTACAGTTTTCTCTCCTCTTCAATATGGTCTGGTCCTGGAGAGGTTAATGAATAATACGAAGGAGTTCATTCGCATTGATGATGATGCCATGACAAGAGCATGCAACATTTTTCAGAAAACCTCCTTCCTTTAAACAAATCAAGGTGATTTTGCAATCTAAATGGACTAACTTTGGTGTGATTCATAAATCATATTTGGCAAATGACTACCTTCTCTTTAGATGTGAGACGCATGACGCTATGCAAAGGCTTCTCTTTGATGGGCCATGGGCGGTAAATGGGATTGTTCTCCAGCTTGCACCTTGGTAGCCTTTTTTTTATACCCGCCTTCGCAAAGCTGACCATAGTGGCCATATGGATTCAGTTGCATAATCTTCAAGAAGAATTCTGGAATGGTGACTCTATGGAGATTATTGTTTCTCATCTTGGCTGGCTCCTTAAAATAGATGAGTATACGTCTACCTTAGCACTTTCTAAATTCGCACGCATCTATGTGGAAATAGATTTGTCAAAACCTCATAAACAAGGTTTCTGGCTTGGAAATTAAGAACATCGGGTTTTTTGTTGTGGTTCTGTATTAGAAACTCCCCACTTTTTGCTATCTTTGTAGGCTGGTTTGGGCATGGCTCAAACTCATGCAGCCGCCATTGTACATCTCAGAGAGATCCTTTTCCACCCTTCGGCACTGACCCTGGTGGTCAGACGGAGATGGAGGTAGGGATCCCCAGATACAGTTGTACAAAAGCAAGGAGGCTGAGTTTGGATTTTGTCAATCAATTGATTAGTCAAAAAAGGGCTTCTCACCATCTCTCTCTGATGATCCGCTGAAAACTGAATTCTATCCATGGATGTTAGTCTCCTAGCGGCAAGGTAGGGGCAGGGGAGGTACAACAAGGACATCATCATGTGACAAGGCACAAAGCTCACGTCACAGTGATGGAGAGAGTTCCAAGGTGCAATACCCACGTCATGATGCTGCCCACTTGCCATTTGGCAGGTCGTCATCACGGGGACGTGGGGCACTTGTTGATTCTTGAAGCCGTTTTACTGTTGCCAACACTGTTTGTGATGACGTCAAAAATCCATCCTTTGCTCTCTTTCATCTCCCGATGCTCTATCAACGGCTATCATTCATTCTTCGGATGGTCTTCCTAGTAGTTCCAAGACCAACACTGTTGACCCGAATCTCAATGAACTAATTTCCATGACCCATTTTGGAGATAACATGGAGAGAGATATCCAATTAAAGAAAGTGGGGAGCCACTCAAGATACACAAGTCCCATTACTTCGTCATCAGCTCTTCATATCTCTGAGCACTCTACTGTAGATCTAATCTCTGAAAATATTTCAAGTGACCACCTGATGCTTGTTGAGAAAGTAACAGATGATATTCATCCTTACTCCATAGCTAGTGACTTTGATGAAGATATGAGCGAGTCTAAAGCTGAGGAAGATGACATGAATGAGATTGAAGAACCAGATGATCTTATGACACTCAACCAATTTCAACATGGTCTTCATAAAGAGATGCTAGCTTGGAAAGGTCCTTAAACCATGGTCTCTTCTCTGAAGAAGGGAAGAGTTGATAAGGGGAAGGAGCATGCTTAGCTTCTTCAGTTGCTTTCTTGCATTTGTCTCTCTGTTTCTTGCTTCCTCTCACAGGATGTGTTCTGTCTTTCAAATCTTTTGTTTTTTCATTCTCTTTATGTTACTTATGGATTTAACTAAAATTCTTTACTAGAATTGCAAGGGGTTTCTAGTTGGGATACTACCTCGCTTATCCTATCAATTCATCACAAAGTTAACCCGCTCATTCTTTGTCTTGTTGAAACACAAGCTAATGATAATTGTATTGACATGTTTTGTTCAAAGATGAATCAGAAATAGTACTGGACTGCTGTGGAAGCAGATGGCTTCTCATGGAATAATTGCTATTTGGAATAAACAAGTCGAATTGGTTACTTCTGCAGTAAAATCTCGAAGCATTCTCCATGTTGTCATCCCCCCGATTCACTCTAGGGCTTGGATTCTTTCTGTGCTTTACAATCCTTCTTCAATTCAAGGTCAGAGCTTAACTTGGAAAGAACTCTCAGGTATTACAATTTTAAATATTCTTTGGATAATCTTGGGAGAATTTAATGCAGTCGTGGATCATTATGAGCATAGAGGCGGGTCACATTCTTATTATATCCGAAAAGCTGGAATGCTTTCTAATTTTATTTCTAAAAATAGCCTTTTAGATGTTGGTTTTGTTCGATCTGAATTCACTTCGTGGAATAACTAGGTTGGTCTAACTAGGCGATGGGCCAGGCTAGACCGGTGTCTAGTTATAATCCCTAGTGAACTTCGGATTTTGATTCTTATTTTGTCAAACACCTTCCGTTTACTTTTTTGACTATGGCCCAATTGTTCTTATTACTTCCCCTCGTGGTTATTCTAAAAGTCGCATCTTCCGGTTTGATGACTATTGGCTTGAGTACTTGACTTTCCATGATGTTCTCAGGAAAGCTTGGAATTTTAAGCCCAATTCCACCCCTATGCATGCTCTTTCTCATTTAATTGCTCGAACTAGGTCTTAGTTTATTAATTAGAGGGTTTAGGGTTTGAATTATATTGAATTTGATTTATTGAAAAACTGAACATGAGATTAATATTCCTGAGACCAATGATGCTTTGAATGATTACAATAATTTTTCCCAAAATTCTCTTCCGATTTTGTATAATAAATATTTTGCTCTTCGAAGGCAAAACTCCATTAAGTGGGCTCAAAGGGCTAGGTTTCATTGGGTTAATAATGGAGATTTTAATACAAGTTTTTTCACAATTCTGTCTATGTTCGCAATCATGTTAATAACATTTCTCACATTTCTGACCGGAATGGCAACACTTTCACTCTTCATTTTGATATTAAAAAGGTTTTATTAGTTTTTATTCGGAGCTCTAGTCAGACTCCCTAGATTTGAGCTTTGTGGATATTTTATATGCCTTACCGATGACTTACCTAAGATTACTGACAATGACTGTAATTTTCTTAGTCATGACGTCACTAAGGTTGAAATTTACCAAGCTCTTATATCTCTTCCTTCTAGCAAAAGCCTAGGTCCAGATGGCCTGAATGTAGAATTTTATCATTTTTTCTGGGACGATATAAGTGATAGTATCTTTTCTGCGGTCTCTTACTTTTTTGAGAACTCAGTTATGCAGAGAGCTTGGGGTCGCACTTATATTACTCTAATTCCTGAGAAAGGTAATCCTAAACTTGTTTCTAATTATTGGCCTATTTCTTTATGTAATGTGTGCTGTAAAATTATTTATAAGATTATGGCTGATCGTATCAAGCATGTTTTACCCCCATATTATTTGTAAAGAGTAGTGTGGCTTTATTCATGGTCATACTCCTTTTGACAATATCATTACCCTTTAGGAAGTTGTTCATTCTTTGAACAATGATTTTTCTTCCCCCTAGGATGTTAGTTAAGATCTATATAGAAAAGGCATATGACACCTTAAGTTGGACTGTAATTCTTGCTACACTTTTCAAAATGATTTTTCCTCGCAATTTGATAAATTGGGTTCATACTTGTATCATTTCTGCCTCTTTCTCTTTCATTATCAATAAAACACCAATTGAGTGGATTTCTTATTTTAGAGGCTTAAGGAAAGGAGATCCCCTCTCCTACATTTTTATTCATGTTTCTCAAAATCTGACCTCTTTTTTGATTTTTTTCTTTGAGAAACTTTATGGTTCATGGTTATGATCCCAACCTCAGCTACAATTTCAACCATCTTATGTATGCTGATGATATAATCTTTATAATCCAAGCCTCTAGGAAAATTGCTCATAATATAAAGCTTTGTTTCTCTATTTATGAGAGATTGACCGGTCAGCGTGCTAATAGTACTAAATAAGAAACTTTTCCCTGATCGGTTTTATAAGAGACTTGGGAAAAGCTTTTGTAATATTCTCAATTTTAAGGCTAGCCACTTTCCTTTCACTTATCTTGGTATCTTGATCTCCTCTAAAAAGCTTTTCATTATCGACTTCAATGCCATGATTAAAAGAATTGAGAGAATCACTGCAAATTGGAGGAATTCTCATATTTCTCGTACTCGCAAATCTATTTTAACCAATTCTTCGATCCTTTCTATTACTTTATATTGTCTTTAGGTTTATAGCAATCTAGATACGGATTTAGCCAGAATATCCAAAATTGCAAGGAAATTCTTTTGGTTAAAAAGGGGTGATCGAAAAGGCATCTGTGTTGTTAACTGGAACGATATTATTCTTCACTATTCTGAGGAGAGGCTCACCATTAGAAATCCCAAATTCTCCAAAATAGCTCTAATGGCTAAGAATGCCTTCAGTTATCTAAATAGGCATGATGTTCTTTGGGTTGACACTCTTATTCATAAGCATGGCATGTTTAATTTCTGGGTAGACCATATTCCTCCCAAGTGCTCTTGGTTCTTTCGTAGGCTTTGTCGAATAGCCTTCATCATTAAACCTTATATGTGGATCAATTCCTTTATTCTAAGAACTTCTTCTTTTCTTCTAGACCCTTGGTACTTTGAAATCTCTATAGATTTAAAACCTACTTTTTTAAATGTGGGTATAGATTTCAATTCTATTGACTATTATGATTTGTTGGTGGAAAATCACTTGAATATGCAAGCTCTTACTAACATTTTTGGTGAGCATCTGTTTATGTCAGCTCTAAATCTTAGTATCATTGATACTCATGGTGGCAATCACTGGGTTTGGCATTCCAATAATAAGGGTCATAAACTTTCTACCAAGGTCTACACTCATTTCAATCAGAAGAATGCTTGCTTCTCTAATCATTGGGTTGGATTGAATCTTATTTGGAAAATGAGAGTTACCCCAAGGACAAAGCACTTTATCTGGCTTATGCTTCATAGAAAAATTAGTACTTATGATTATCTTCATTACCTTGGTTTTGGCTCCGAATACTCTCTGTGTTCTCTGCAATTTAGATTATGAGTTACCAGAACATCTTTTCAAATATTACCATAAGGCCATGTATGCTTGGAATTTGATCAATAATAACTCTGGGGTTATTAATGATCTTCAAGAAGGTATTAATTCAGTGGAGTGGTTGTGTCATCCCAACAATGCAAAATCTCTCTATGTTAAATCTATAATTGTTGCCACAGTTTGGTACATTTGGAAAACTCGATATGACTATATTTTCAAGTATGACACTCCTGATTTTCATCTTCTTGACAAGAAAATAATATCACATGTCAAGGAGTATTTCTTTAACTTTGCTCCTCAATCTGGAAAGTGCTTACTTATGTCAAACTTTTCATCTCACGAGGGCCTTTTGTTTTCTATTCAAGTCCATACCCTTTTCATGTATTTATCTTGTCTTTAAGCGTTTATTTATTGTGATTCGGTGCTATTATGGGTATTATTGTGTATTTGTGTAGAAAAATAGGTTCTTATGCAAAAAAGCAGGATTCGGCACAATTATAGTGTGAAAAGATGTGAAATCACTATAGTTGAGTACTATAGCAAATCACTATAGCACAAGTCTGGAGATGAAGCATGGTTTGTGTCCTCCTAGCACGATCGTGCTCAAGGTGTATCAGGGGCGTGTCTGTGCTGGAATTATGTGATTCAATTGTTTAGACAATCCAGTGATAATCAGTGGGAGTGGCACGACCATGCACAGGGCATGTCATGCCTAAAAACTACGGTTTAAGTCGGATCTAGGGCATTCTCCAAGATCTCCTCTTCATTTTTCCTTCCTTCCTCTTGGGGGAGGCTACCAAGATCTTCCCTTTCACTTTTCTGCTGCCGGAGTGGAGCTATGGTGCAAGATTGAGAGTGGATAAGAGCTAAGCCGGCGGAAATTCATTGAAGCATCATCAGAGTGGTTGAGAAGCAAAGAGAAGAGTCTTTCATTGCTTGGTTATCTTTGGTTTTCTTTAGTATTTTATAGATTTGTAAAATTATGAGAGGTTAGCTACTCTTTGGTGCTTGTATCTATGAACTTGGATGTTTACGTGTTATGTTTATTTACTTGCTTTTAATGTCTATGGAGTTCTATTGGTTTCTTGTGTTGAATCATGTATTTGCATAATTTGATGTGTTTGATTTGCACAGTTGCTTATGTAAAATTTGGTGTGTGGATTGCCATAGTTGTAGTTGCCTTGTGTGATTGCAAAACTTGATGTGTATAAAACACACAGTTACCTTAGCAAAACTTGGTGTATTTGAGAACCATAAATGCAACATTGCTCTTGAGCACACACAAGAACATTAGGATGTACCTGGTAGGACATTAGAAGATCAGTTAGTACTTTGAGTATAGCCCCTATGGTTCGACAACCCTGCCCCTTACGTGGGTACCACTGTATTACTTGTGTGTGACCCGTGCACTTGCGGAGAGCTTATCACTTGGAATTGGGATGCTGATAAAGGGGGGGAGGGGGACTAGTTTTGTTATCACTACAGCTAATGCTAAGGTTTTGGTTGTAGGGTGTGGTCCCATATTTCCTCACTCTAACATGGATGCGCAAGTTAAGACTTTACTACTATCAACAAGCTATCTAATTTGTTCTAGGATTGCAATTCAATATCTATTCAATTCAAATTCTATTCTCCATGAAGTTATAACCTCAGATAAACACTTGCATGACTCAAGAACTCTACCAAGGCTTAATGAAGTGAAATGCAGATTACATACTGATAGAAAAAGTATGAAAGAAAGAATGAATGTGTGTCCATTAGAGTAAAACCATCCTATATAAATACAAGAAGGGTGTATACAAGAGTATTTATACACAATAGTATATATGTATAAGTACATAATATATGTCTACATATGTATTACTCTAACAAGTCCCCTCAAACTCACGATGGGTCATAAACCGAGAGTTTGTCAACTAGAAACTGAAAAATTGAGAAACAGTATGTGCCTTAGTGAAAAATTAGCAAGTTGCTATGTAGAGGCGACATAAGGAAGAAGAATACTGCCAGCAAGATAATGATGACGAACAAAGTGAAGAGCGATATCAAGATGCTTCTTACGCTCATGGAAGACAGGGTTGGCAGTAATTTTAATAGAACTTTGGTTATCACAGTATATAGGAGTGGGGGCGGAGACGGAGACACCAAAGTCCATCAAAATCTGACACAACCAAAGAACCTCCTTAGCATTAGAGACATAGCACCATACTCAGTCTCAGCAGTAGAAAAAGCAATAGTAGATTATTTCTTGCTTTTCAAAGAGATAAGAGAATCTCAAAGGAAAATGCAGAAACAAGTAGTAGATCGTCAATCAGAAGCATTACCTGCCCAATCAGCATCACAATAGGCACGTAACTCGAGAGAAAACATGGCAGAGAAAAGTAACGAGCGAGATATAGTGCCACGAAGATAGCAAAGAACTCGTAAGAGGGCATCATAATGAGTAGAGCGAGGAGCACTCACAAACTAACTAAAAACACAAACAACATATGCAATATCAGGGCGAGTGGTGGTCAGATAGACGAGAGCGCCAACAAGTGCACGATAGCGAGTGGGATCAGGCAGAAGCTCAGCATTAGAAAAGGAGAGTCAGTGATGCAACTCAATAGGAGTAAAGGCTGTGTGGAGATCAGTGATATCAGCTCATTGGAAAATGTCAAAAATGTACTTTTGTTGAGACACCAAGTAACCTCGACGAGAATAAGAAACTTCAAGACCCAGAAAGTAATGAAGAGGGCCAAGATCTTTCATCTGAAACTCAGTGTGTAACTACTGTTTCAGAGAAAAAATAGTATCAACATCATCACCAGTAATAACCATATCGTCAACATAAAGAAGAAGAATAGTGAGGCCTCGAGTAGTCTGCCGAGTGAAGATGGCATAATCATGAGAGCTCTCGATGAAACCAAGAGTGAGAACCACGCTACGAAACCATACCACCACACCAGTCATTGAGGAGCCTTTTTTTTCAATTTTTGTTGTTGTTATTGTCATCTTTTTTAATATATAATAATAATAATAATAATAATAATAATAATAGATACTGTTAAAGAAATAGAATGGGGAATCTGAGTAAAGGGAAACGGTCAACCAGTATAGGGACTTGAGCTGCTGAGGTGTACTGATGGGAAAAGTAAAAGATTTTTTTTTGTTATATATATATATAATAATACATATAATAATATATAATATATACTCTTAAGAAGAATAAAGTAAAGAATCAAAACAAGGGGAAAATGATATAGTTTTGAGAACTTGAGATGTTGAAGTCGTGCCTAAAAAGATGGTTCATGTCTCTTGGTCGGCAGTTGTGCGTCGGTGAGAAATGCAGTTGTTCATCGGTGAGAGTATGCATGCCTCATCCTTAGGCGATCATCAGTAGCAGGCAGAGCTCATCGGCAGCATACGGGTCTTGTTGTTGGGTGGCAATGATCGTCGGTTGGTGGAAGAATGTGGAAGTGGACCTGTGGGGATAGTCGGTAACTCAATGAATGGTGTGGTGGGCGGAGGATCAACGGCTCGATTCGAGATGAAAGAGAAAGTACATTAGCTGAGGTTTGCTGCTCGTCAGAGCTTGTGTGACTAAGAAGGCTGATCGAAGATCAAGCTTGATCGCTTGGTAAAACGACCGAGAGGAAGGTGACGTCAGTGCAGATGAAGCTCGGGGATGAGTTCGTGAGAGTGAACAAATCTCGTCAGAGAATGATTGGACAGAATAAGGTTCCGGCAAGACAAAACTTGTTTGAGAGCTAACAAGACTAGACGGAACAAGGTTCTGGTGAGACAAAGCTATTCGGGGAGCTAACAAAGACTAGACGGAATGAAGTTCCTGCAGGACAAAGCTCGTCGGAGAGCTAACAAAGACGCGGCGAAGATCGGCCGGAATTTGATACCATGATAAACAAAGTATGAAAGAAAGAATGAATGCGTGTTCATTAGAGTAAAACCATCCAATATAAATACAAGAAGGGTGTATACAAAAGTATGTATACACAAGAGTATGTATACACAAGAGTATATATATATAAGCACACAATATATGTCCACGTATGCATTACTCTAACACATACTATTGGTTCTCCTCCAGTGCACCTTATCCCCTTGAAATGGAATGCTCTATCTAATCGTCTTGCTTGTCACGAAAGGGGATTACATGGGATTACTCTTTTTTATAGGGGTCATGATCTTCCAGGATGGCTAATGAAAGAGTGTAACTGCTAATGGATTTACAATGTAATTTTTTAGTTTGTTAGTTTTTTCCCCTTCTTTTTTTCTTTGTTTCTTTCTTCTTTTTTTCTTTGTTTCTTTCAGTTGCTCTGTCTCTGTGTCTGTAGCCCTTTGGTTTGTTCTCCTTTTGTTTTAATAAATAGCTTTCGAGTTCTATTGTCACAAAAAAAAATAAAAAAAAAATAAAAAAAAAACAAAGAAGCATGACACACACTTGTTTCTCAACCTCCTTAGTTACAGAAAATAAATCATATTTGATATCTGTCTATTGTAGAAACAAAACAAATACTTGCAAGTTGTAGATATCAACTGTTAGATGATGCTGATCTCGAGGTTGTTGCATCCTTAATTTTTCTAAAAGTTAAAACAAGAAATAGCTTCTCCTAAAGTACAAAAATAATGTCTGAAATATAATCACTTTCACGAATCACCATAACATCTAAACTTTGCTCCGATTCACTTGCCAATATTTTGGACAACTTCCAGTGGAGTTGCAGGAGCCTAATTGCACAATGTGACAAGACACAACAATGTAAATCACAAAATTTAGTTTGATTAAGATGCTTTGAAAGCAACAAGCACAAGACTATGTGAAATTTCTACAACCACAAATAATTCATAGTAGGAAAAATCCCATCCATTTCAAACAGTCCATGGTGGGCGCTAATTGTCAAAACATGAAGCCATAATCAACTTACTTGCCGATGAAGCCCCCATTAAGAAGAAGCCCAGAGTGGGGACATCGTTGTTGGTGGTGGCTGCAAGGAGCCAGAATTACTTTTGGGGGTGAAGTGAAAAATAAATCATGAAGGCCAAATAGTAATTTTCATAAATATATTTTAGAAATATAATTTTTATATTACATATATTTAAATTTGTAACAAATGAGTATTAATTTTTTTAAAACACATTTTTCAATTTTATATACAAATTTATAAAGAATAAAGTGATCAAATAATAGATTTTTTTTAATTTTTTTTAAAATATAATTTTTTAAAACTATATGTAGTAATTTATAGAAAATCAAAGCCTTCAGACTTTTTAAACTATATCTAATAGTTTTATTTATATAATAAACATTATTTGACAGTGTGATATAGTCAAATGTAATATATATGTTGGTAGATGGCCATATTTCTCATCTCTTTTTTATTCTATATGTGTGTGTGTTTGATATTAATGTATGTGCGAAGAGATGGAGCTTGGGGAACATGGCCCTTCGCTTGCCCCTGGTTGCAACAACAATGATGACTGCAAGGAGATGTTAAGAGAGAAGATAGTTGAGATTAGATGGGGAGCACAGGCCTTAGTTTGGCCCGGTCCACCCTAACTCTCTAGGTTAGCTAATTAGGTAGGCCAGGGTAGCAACCTGTAATTGGGCCTCACTGTAGTGGGCCCTGTTACAGGTTGGATCCGTCGGGTCACCTAGGTAGGTCTACTTTAACAGTTTTTTTATTTTTATTTTTTAATTTTTTTTAATTATTTTAACTTTTAAGAAAATGTTTCAAAAAAGATGACTTGTTTTTCCCATATGATTCCATGAGCTATCAATCACCCAATAAGAACCCAACCACTTGAGCTAAGATTATTATTAGAATATATAAATTGGAATATATATATATATATATAAGTAGAAAGCCAAACCCTCTGACTTCCTTATCGAAATGGAGGTTCCAACTTCGGGTTGCTTGCTTGAGTCCATAAATGGACCTCAGTAGATTGCACACCTTGTTAGGGTTCTTCTGATCGACAAAACCCGCAGGCTGTGTCATATACACATCCTCAAGGAGGTTTCCATTAAGTAAAGCCGTTTTGACATCTATTTGCCATATCTCATAGTCATAATATGCTGCTATGACAAGAAGAATCCTAATGGATTTGAGCATGACTACTGGTGAAAAGGTTTCGTCATAGTCAATACCATGATTATGTCTAAAACCTTTTACCACTAGTCTACCTTTGAAGATGTTATCAGCCTTACGTTTGAAAATCCATTTGCACTCAATGATGTTAGCATCTTCCGGTGGATCAACCAAATTCCATACTTGGTTATTATACATCGATTGCATTTCAGATTTCATAACTCCAAGCCATTTATTCGAATTAGAACACTTAATTGCATCTAGGTAGGTGATGGGATCATCTTGATCCAATAGCTCTATGCTTTGATTGTCAGTAATGAGAAAACCATATTTCTCAGGTTCGTGATGAATCCTACCAGACCTTCTTGGTTCTTGTGTAATGGGTTCGGGTTCCATAACTCTTTGTGAATCCGTTTCCATTTCCAAACTATCCTCTACATGAATTTATGGTACTTGAACCTCCTCAAGTTGTTATCTACTCCCACTATTCATCTTGAGAAGAAACTCATTCTCTAAGAAAACAACATTCCAAGCAACAAACACTTTATTCTCATTAGGGTTGTAGAAATAGTATCCCTTAGTTTCCTTGGGATACCCACAAATAGGCATTTATCAGTCTTGGATGCAAGCTTATCCAATGTTAACCTTTTAACATGTGACTCGCAACCCCAAATTCATAGAAAAGTCATATTAGGCTTTCTCCCAGTCAATATCTCATATGGTGTCTTTTCAACTGCCTTTGTTGGAGTTCTATTTAGCAGGAATGCAGTAGTCTCAAGGGCATATACCCAAATGGATATTAGAAGACCAGCTTGAATCATCATTTATCGAACCATATCCAATAAAGTCCGATTCCTCTTTTCCGATACACTATTCCACTGAGGTGTTCCAGGAGGAGTGAGTTGTAAAACTATTTCTGACTCTCTCAAATAATGATCAAACTCTTGGCTTTAGTATTCACTACCTTGATCTGATCGAATGGCTTTAATACTTTTGCCAAGTTGGTTTTGTATTTCATTCTTAAACTCCTTGAATTTCGCAAAAATCTCGAACTTGTGCTTCATAAGATAGACGTAGCCATATCTACTGAAGTCATTTGTGAAAGTAACAAAGTACTCAAAACCATCTCTAGCATGTGTGCTTAATGGTCCACATACATCAGAATGTATTAGTCCCAATAAATCACCTGCCCTTTCACCTTGTTTGTTAAAGGGTCTTTTAGTCATTTTGCCATGGAGACAAGATTCGCATGTCTCAAATGATTCAAAATCAAATGAGCCAAGAACTCCATCCCTATGAAGCCTTGAGATGCGTTTCTTGTTTACGTGACCCAAATGACATTGCCAGAAGTATGAATAGGTTGACTTGTTCAACTTAACCCTTTTAGTATCTATATTATAGATGGACTTGTGGTTTTTAAAGTCTAGAACATAAAGCCCATTACTAAGCATAGCATTGCCATACAGAATGTCCTCACAAAAAATGGAAATCACATTATTCTTAATAATGAAGTTATAACCATCATTATCCCGACAAGAAACTAAAATAATGTTTCTGCTCATAGCAGGCACATAATAACAGTTTATTAAATTCAAACAAGTCCAGAACGCAAAGTTAATGGATAGTTTCCTATCTCTATTGCAGAAACCCTTGCTCCATTCCCTACTCTTAGGTCAATTTTGCCTTTAGTCAAACGTCTCCTATTTCTGAGTCCCTGCACATTTGAACAAATGTGAGAACCACATCCGGTATCCAATACCTATGATATAGAAATAAAGAGATTGACTTTTATCATATAGATACCAGAAGTAGAGGGCTTGCCTTCCTTCTTTAACTCTTCCAAGTAGAGTGGACAGTTTCTCTTCCAATGACCAGCTTCATTGCAGTGAAAACACATACCCTCATTCTCAGGTTTGGGCTTGGGTTTCTTAGCCTCCTTGCCTTTGGAATAAGGTCCAACCTTCTCCTTTGGCTTGGACTTGGCTTTACCCTTCCACTTTCCTCCCTTTCCCTTGTCCTTCCATACCATAAGCACCGGGATGGATTTCTTGATACTCTGCTCAGCATTTTTAAGCATCCCATTCAGCTCGGTAAGTGTCTTATCCATACCATACATGTTATAGTTCATGACAAACTGATCATAACTATCTGGCAAGGACCCTAAGATAAGGTCCACCGCAAGTTTCTTTCGGATCGGCGCATCAAGTTTCTCGAGTGTATCAATATACCCTTTCATCTTTAGTACATGGGCACTTAAGAAAACTACCTTAAGCCATCCTACACGAGGTCAATGTTTTTGTGGTCATGAACCTTTCATGCCAGGCTTGTTCTTGGAACATTTCCTTAAGATGCACCATAATATCTTAAGCCTCCATATTTATGAACTGCTTTTGCAATTCTGGACTCATGGTGGCCAATATGAGGCAGGTAACAGTATTAGTGTCATTCTTTGACAAGCTGAGCTTGTACACCCAAGACTAGGTTATTTAAGTAGGAACTCTTTCCAATCACATCACATGTGATTCTTGGATATAATGGGCTTAACATTTAGTGTTAAAGCACACCCCAATCTTTTCAATGCCTAGGGCTAGGACCGTCCCACTACCCATGTTAAGTCAAAGATTTACTCGAGTGTTGGCCATAACCATTATCCCAACACTCACCTCACAAAGATAATCTAATGCACTCAGCTTTGGTATGACCAGCGTTTCGATGATGGATACCTCGTCAAGTTTTGATTAAGGGAAGGCATTTTCATGACTTACTATTATTGGGATTAATTACGGCTTACATGGCAATAGCGGAATTCCGTTCATCAAAAACATATGCAAGGAATAAATAAAAAATAGAAATAAATGTGACATTCATGGGCCAAAAAATCCTAAGCCTAGAGACTATCTCTGGCAGGTTCCTCTTCTGGTTGTGCGACGACGAGCTCTCCCACCAACCTTTGGGGCTTTGTTTTCATCAAGTTGACTTGTCTTTAATTTTTATACAATATAAAATAAAAAACAAAACTAATGACAACACACAGGCCATACACAAAAATATAACGACTCACAGGCCGTATAAAAATAAAATGACACGCTGGCCATTTAAACAGCTAAGGCCCATGAACACACCAACCAACATTTATCACACGCATATTAAATAAACCAAGCAAGAAAGACATGGAATCCGAATTTTAATTAACTTTTAATTTAAGCCATACAGGAATTGTGTGTTTAGGTTTTAAGAACTAACCTAGTGACGGGCTTGGGTGTCAACCCAAACGATCAAACCCTTTGATCTATTTCATCAAATGAAATATTCTTACAAATCCTAAAACTCTCTATTAGTTGATTTGTGCTATCAATCAAACTAATCAATTCCTTACATAGAATTTTAAAGTTTAAGACATAACAATTATACTAAAAGTAATAAAACAATCATACCAAAAGAGAACATATATGTATATAATATATATATGGCACATACCAAAATAAGCCTAACAAAACAATTTTGAAAACTTATAAATGGACGTATGGCCTAATATATATATAGCAGATTTTAAAATCCTAATCAAATCAAGATTTACAAATAGGAAATAAAATCTTTCTAAAAATAAGCATGATCAATTATTTCCTAATCATATTAGGAAATATTAACTAGTTAATCGGATTAACAAAATTAACTGAATATGGATCTATCATCATATTCTATTATCATGCAATGTCAACCAAAATAACATTATGAATAGATCTATCATCTAATCCTATGGGAATGCAAAACCTGGCTCTGGTACCACTGTTGGGATCTTATCACTCTAACAAGAGAATTATCATGCGAAAAATACATGCCAAAACGCAGCGAATAATAAAATTTTAATGGCAAGTAAACATGATAAAACCCTAACGCATGCCAAAACTAGGATTAAATTTCAAATAAATAGATAATTAAAAGTTATACCTTTCTTTTGATGACGATTCTGAATGCACCCTTGTTTACCCGAAATCGAAAGAGACCGTGAATCTCGACTTTCCTCTACTATCAAGTACACACGAATGCCTCTGGGAATCAAGCAGGTATGCCAGTACCTCTAGAAAAAACACTCATTTCTTGGTTCGAATAGAAAGCACCCGAGATTTAAGAGAAAAGAGGCTGTAGGTGGGGTAGCGGCGGCAGGTTTCGGCGGTGGGATCCGACTGCGGCGGCCAAGGGAGAAGAGGGGGTGGCAGGTAGCGTTTCTTAAGAGACAATCTCTCAATCACTCTATCTTTTTTTCTCTCTGTATTCATATTAGGGTTAGACCATCTATTTATATTGGAAACCCAAAACCCTAACCCTAATTTATGAAAAAACCCGTCACTCCTAATCAAATTAGGAATCTCTTCTTTACTTGATTAATTAAACCATTTGAATTAACCAAATTGATTAGATTAGATCAACATATAATAATACCCAACCCGAATAAGCTATTTGCTTCACCTAATTTATGTTTTTTACCAAAACCTAAATAGGTGGTCCAATAAGTAACAAATACTAAACCTTGATCCCGGCATTCTTAGTGTACGATCCTATAGGTCCATTCTACACTGGCAATGAACTTAAAAAATTTTAACACTCATAAATCATAATTATTCTTTAGCAAGATAATATGATTACCCAATATTAAATGAAGGCCAATTTCGAGAATTAACGGAACCTATCACAACGTCATACAATCCTTTGCGCCACTGAATATCATAATTAGCATAAGGCATGGAGTGAGTCACCCTTATTTTAATGATAATTAATTTCTTGATCTCTTAGTAAACTGACTAGGTCAAGTAAATGATAACTCTTATCATTTCTCTTGGGCGTGGCCACGCACTACTCAGTCTCACTAATCAAGTGGCCGTTGATATTCACACTCTCTACAGAGAGAGATAATCCTTTCACTTCACTTATGTCTCTCAGCATGAACCGCGACATGCCTAAAGATACATGTACTTTCCACTAAGTTATGGATGATGTTAGGTGTAAGTTAAAGCATGTAAGGATTCATCTGAGATCCATAGTGATTTCAGGTCGAAGGATTTGAGTTCAAGAATTGCTTGAGAAAAACACTTAAGACTTTACAACCATGTAGTGTTCTCATGAGTGGATCGATCCAGGTACACTGTTCCCTAACATGTATTTATGTCCATTGATTGATATCCCATATCCTATGACCCGTACCCATGAAAATAATTGACTAGGGATATAAAAAATATTGTTCTAGTTTATGCTTCAAGGTTTTACTATCCAAATCATGCATTTGATAACTTGAGCAGAACCAATATTCAATGATATTTTATCTTATTAACTATGCATAGAAATAATAATAGATAAAATGATGCTTCATAATAATTATCCAAATAATAAAAGTTCATACAATGTATTGGGGCTAAGGCTTACAATAACATAATTAACTTAAAACTTTAATTTTTCTTCATATTTTTGTGTATTTTTTAGGTAAAATTTCTAAAATGTATTTCTAAATATGTTATTAAATTAAAATCATTATAATCCACTTAAATCTTGGTGAATATATAATTAACTTAAAATTTTGTTAAATTGATAACAAAGTTTTCACTCCAGTGTAATTTATAATTTTTTTTGTTTATCTTCATTAACGAGATATTTTAAAGAAAGAAATCTAAATTAGGATAAAATATTCATTAAGAACCATTAATATTTTGAAATTTTTCTAGATTTATTTTTTGGAAAACATTCAACAATGTACCTGTGAAAGTTTGAACTCATGATACAAAGGGAACTTTAATAACAACACTACTTCATGCAATTGCACTACATGATATTAGTTGTATTGTTCTTTATTAAAAGATATAGACAATGGATTACTCTTATGCTATGTGACTTTAGTCCCACATTGGCTAATCTATAAAAAACAACATGATAACCTCTTATAAAAGCAATATTAGGCTCACAACCAACCTAATTTTTTTAATATTTTATATTAGTTTTAAAATTTTAAAATATAATTTTATTTAAAAAATAAAAACCGGCTAGCTGGCCCAGGAACTAGCGAGTTCTATGATGGCCTGCTAGTTTTGGGAGGAGGCCAGAGTCGGGTACGGGTCTATCAAAAATCATCCTGGACTTATAGGGTTAGGCCCAACCTGCTTGGTTAACCGACTTGTGCTCAAATCTAGGTATGATAGGTACAAATGTAATAACACCTGAATGAAATGAATGATGAAAATTGAATAAGAATGAAATGGATTGCTTATTTCCATTAAATTGCTTCCAAATGAATATGGAAGAGTTAAGAATATTTTTTTAAAAAAAATTCAATGTAAAATTAATAGTTACAAATCTAATCTAATAAAACTAGATCAATGGAAAAGAAGTTAATAAATCATTGCTACAAATTAGGGGAACAAGCATTGCTATAAATTAAAATCTCAATATCAAAACAAATTAGATCAATTGAAAAGAAGTAAAGAAATCATATTTCAACCAAGATCCATCAAGCCTAACCACCGAGAAGATGTTTAGCTTCCCACGGATACAAATTTCATAAAAAATACAATCAAAGTATGAGAAAACAAAAGATCCATAAAGAACTTTTTTAAAATTCTGAAAAGACTTGATGAGAGGCTCAATCCTCTTGAAACTATCTTCTCCCTTATTTTACTCTAAATCTTCACCTCCTTCTAAAAATAAGGATGATTTCCCCTTGCTAATTCTTGAGGTGATAAGAGATTTTTAACTCCTTCTCCAAGAAGCTATCTTAGAACCAAAAAGTCACCATCTTTGCTTTTCAGTATTAATTTAAAGGGGTTCTGAAATACTAAACATGGGCACTAAACACATGGTGTTTAGGTACCGTGTTAGGTAGTTAAGATTCTTGAAACAATATCTTCTAGCATAAACACGGCCTTAAAACTCCCATATAATTGAAACATGGTTGTGTTCTTTTATAATACATGCCACAAAACAATACACATGCACGTTTTACAGGCATGCTCATTTCATTCACTTCATTTTCTTCTTTATATAGCTTGAAACATGCTAAAAAATACTTTATTTTACCCCAACATTTATAGAAAGTTCTATACATAAAAAACATAACCAGTTTCAATATAAAAAATTATCAAAATTTGCAAGTATCAAGCAAAATGCTAAGTGAAATACTATAAAAATAATGACTCATCAAGCACTTATCATGGAACCTCTCTGTATGATCATCCCGATCAAGCAAAGATTCTTGATCCAGACAGGTACTGTGCTGATAAATACTAGATTGTATAAATTCTTATATTATTTTATGCACTTAAACTTGTTCTCAAGAGTGTTCGAAAAGTTAATTGGTACTTAGTTTAGTTCAATTTTATGTTCAGGGAAACATAAATGCAATTTGAACTAAAGCATGAAATCGGGAGTGTAACGGAGCTAGTCAAAGCAAATTATTTAGAAAGTTACACGGGCAAAATACACCCCTAAGTTCCCATGTAACTCCCAAGTTTGGGCATATTGGAATCTTCAGAAAGTTAAATGGGCATAAACACTTATGTACATGTCTGTGTATTTACCTAATTTTTGGTGTTATAAAAAGACGACTAGAGAGAGAGAGACCATGGGGGTTTTTTTTTTCTTTGGATAGGAGAAAACAGCTAGGTTTTTGGGAGCGAGGATAGAGAAGAAGAGGGAGACCGAGAAAGTTGCTGGAGTGACAATCTATGGTGGTGACATCAGTTTACATCGATCACCATTATTGAAGATATTTGTAGGGGGCTTTCTTCCATGGAATTTCTTCTCTTACATTGTTCTTCCTTCTTTGTATTGAGTTTTACCCCTATGGAAAGCAAAATTTCCTTTGCTATTCGGAATTGATGTAACTTGGGGTGATTTTACTTTGATATTGTTTCTAATATAGTTCTTCTTTGTTAATTCGAGTCATCTTTGTTTTTATCATGTTTAACTTAGCATAGGGAGAGTGGCTTCTTTATTTTGATTTCACAATTGATACCGAGATATTCATTGCATAAAGATCACCCATATATTAAGGGAACCATCAGCGTGCACTAGAGATAGGATGCCTGAGTTCTTCTTATTAGGATCGTTGTAGCAATAGTTCTGATTCTAAATAGGAGTTCTGATAAGTGCTTGTGCGATAAGAATGCGAAGCGTTCTTTCCTTGTGTTGAGCATTACTTTTCTTGGGTTTTAAAGCTAATATGAGTGTATTTATGTTACTTTCATGCAGGTAGGGTTGTGAGGCCGATTATGAGAGAAAGAAGCCAATGTGGGTCGTAATGCACTAATTTGGAGAAAATCTTGCTAAGGTTCAAACACGAAGATATAGGTCGGGTTCCAGATGCAGGAATGTGTGTCAACTTCCTCGTACTTGAGTTAGCACAACTATTTGGAGGGGCACAAGGGCTGTCAAATTCAAGCAATCCGACTTGTGCATATAGAACAAGATCTCTACCAACATGTCCGTTATTAAAGAAGAAAGGCGATCCATGACGTAAATGTGTGCCCGTTTGAGTTACCTCGATGAAAGTATGGATTCGGGAGTATTTCAGGAAGGTACTGTAGCAGGGTAATGTAGAGAATAATGCAGCAAAAATACTGTAGCAGTACTATTTACAGCCGGCCAAGAAAACAGAAAAACAGAGAATCCACACAGGCATGTGGAAATTCCACACAGTCGTGTGAAAAATCCACAGGGGCGCCTACACAGGCGTGTGGAATCTCGATTCCAGCCCTTTTAAAGCCGATTTCAGCCCTGATTTCAGCATTCTTTTCTCCATCTTTTCCCCAACTTGAGAGAGGGTGGCGGCCAGGGTTTTGAGAGGTATTGGCTAGGGCTTTGGAGAGGTTCTACGGCTCCAACATCGCGCGCCGTTTGGAAGAAGGTTAGTGGGAGAGCTTTCGTCGGCACCGATCTGGCGAGGTGTATCCTAGGTCGGATAAAGGGACCCTTGCGACGAGTAGAGGACTCACCACATGACCATCGCCACCACTAATGAGGGGGTTTTTCTATGGATGCTTTGCTTTTACATTCGATTTCATTGATTGTATCTAGCTCTATGGAGAGCTAAACCCTTAGTGGGTATTTGGGTATTTGTGAACCCGAGGATGTATTCTTTTCATTGAACCTCTTTATTATGCTTTCAATTAATTGATGTTTATTGTGAGTTCCAATCTTGGAGACTTGATTGTATGAATGCTCCCATAGAGTGACATTAGGGTTGAGTGTTCTTCTTGGCAACTTTTATGGGTGAGTGACACAACATGAGAGTTAAACAAAGCTAGATTGGAGAGGGTTGAGAGGGTGAGTCGAGTGGTAGCAGAGTGTCCCCTTTCCCCTCCGGTGTGATCTATCCTACCTCCACGTTCTAAGAGTTATTTGCGGCCATAGTAGAGTGAATGGGCTAAGGGATGACCTTCCGTTGGTTCTTTGTTGCGAGTGCAACAGAGTAAAGCGTTTAAGTGATTTTAGTATCTAGGGCTTAATTGTGGCTAGGGATCTTTCATCTGGAACAAAGGGTTAGGTCTATACATAGGAATAAATTTTATCACTTGGAATCCCTAGAGCTCATTACAATTCTATGCGAGTGTGAGGTTGAGAGGTTATTCAATCTTTCCTCCGGGACATGTATAGAGTTAGGCATGGTTGACCTTAGATTTGGGATGATGTAATTAAGGATATCCATGACTCATTGTTGCATCAATTAGGAAATATAATAGAGGGTTCTTGCACTTGAAAAGATTGTCCTAGGAGGATCAATATCCGAGTACCCCATCTTTATCGATTGCCTTACCTTCTCCTTTACTTGTGCCTTCTATCTTGTTGTTTTTATTTTCGTTATTTCATATTTTGTCACACTTATCACTATTCATCTTCCACAATATTTAAGAAACAACTCAAGTGTCTTTATTCCCTACTCTCTGTGGATACGATACCCACTCATCTGGGATTATTACTTTGACACCTGTGCACTTGCGGTTTGCACGCATATATGGACGTGTCAAGTTTTTGGTGCCGTTGCCGGGGAGTAGGCGTTTAGAGATAATTTGCACTTTGTTTTCTTAGCTATTCATTTATTCTATTTTATATCTTCTTTCCTATCATCGTTCTGAATTTTTTTTTTCGTTGGTTACAGAAATGATTGAAATATCCGAGTTATTCGACACTATCACAGGAATGGTTGAAAATGTGAAACAAAAGGTTCAATTGTTTGCAGTACAGGATACACCGTGTCGTTTCTTGCAAGAGTCATATAATATCCAACAGCCCACAGAAGAATCAGTTGAAGATTATATTGCCAGAATTCAAGAACGAAACTGCGAATTAGATAATGTGTTAGATCAGTTTGAGAGATCTGCATTGGGATGAATGAATGATCACTTAGAGGAAAGTCTGGAGATGGTCCTAGCTCAATTTGATTCATCTTATCATGAACAAAACCAGGAACTTTTCTCTTTGGGTGTGTCGATGTCAGGAGGGGAGAGTTGTGGAATGGAAGCATTGTTTGCCGTAGAAGACCACACAATAACACATTTACAAGTAGAAGAAATGGAGAATGATTGTGAACATGAGGCGAAGGATTCTGAGGAGACTGACAAATTGAAGGAGAGCAGGCTGTGCCCTTCGATTGATGAACCACAAGAACTTGAGCTTAAAACCTTACCAGCGCATTAAGAGTATGCCTTCCTGTAGAAGAATCTAAACTCCCAGTGATTATAGCTTCAAACTTGTCAGTGGATCAAAAGAGAAGGCTTGTTAGCATGTTGAAAAGGCATACATCGGCTATTGCGTGGAAGATCTCTGACATTAAGGGCATAAATTCATTATTCTGTACTCATAATATCTTAATGGAAGGAAAGTCGTCAAGGCGGAGGTGGTGAAGCTCCTGGATGCAGGGATTATCTACCCTATATCCGATAGTGCATGTGTCAGTCCAACTCAAGTGGTTCCAAAAAAAGGGGGAATAACAGTGGTGAGGAATGAAAAGAATGAATTGATTCCACCCAGGACGGTTACAGGATGGCGAGTCTGCATTGATTATAGAAGATTAAATGATGCCACTCGAAAAGATCATTTCCCATTACCATTTATCGATAAGATGCTGGAAC
Source organism: Dioscorea cayenensis subsp. rotundata (assembly GCF_009730915.1). Lineage (NCBI taxonomy): Eukaryota > Viridiplantae > Streptophyta > Magnoliopsida > Dioscoreales > Dioscoreaceae > Dioscorea > Dioscorea cayenensis. Next base: position 6,272,434 of record NC_052487.1, read on the forward strand.
GATTGGCAGGGTATCGATTCAATTACTTCCTTGATGGCATGTCGGGATACTTCCAAATCCCCATAGCTCAAGAAGATCAGGAGAAGACCACATTTACTTGCCCTTACGGCACTTTTGCTTATAGAAGAATGCCTTTTGGGTTGTGTGATGCACAAGCAACATGTCAGTACTGTATGACGACCATTTTTGATGATCTTTTGGAAGATATTATGGAGGTGTTCATGGATGATTTTTCGGTATTTGGGGACTCTTTTGACTTATGCTTGAAGAATTTGGAAAGAGTGCTAGTGAGATGTGAAGAAACAAACCTCTTCTTAAATTGGGAGAAATGTCATTTTATGGTCCAAGAGGGTATTGTCCTTTGACATAAGATTTCCCAAGTAGGTATGGAGGTGGATAAGGCAAAGATTGAGGTTATTGAAAAGCTTCCTCCACCTACAAATGTTAAAGGGATCCGCAGTTTCTTGGGGCATGCAGGTTTTTATAGAAGGTTTATCAAGGACTTTTCGAAGATCACGCAACCTTTGACCAAACTCCTAGAAAAAGATGCTCCTTTTGATTTCGGGGATAATTGTCTGAGTGCATTCAATTTGTTGAGGAACGTTTAGTGGAAGCACCGATTTTGACTATACCAGATTGGAATGAACCCTTTGAGTACATGTGTGATGCAAGTGATTACGCTGTGGGAGCAGTTTTGGGACAAAGGAAAGACAAGCAGTTTCAACCGATTTATTATGCTAGCAAGACTCTCACAAGTGCCTAAGAGAATTATACAACCACCGAAAAGGAGTTGTTAGCAGTGGTGTTTGCTTTTGACAAGTTCAGGCCATACCTCATTTTTTCTAGGGTTACAGTATTTACTGATCACTAGACACTCCGTTATCTCATGAACAAGGCCGACGCAAAGGCAAGATTGATTCGCTGGATCTTATTGTTACAAGAATTTGATATGGAAATAAAAGACAAGAGGGGAACCGAAAATGTGGTTGCAGATCATCTTTCGAGATTAGAAGGTTGTGAGGGGCAAGAATCGGCAAGCAAGGAAATCAATGATTTCTTCCCTGAGGAACATCTATATGCAGTATAGGAGTCAGAGTCAGAAGACACTCCATGGTTCGCGGATTTTGCAAATTATTTATCGGGAAAGGTACTAAAGCACGGCCTCAGTTTTCAACAAAATAAAAAGTTTTTCAGTGACTTGAAGAACTATTTTTGGGATGATGCCTACCTATTCCGTATTTGTGCAGACCATGTGGTTCGCATATGTGTTTCTAGGAAGGAAGGTTGGAGCATTATTGCGCATTTTCATTCAAATCCTGTTGGTGGGCATTATGCTTGGAGCAGAACGGCCGAGAAAGTTTTGGCCGCTGGTTTCTGTTGGCCAACTTTATTCCAGGATGTTCATTAGGTTGTTCTTTGTTGTGATAGTTGTCAGAGGGTTGGAAACTTATCGCGAAGGGATGAAATGCCTCAGAATCCGATGCAGTTCTGCGAGGTGTTCGATGTTTGGGGAATTGACTTCATGGGACCATTCCCGAAGTCTAATGGTAATCAATATATTTTGGTGGCAGTTGACTACGTTTCTAAATGGGTGGAGGCTCAAGCTCTTCCAACTAATGATGCAAGAACTGTGGTGAAATTTCTAAAGAGGTTCTTCACTTGATTTGGGACTCCATGAATCATCATTAGCGATCGTGGAAACCATTTTTGTAACACACAACTTGCGAAAGTGTTGAAGCACTATGGAGTACATCATCATCTTGCTACTCCCTATCACTCGCAAACGAGTGGACAAGTGGAAGTTGCAAATAGGGAGCTCAAGAGGATTTTCAATAAGTCCGTGGAACAAGGGAAGTGGGATTGGTCTGAACAGTTAGATGACACACTTTGGGCACATAGAACAGCATACAAACCCCTAATAGGGACTACTCCTTATAATTTGGTGTATGGAAAATCCTGTCATTTACCTGTGGAGTTAGAGCATAAAGCATATTGGGCAATTAAAGCTATAAATTTTGATTTGAGCAAGTCAAGGGAACAAAGAATGTTATATCTCAATGAACTAGATGAATGACGAATGAAAGCATATGAGAATGCTAGAATTTATAAGGAAAGAATTCGGAAATGGCATGAGAAGCATATCAAGAATTCGAAAGAGTTCAGTGTGGGCGATCAGGTGTTACTATTCAATTCTCATTTACGGTTATTTCCTGGAAAACTGAAGTCTAGATGGTTTAGTCCTTATACTGTAACCGAAGTTTCACCTCATGGAACCGTTGAGATCACCCATCCAGAGAAGGGTACACTTAAGGTAAATGGACACAGGCTGAAACCATACTACGGAGGAGAGGTTGGTAATGACGACAAGGAAGTATTTTTCCTTCATAAACCCCCGTGAGGTAAGACAAGGTACGTCAAGCTAAGTGACGTTAAACAAGCGCTTCTTGAGAGGCAACCCAAGTGTTTACTGTTTTCTTAATTTGGTAGTTTAGTATTGCTTGAATAAATTGTTGAGTGTTGGTGTTTTGATTTGCAGATGCTTTTGCTGTGGTTTTCTCGTAGATTTGTAATTTCACCGTGTGTTTTCATGTGAATTTGACAAAGTTTTGGTCGTTTGAGCTATCTATCATATTTCTCACTGGTATAGTTCGCATATTAAGGCCAGCTCTAAGTGTGTAAACATGTTCAGAAATTTTCTGTAGAGCCTGCAGAGTTTTCTAAGGTACCAAGAGAAAACACACGGGGTGTGTAATTTCCACATGCCCGTGGTTTTGTATTGCGAGCTCATCCTTGTGAACGACCTTGTGATTCTCGCACGCCCATGGGTAATTTCTGCACGGGCGTGTGATTTCCTACAAAGACTTGGCAAACTATCTCGAGAGCACACAGGGGCATGGACTCACCCCTGTGGGTGAACTTGTGAAATACACACGGGCGTGGGTAATTTCCACACGCCCATACGGATCTCTGCAGATGAGCTCTCTCCATCCTGAGAAGACACAGGGGCGTGCGGCAGCCCCTGTGGTTTTGGCACATGGGCGTTGGTAGTAGCCACACGCTCGTACGGCTGTGTTCAGAGAGGTTGAGTGTTTTCCCGAGAGCGCACAGGGGCGTGCGTCTGCCCCTGTAAATCTTTCAGGTGGAGGCACACGGGCGTGTAAAATTTCATATGCCCGTGTGGTTTTTGAAGGTATTAAAGAACTGTGTTTCCTCTTTCTAAACCGTTCGAGCTTTACTCATTAACAGACCTCCGAACACTCAGGAAACATTCTTCGACCCTCTCCCAATCTCCTGCTGTCTATTTTGCATAGATTGTTTGCGCTTCTCGCCCATTTTAGAGATTTTAGCTTCATTTCATTGGTAAATCCTTGTTTTATCTTGTCGCCATCCTAAGTCAATTCTATTCGAGTTTTCTTCGGTTAAACTCGCGAGTGTGCCTCGTTTTCATGCTAAAATAATTGTGATATGTTTTTAATGAGCTCTAGATTGGAGGAAGAGGTGTATTCGTGGATTTTGCCACAAAGGGCCGTGTGGTTTTCACGCCCCGTGAATCCACATGAGCGTGTGGAATTTCCACACGACCGTGTTTATTCTTGCATTATTAAGTTATGAATGAATTTGATAGATTCCTTTTCCAATACATACAGGTATGGCTCCAAGATCGAAGAAGGCAACTGGTAAGCATCCTAGAGAGCCTGCTCCTGAACCAAAAAGCATGGAATTTACACTTCCCGAACATCAAGCTCGATTTGAGCGGCTAGCGAAGCTTAAGTTTGGTCAGACACGAATCCCGGATGTGAGCTTCCTTAGGGAGGAACAGTTAGCACATGACATGGCTGATGAGGTTGAGGAGTTATTATTGGTGAGTAGTTGGCGCAAGTTATTGATTATTCATGACCCTGCTATCCACCTACTCATATTAGAGGTGCTTGCTTCATTTGAGGTTGACCGCTCTTATGCTCATTTCGATAGCATCGACACCATTCAGTTCAGAGCTTTCGGGCAGCATCATAGTATGAGTGTCATGCAGTTCTCCGTTAGGCTTGGTTTATATGACGAGGGGTTTACTAAGACGGAGGAATATGACGATCTACCAATTGACATTTCAAGAGGCTTAACTCCCCAGAAAGCATATAAAATACTATGTGGAAAGGGATGATATGAACCAGGAGTGTCTAAGGCTTCATGCCTTTCTCGACCTAGTTACAGATATCTTCACGCCATCTTGAGTAGGTCAGTGAATGGTTGCGGTGACAGTACAAGAGTCCTAAGCAAGCAGGAACTTCTATATTTATACTCTATGGTACGAAATGAGCCGATTCATTTGGGACACATCTTAGCGGAGTATATGAAGCACCAAGGACAGTATCATAGGCTTGGTGTCATTTTCTTGGGCCCATACATTACTAGACTCATCTTGGGGATGGGTTTACGATACACGATCAGAGGGGACGAGAAAACAATAGTACCAACACCCCTCGGGCTAGAAACAATGAGACTCATGGGTATGATCAGGAAATATCCGGGTGGTGTTTATGTGCTGAATATATCCCCACCAGAGTCTCTTGTATCTGATAAAACCGCCGCAGAGGGGTCTCATCCAGCTTTAGAGTCACAACTTGAGGGAGATTAGACAGAGGCGGTACCTCATATGGCAGAGGATCCACCCCCAGTATGCATGTTTTCACCATCTCGAGCCGATGATCATTTTGAGAGGCTTGAGAGCGCTGTGGGGGTGATACAGATAGAGGTAGCAGAGGCCCGAGCAGAGATTGGCGATATTAGAGCTGTGCAGGCCGCACAGTATACGGAGTTCATGTCACGTTTCGACACATTACAGTAGATCTTAGAGCGAGATGTCAGCTCGTCATTTGTCCTGCGGCCGAGGACTTATCAGGCCGCCTCGGCATCTCCGGCACCTCCATCCCCTATTCCAACACCAGTTGACCCACCATGTACTTCATCAGCAGCAGTAGCAGCAGCAAAGCCAGAGGATGACATCGACACTTGACTTTATATTTTATTTTAATTTTCCGTTCTTTTACTTCCGCATTCTATGTTGGACTTGTTTACTCAGAAAGGACTTTCCTTCTGAGTTTATTTTGTATCTCGAGTTATATTCATTGTCTTATCTTTTATATACTCAAGTTATTTATGTTTTTATTTGAGCTTCACTGAACCCCTTCGTGTATGCGTGCAGATGGTCTTGTCATCATGGGAATTAAGACTTTATCATAGGCACGGCAAAGATGTTTCGGCACTTGGCTGTGTGAGCTTCACAACCCGTTGGAACAACACTGCAAAGGACTTAGCTCCATCAAATGCAACACTAGGAGTCAGGGATGTATTGTTTTGATTGCTTCTCCCATATCTGAATTTCATTGATTTACATTATAAATGAGCTTGCATATGTACATTGGGGACAATGTACAACTTAAGTGTGGGGGGGAGTTTCATAGTCACACATCTCTTTTATAGTAGTTTTGATTGATATACATGCTCATATAGCCAATGGTGGTTCACCTTAGTTGCATTGATTGTATTCTTGAGTTTAGGAGAATATTTAACATTGAATGTTTTCATGCTCTAGTTTTTGCTTGAATTTCTAGGAATTTTTGCCCGATTGACACTTGTTGCACTACTCACTCTTTGAACTCTTTTTGAAAATCATGTTTGATGTATAAGGGATTAGTTATAGTTGTTTCTTGAGTTAATTCTGAAAAAAAATGGAGAAATGAAAAGAAAGAACAAAATAGTTTTGTTGTTTAGTTGTGCTTGTTGGGTGGAAAGAGCTACCACCTATGATGTATGAAGCTACTCTCATAAGTCGGATTCTAGTTATGCCCTAATAAGAGAATGAGCTATCTCATGGGATGTGTGAAAGCTACCACCCCGGTAGAAAGAGCTACCACCTTGAAAGTGTGAAAGCCACCTTAGCGGCCCCTTTGGAAAGGGCTAGCTTAGAGGATGTGTGAAGCTACTACCCTTTTCGAATTTTTGTCACCTTTTGTAGATAAATAAGTCCCTTATACGTAGAACTTTGAGGAGTATACTTTGGGTTGACTTGAGTGAGTTCACACACTTACACGATTTCGGGTTTGTCGTCCTTTTTGATTCAAGTTTTTAGCTAGAGCATTGATTTTTCGTATTTAGTGTTGAAATTTCCCATACTTGTAGAATGCACTCTTTGAATGCTTTGGTGAACCTAAGGCCAAGAACTTCCAATGTCTCCTTCATCTATGCATATAATGTTTTAATCTTTGCTTGAGGACAAGCAAAAGCTTACGTGTGGGGGAGTTTGATAAGTGCTTGTGAGATAAGAATGCAAAGCGTTCTTTCCTTGTGTTGAGCATTAATTTTCTCGGGTTTTAACTCTAATATGGGTGTATTTATGTTACTTTCATGCAGGTAGGGTTGTGAGGCCGATTATGAGATAAAGAAGCCAATGTGGATCGTAATGCACTAATTTGGAGGAAATCTTGCTAAGGTTCAAACGCGAAGATATAGGTCGGGTTCCAGATGCAGGAATGTGTGTCAACTTCCTCGTACTTGAGTTAGCACAACTATTTGGAGGGGCACAAGGGCTGTCAAATCCAAGCAATCCGATTTGTGCATATAGAATAAGATCTCTACCAACATGTCCGTTATTAAAGAAGAAAGGTGATCCATGACGTAAATGTGTGCCCGTTTGAGTTACCTCGATGAAAGTATGGATTCGGGAGTATTTCAGAACATCACTGTAGCAGAGTACTGTAGGAAACACAGCAACAAAAATACTATAGCAGCACTGTTTACAGCAGGCCAAGAAAACAAGAAAACAGAGAATCCACAAGGGCGTGTGAAAAATCTACAGGGGCGCCCACACGGGCGTGTGGAATCCCGATTCCAGCCCTTTAAAAGCCTATTTCAGCCACGATTTCAGCATTCTTTTCACCATCTGTTCCCTAACTTGAGAAAGGGTGGCGGCTAGGGCTTTAATATGTATTAGCTAGGGTTTTGGAGAGGTTCTACGGCTCCGACATCGTGCTCTATTTGGAAGAAGGTTAGTGGGAGAGCTTTCGACAGCACAGATCCGGCGAGGTGTATCCTAGGATGGACAAAGGGACCCTTGCGATGAGTAGAGGACTCTCCACAAGAACATCACCATAACTAACGAGATGATTTTCTATGGATGCTTTGTTTTTACATTCGATTTCATTGATTGTATCTAGCTCTATGGAGAGCTAAACCCCTAGTGGGTATTTGGATATTTGTGAACCCTAGGATGTATTCGTTTCATTGAATCTCTTTATTATGATTTCAATTAATTGATGTTTATTGTGAGTTCCAATCTTGGAGACTTGATTGTATGAATGCTCCCCTAGAGTGACACTAGGGTTGAGAGTTCTTCTTGGCAACTCTTGTGAGTGAGTGACACAACATGAGAGTTAGACAAAGCTAGATTGGAGATAGCAGAGCGTTCCCTTTCTCCTCCGGTGTGATCTATCCTACCTCTACATTCCAAGAGTTCTTTGGGGCCATAGTAGAGTAAATGGGCTAAGGGATAACCTTCCGCTGGGGCTTAGTTGCGAGTACAATGGAGTGAAGTGTTGAAGTGATTTTAGCATCTAGGGCTTAATTGTGGCTAGGGATCTTTCACCTGGACCAAAGGGTTAGGTCTATATATAGGAATAGGGTTTATCACTTGGAATCCCTAGAGCTCATTGCAATTCTATGTGAATGCGAGGTTGAGAGGTTATTTAATCTTTCCTCCGAGACATGTATAGAGTTATGTATAGTTGACCTTAGATTTGGGATCATGTAATTAAGGATTTCCACGACTCATTGTTGCATCAATTAGAAAGTATAATAGAGGGTTCTTGCACTTGAAACGATTGTCCTAGGTGGATCAATATCCGGGTACCCCATCTTTATCGATTGCCTTACCTTCTTCTTTACTTGTGCCTTCTATCTTGTTGTTTTTATTTTCGTTATTTCATATTTTGTCACACTTATCACTATTCATCTTTTACAATAGTTAAGAAACAACTCAACTGTCTTTATTCTCTACTCTCTGTGGATACGATACCCACTCATCTAGGATTATTACTTCGACACCTATGCACTTGCGGTTTACACGCATATACGGACGTGTCAAGTTCCCTAAATATCCAGGCAATCATATGAAAATGGATTTTAAAGAGATTTAAATCTACTATAGTATAGGATTAGGTATTGAGTTGTTTTGAGAGAGAACTCGATATATTCTTGAATCCCCTTGGTCCAACAACACATCGATTCGATCTATCTTGAATTCAATTACTTTTTCTAATATTCCCATGTGAAGTATTTTCTGGGCACCTATTTTATTTAATTGGTTAATCACCTCTTCGAACTCTTAATCTAAGCACTTAGCATTTTCAACTTTAGTCTTTAACAATTCACTTTCCATTAATTTGATTTCTAGTAAGATAACAATTATATAGTTATTACTAGTGAGTTCAGTCTTTATGAATATGACAACTTTACACACACAGTCACTATTACTTGATGAGCTGTATACTTGTCAAGGAGCACACAACACTTTATAAGTGCTTGATTGTACATATTTTAAGTCGATATTGTACATAGATTGAGCATGATTTTTGTCAGTTGTATATGCTCATTTGGTGTTTTCATATTCATTTGTGTCGCTAGGGTGTGCGTGGGCCCCATGATCGTAAAATTGGTAATGTGAAGTAAATTTAGAGCTTTTGAGTAGAAAATCGGCCTAGATCGGAAAGTAGATAACCATAGATCCATTGGAGTTTATATGGGCATGATACACGGCCGTATTTGTGAACACTAATGCGAAGGAATTATTATAACAACATCACCATAGCATGATACTGTAGCTGAACGAGGCAAAAGGCTAAAAGATACATCGCTGTGTGAAAAATTCCATACGGCCATGGAAAAGCCCGATATGACCCATTATAAGTCATTTTTTTGGAGTTTTTTTGTAGGGAGCTTCTTAGAGAGGAAAGGAAGGGGACTTGCACTAGGCTTTATGGGAGATTGGATTCGGCCAAGGAAGGACTCTGGCATCATCCTTCATTGCCCACACCATCATCCACGCCGCCGGCAAGCCTTTGGGAAACATCATTCGCCCCTTTCTGGTGAACCGTTGACACGATCGAATATGCGTGTAAACCGCAAGTGCACAGGTATCAAAGTAATAATACCCAAGTGAGAGGGTAGTCGAATCCAAAGGGAATATTGCTTAGAACCACCAAGATTGCCATTTAACTAGAATGAAAATATGTTGATAGTGATGTGAAAACAAACTCAATGCAAATGAAAATAAAAAAAGATAAAGGAGGCGGAAGTAAAAGATAGGGGAGGCAATCAACGATAAATAGGGTCCCCGGATATTGTTCCGCCTAGGACAATCGCTTCAAGTGTAAAACCCTCTATTATGCTTACTAACTAATGCATTAATAAGTCATGGAGATCCTTTAATACATAGTCTCAAATCTAAGCTCAACCATGCCTAACTCTATACATGTCCCGGAGGAGAAATTGAATAACCTCTCAACCTCGCACTCGTATAGAATTGCAATGAGTTCTAGGCGCTAGGCACAATTAAGCCCTTTGGTCCAGGTGAAAGTTCTCTAGCCACAATTAAGCCCTATTTGCTAAAATCACTTCAACGCTTCACTCCGTTGCATCTGCAACTAAGCCCCAGCGGAAGGTCATTCCTTAGCCCATTCACTCTACTATGGCCGCAAAGAACTCTTGGAATGTGGAGGTCGGATAGATCACATTGGAGGGGAAAGGGGACGCTCTGCTACCTCTCGACTCACCCTCTCAAACCTCTCTAATCTAGCTTTGTCTAACTCTCGTGGTGTGTCACTCACTCACAAGGGTTACCAACAAGAACTCTCAACCCTAGTGTCACTCTAAGGGAGTATTCACTCAATCAAGCATACAAGATTGGAACTCAATTAAAACATCAATTAATTGAAAGCATAATAAAAAGGTTCAATGAAACGAATACATCCTAGGGTTCAAAAATATCCAACTACCCCTTAGGGGTTTAGCTCTCCATGAAGCAAAATACAATAGATAATGAAATCAAAAGCAAAGAGATGCAATCCATGAATGAAAACCCCCTTGTGTTCATGTTGAAGGGTCTTGTGGATAGGCCGGATCGGTGCCAATGAAAGCCCTCTCAATAGCTCTCTTCCGAAGGAAACGCGGTGTCAAAGGCCGTCAAACCTCTCCAAAGCCTTGCCAAAAACACTCCCGAATCTATAAGACCTGCTATAGTAAATTACTGCAGTGATTTATTTCAGTGCCTGCTACAGCAATTCACGATCTACTTTTGGCTTCTTTTCTTAAAACATAGCTTCACAACCCTACCTGCGCAAAAGAACATAAATACACATGTATTAACGCTTAAACCTGATAAAAGTAATGCTCATTGTAATGAAAAAACACTTCGCATTCTTAACACACAAGAACTTATCAAACTCCACCACACTTAAGCTTTTGCTTGTCCTCAAGAAAAAAATTAAAACATTGTATGCATAGATGAAGGAAATATTGGAAGTGCTTGGCCATAGGTTTACCAAAGCATGCAAAGAGAGCATTCTACAAGTAAGGGAAATTTCAACACTAAATATGAAAAATCAATGCTCTAGCTAAAAACTTGAATAAAAAAGGACAACAAACCCGAAATCGTGTAAGAGTGTGAACTCACTTAAGTCAACCCAAAGTATACTCCTCAAAGTTCTACGTATGAGGGACTTATTTATCTACAAAAGGTAACAAAAATTCAAAAAGGGTAGTAGCTTCACACATCCTCTAAGGCAGCCCTTTCCAAAGCGACCGCTAAGGTGGCTTTCACACTTTCGAGGTGGTAGCTCTTTCTACCGGGGTGGTAGCTTTCACACATCCCATGAGATAGCTCTTTCTCTCATTAGGGGATAACTAGTATCCAACTTATGAGAGTAGCTTCATACATCATAGGTGGTAGCTCTTTCCACCCAACAAACACAAATAAACAACAAAACTATTTTGTTATTTCTTTTCATTTTTCCATTTTTTTTTCTTTTCAGCAAAATACCATAAGAAACAAAACTAAAACTAATCCCTTTAACATCAAACTTGAGTTTCCAAAAGAGTTTAAAGAGTGAGTAGTGCACAAGTGAAAATCGGGTAAAAATTTCTAGAAATTCAAGCAAGAACTAGAGCATGGAAACATTCAATGTTAAAACTTCTCCTAAGCTCAAGAATACAATCATTGCAACTAAGGTGAACAACCATTGGCTACGTGAGCATGTATGTCAATCAAAACTTGTGTAAAAGACATGTGCAATGTGAACTCCCCCCACACTTAAGATGTACATTGCTCTCAATGTACACATGCAAGCACAATAAAAGTAATACAATTTAGAACACATGTGGGAGTGGATAATTGAAACAATACTCCCCTGACTCCTAGTGGTGCGTTTGATGGAGCTAAATCCTTGGGAGTTAAATTCCAACGGGTTGTGAAGCACACACGGCCAAGTGTAAAACACATTGACCGTGTCTATGACTAATCCTCAATTTCGATACTAACAAGACCATCTACACATATACACAAGGGGGTTCAGTGAAGCTCAATAAACAAAAACAACTCGAGTATATAAAAAAAAAATAAAGCAATGAAATACAACTCGAGACAAAACTAAAAGATAAACTTAGAAGGAAGATCCTTTCTGAACACACAAGTCCAAAATAAAATGCAAAAATAAAATGCAAAAAATAAGAACAGAGAAGATAAAGATGCCTCAAGTATAGGTGTCAATTGCTGGTGCATTTGTTACCGCTGCTGGTGAAGATGACGCTGTGGGCTCCTTTCTTTCACCCGGCCTTTGATTAGGATAGACCGATTAATAGTATGAATCACAAATCAAATTTTAATTTTTTTTTTTTTGGTTTCATGGTGATTATGGGTTCATGACTTCCATTAAGGGCAAGCCCCTAATGTTAATTACCCTGGACATTATCTCAGGAACCTCCGATTAAGAAATAAGTGTGAATAAGGAAGAAGTTATGACAATCATTTTTTTTCATTTCAATAAATATGAATTCATAAACTTCATTGAAAGTACAAGGAATTTGGAATTTGACGCCATAATGATTGTAGCATATCATCACCTTCCGACTATTTCGCCGAAAAAAAACGCGCTTTGACTTTTGTTGACTTTTGGTCTTCGTTAACAGTTGAAATATGCATCTTGAACATGATTTAGAAACTTAAGAAGTCATGTCTTGGATATTTGAATCTACATTTTGGACTTGATTTGGAACTTGATTTGAATTTTCATAAGCCTCGGCTTTCATGCTTGTGAAACTTTTTTGCAACTTATGAACTCTTCAACACTTTAGTCTTGAGGTTGTTGAGCTCATTTGCCGATTTGTTTGAAACTTGGAACTTTGATTTTGCATCTTAGATTTGATCTGGATTTCAAGCTGTAGATTCTTTTGTTGATGAATCACATGCAAACTTGGTTTGACTTTCCATAAGCTTCGGCTGTCATGCTTGTGAAGCTCCCTTCTTGACTTGTGAATCTCTTTGGGTCTTTGACTTTTGATATCTTGAGACTACTGAGTTCAATTGTTGATTTATATATATTTTCAAATATTGACTTGTGAAACTCTTTGGGTATTCGACTTTTTGATGTCTTGAGACTGCTGAGCTCAATTGTCGATTTATATAGATTTTCAAATATTGACTTGTGAAACTCTTTGGGTCTTCGACTTTTTGATGTCTTGAGACTGCTGAGCTCAATTGTCGATTTATATAGATTTTTAAATATTGACTTGTGAAACTCTTTGGGTCTTTGACTTCTGATGTCTTGAGACCACTGAGTCCAATTGTCATTTATATAAATTTTCAAATCTTGATTCTTTTGTATTTCAAGTCTTGACTTGGTTGCTTTGATTTTGATTATATATATCATGATATGTCGCTGCATGTGCGTTATCATTGCGTTGCATGTCTGATTGCTGTCTTGAAATGAATATCTCATGACCGCCTTAAAATTTATATATATTTTTTTTATTTTTGTTGCCATTTCGAAACAAGTCACCACTGCAGCCTTAAAAAAAATATCTCATTGTTGCCTTGAGACAAATTTAGCCACCACCTCAAGATAAGCACCCTTGTCACTGCTTCGAGATTAGTATTTTTTATTCTATTTATTTATTTATTTTTTGGTTGCCCCAGGATAAGTTTTCTCCATGCACTGTGTGCATATTTCCTCTGCTATCTATTTGCTGGCATATCATTTCCAGATTTTTTTTATTTGTTTTAATCCACACTTATCATAGTGGGTTCTATTTATTTATTTATTTATTATTTTAGAGGGCATGTGAGTATATAGCATGCACAAGCTTCTCATTTTTTTTTTCTATTATTTCTTTATTTTTTTATTATGCGCGTATGCATTATTCTCAATTTTTATCCCATGAACGTGTGCATGCATGTTTCTCATTTTTTAAATTTTTTTATGCATGCTTTTTTTTAACCTTCTCATTATTTCATTTATTTTTTTAATTATTATTATTATTTTTATGTCATGCACATATGCATGCATCTCATCATTCATATTTTTTTTAATGGTGGACCCATGCCCTTTATTTTATTTTAATTTTTATTTATATTTTTTTAATCCATGTCATGAGACTATAGCATTTATTTATTTATATATATACTTTTTAACACACCATATTAATCTCATGCAAATGATATATATATATAGAAAGATCAAAACATCTAAGAAGCAAGTTGGCACTTACCATGATCACAACCAAGTGAGCTGACATTGAAATTTCCCAATATTTCCACTCAAGAACAATTGCAAAATCACTTCACGATCAAGATCAGTGAGACCCTCATGCAAGAAACCAATGCCATGAGAAAGTGTATTATTTATTTATTTATTTATTTTAAGACATCCTCTGAAATAAAAGCTTCCATAGCTTCTATTGAGCCAAGAAGAAATGCAGGCTTCTCCCTACTGTTAGCAATTCAATGGATCATCAAGTCAATGGCAGTCAGTCTTGCATGGTTGTCAATGACTGTTCTTGGGTGCATATACACGTGCATACCATAGGTTCATAGAATAGTTCTCATTTTCTTATTTTCCCTCATTTTCATTTCATTTTTATTTCATTTCATTTTTTTCATTTTTTTATTTCTTTCAAACATCACCATGTGTGTTTTCCATGCTTGTCCTTTCAATTTTCTTTTCCTTGTGGGTCTTAGAATCAGAGGATGAATATCATGTTGGGCCTTTTTGAAATAAACACCAAGTATTGCTGATAACCGATGCTTGTTCCTTTCTCGTCCGAGAAGCTTAGCTCGAAATCAGAACATGAATTTGCCAACTTGAAACCCTCCAAACACCGGCACAAGCCTCCACTCACCTTTGATAGCATATAAAGCCCTTCTTGATGGTTTCCAACAAGTAAGAATCCCTTTAGACCTCCATTCATTCATGGCATACAAATCCACTTTTAACCCATTATGATTATCCAAGTTTGCAGCGATGAGTTCATGTTTCATCAACTCCGGGGAGGATGAAAATGACTACATGATAACCGTGAAAGATAAACTTGCTTTGGTTAATGTCACTGTCGGTGATGATTTTATATCCAAAGAAGCAGGGATTGAAGTTATTGTTCTTCCTCATCACCTCTGGCAAACATGCAAATGGTTCTTGTCTCATGCTCTCAATCAAGAACATAGTCAACTTCACTGGCCATGCAAATTCCTCTTGTTTCCTCACTTTCATTATATATTTTTTAAAAGCACGTGAGTATATATATGCATTCATCTCATTTATATTTTTTTTCTTTTTCTTTTTTCTTTTTTTTTTAAATTTTTTTTATATATATATTTTGTTTTGCCATGCACGTATGCATGCCTTTCAATTTATTATTATTATTATTATTATTATTATTATTATTATTATTATTATTATTTATTTTTATTATTATTTTTTTTTTATGTCAATCAATCAAAATAATATTTTGATCCCATGTATTCAAAATTTCAAAAGTGCATGCAAACATGAAGAGAAGCATATCTTGTGCATATACTTTTTATATAAACGACTACTCTCCAACTTTCAGTTAGTCTCGTCATTTGCATAAAGACAATGGGTACTCTTCAAGAAAAAGGTAATAAAGAAGAAGCCAAGTCATTGCCGTTTCACATGTTGCTCATGCAGATATGTTGCTCGGGCGTTGGGATCAGTTGTGCATGGCATGGCGCAGCCTGTTGGGTACTTGCTGCTTGGCAAGGCTCTCGATGCATATGGGAACAATGCTGATAATGGTGCCTTCTAAATATTATAGAGATCTGATATGCTTAACTTTTGGTAGTTGGGCCATTTCATCTCGAGCTTTTCGACTTTATTTGTTGAAATCATCATTGCTTTTATCTGCTGCTGGAAAGTAGCCATGATCACTTTGATTATGGTGCCTCTAGTCCTTGCTGTTGGAGGTACATATAAGCTTAAAACAAAATGTACTCAATACATCTATCATCATATTCGTATATAAGAAAACTATGAACCCCTCAGTGACAGGTGAACACATCAAAGTGTAGTGTTCCCCAGAGAAAATTGGTTCTTATAGGAATTTTTATTTCATCATGAAATACCTAACATTTTGAAACATTCATGCATACAAACATTAACTCAGATCAAGACAGTTTTCTCCTTTGTGGCGAAAATAGCGCGACCAAGTCCTTTGCCTTGTTCATGGAGAAGCAATACACGATGTGCAAGAAAAAGGGCAATAATAAAGAAATCCTAGCCGAACCCGGCACTTATGCAGCTCCAGATCTTCAGGTCTTTCATCAGGCCATAACTGATGTGAGGTACACCTTTATATTATCCATATCCACTTCGTTTAGAATTTAATTAAGATGCTATGAATAACCTTTAGCTGCTTTATCTCCTCTTTATGGGCAATTCTATGATGAACATAACATAGCTAGTACTGTGGCTTTCTCAAGGTATCAACCTTTGCCATCCACTGCTAACTTGGAGAGACCTTTCCAAATCTTCTGCTCTCTCAGAAGGATCATGAACCAAAAGAAAATATTGATCTTGCAAGTCTCCCAATCCTTGTTCTAATGTTGTAGTCTTCGGTCATTGATCTGAAGTACTCCTTTCTTTCATCTCCCAGACCGGCATGACAGTATGCAAAGAGCACAGCTACGAAGCCCATGCGCAACCTTGGTAATAGCAGCCACGTAGCAGGTGGCTTCGATGGAGTAAACTGCATCGAAGGATGCGTTGGCGAACGACATCAAGAGGAAGTTGCCACACACCATGTCACAGATCGAGTCAAGACCGGCTTTTCGGCTGTGAACACGCGCGCGGGCGGCTTGATACTCGTTGATGGTGATTCCCGTGATGTTTGCTCGGGAGTGAGCCGCGATTGCATGCATCAGACCACCGACACTGTATCCGATGTCGAGGGCTTTGAGGCCTAGCTGCACGTTGATAAGATCGTCGGCGCTTTCTTCATGGATGCTCGTGGCGTCGCTGTGAGAGAGGTTGGGGATGGAAGGAGAGAAGTGGAAGCTCTGGCCCCAGCCCTACTCGTTGATGTCGGTGATGAGGTTGTAGAAGGTGTCGTCGTCTCCATCGCAGATCAGATCCGCGGCTTTGACGGAGAAGATGATAAAAGAGAGGAGAGAGATTGAGAATGTTCGAGTTCTCATCCACGGGAAAGAGAGAGCACGAGGGAGGAGAAATGCATGTATGTACGTGCATGTGTTTTTTTTCTTCTTCTTCCCTTTTTTTATTTATCTTTCTTCTGATTTTTTTTATTCTTCTACTCTTTTGATTTTTTTCTCTTTTTTTTTTCTTTTTTCAATTTTTTTTCCAAATCTTCTATTTTTTTTTTCCGACGGCTTTGGCTTCTTCCCTCTATCTTCTCCTTCTTCTTTTCAGTTGGCAATGATTATGGTGACGGCGGCAGTTGGCAATGATTATGGTGACGGCGGCATCAACATGACAACAACAGTGAGCATTAGCAGCGACGGAGTAAAGCTGCTTGGCGGCATTATCTCAGCTACTCAAGCAGCAATGACGATGGTGTCGGTTATGACGACGGCAACAACGCGCAAAAATAGCAGCATCAAGCATGCTTGGCGGTATTATCTCAACCACTCAAGTAGCAACGACGGTGGCGACATCAGTTATTAGCAGCAGCGGCGATGGTGTCGATGACGGTGAGCAGCAGACATTGATGGCAGCAGCGGCGATTTTTTTTTCTCTCTTTTTTTCTTCTTTTTTTCTTTTTTTTCTTCTCCTCATTTTATTTTTTTTTTCTCTTTTTTTTCTTCATTTTTTTTGGCTTCCCTCCGGCTTCCTAAATCCTCCTTCCTCTCTTTTTTTCCTTCTTCTCTGGGTTCGGCCTCCTCCCTCCTTTTTTGGATTCAACCTCCTCCTTCCTCTTTAAAGAACTCATTTGCTATTATCTTCACCACCAAACTTCTCCACAAAATCATAACCCAAACCTCCGTGAAATCATAGCCCATAAAGAAGCAAGTCAAAAGATAGGATAAAATTTTTAAAATTTAAAATTTGATTTTTTTTTTAATTTAATTAATAAAATTTCGAGAGAGGATAAAATCAAAATTTAGAATTTTAATTAAATTTTCAAATTTTAATAAAATTCAATCTGCCTCGAGATATGTCTTTGGGAGCCCCAGGATTCGCATTTTCTCAGGTTGCCACGAGATCTGGCTACATGAAATTTAGGATTGCCTCAGGATGTGTATTTGGGCTATCCTAAGATTTGAGATTGTCTAGAGATATGTGTTGTCAAGGGCAAACTTGTAATTTGTATTTATGCCTTGAGATAAATTCTCAAGGGCAATTTTGTAATTTGTATTTTACCTCGAGATATGTGATTGCTTCCCCGCAAATGTACGGGATCGCCAAGTAATACCTCGTGTGAAGGCATGAGGATTGTATTCCACAGGGCTAAGGATCTCCTATTACTCCTTCTTGAGCTATTATCTAGCCTAAGATCTCAAGCGATTGATTTTACTCTACTAAATGTAATTAAAGCTAAAATGATATTTGCCAACAAATTAGAGAGAACAAGCAATGAGCAAGCAAGAGAATCAATGAAATGCAAAGGCCTATGGATGTGGATCCCCTTGAGGGGTTATCATGCAACATGGATGATGATCTAAAGATGCAAGGGTAAAATGGACCATGAGATTCCAAGATTAGAACAACCCCAATTTCTCGGCGATTGAACCCTAATCCCATACGAACATAGATAGGAATTTCTCCCAAATCCATATCCCTACGATTGCATTAAGTACGAGGAAATCTCACTTAGGAGTAAACCTACTCTTCTTCGGATTAAACCTACATGGAGGGCTACCAAACACCCGATTTCTCGGCGTGATGATACAAGTATCCCCTTCTAATCCATTCATGATCTAATACATGCGAGCAAGTCACATCTACATGCATCACTCATAAAAGAGCTACGGATTTCTCCTTAGTGTAGCACTTAGCATGAAAACAATGGATTAAATCTCAAAATTACCCAAACATGGAATTAACAAGTTATCATCCAACATACATGATAAAACCCCCAAGGTTCACCAACACTCGGTGGCCTTGGGGGTCTAGTGTGTCGTCATCCTACAACAAACAATACAAACAAGCAAAACACTCCCTAGATGAAATGGTAGAGGAGGAGATGAAGAATATGCCGAATGACGCTTTCCCCGCCAAAGGAGTACCCAATGATGCTTCCTCTAGCCGCGGGTCTCCTTCCTTCAAATCATGGTAGATCTCCCTTGAATGAAGTTACCTTCTTGCCTTGAGAGTCTTGGACCTTGGGCTTGGATGATCTTCTAGCTTCCTTGCCCTTCTTCTCCTCCCCAAGGTCGCCACAAGCCTCTCAAGTGTCTCCCAAAATATGCCCAGCAAAAGGTCTAGCCAAAAGTCCCTTTTCTGCCCTAAAAGTCAGTATATATACCCCCCGAGTCATACGGGTCATATGGGGGTCGTATAGCACTCAAAAACCCTAGATTCGCGTTCCATACGTGGTGCATACGCCCTACATATAACCTCATATACTGGGTAGTATGAAAATCTGGGCAGACGCTCTGAATCATTCCATGCTACATACAGTATACGACCCTCATACTCGGGTAGTATGGGGGTAGTATGAAATTCTGGTTTTCTTCTCTTTTCACCCAAATGATATCTTCTTGTTCTCCATGGCTTCCTTATGCCCTACAAAGCAAATAGTAGACGATTAAGCGCAAAACGGGCATCAAACCTCACAAAATACATGCAAAGTGAATATGATATATACATGAAAACATCTACATTTAGACACTTATCAAATATCCCCACACTTAAGCGTTGCTTGTCCCCAAGCAATCAACTCATGAAAGACAAAGAGACTCGAGAAGTGGCTAAATGCATTACCTCGGCATCAAGTAAATATAAGACTCCAAAAAGCAATGGACAATGATACATAGATGTTGAGTCATAGTCAATAAGCATAATAAAAAAATATCCCTGTCTCACCCCTTATATGTCTCGTGCCATGTAAGTGAATCTTATATCTCATATGCCCCTGATCCGGTCTAGCCTAAGGACTTCAATCAAGACAGACTCTAGATGCTAATCACTCCACTTACAAAGAATACTATGTCTTAAACTACTAAGTGCTACTTCAATGGCCAAATAAGATCCTTCTAATTCAATACCTTGAAACTAAGTCCACTTTCTACTCAAAACCTTTGGTAGGTACTCAAAAAGATCACTAGGTTTTATTTTCATTTCATCATTCATTTCTTTTCTTTTTTTTGAGTCCGACTAATGTAGACTGCAAGAAAATCATTTTGAAATCTTTCTAGAGGGTGCACATGCTGGTTAGGCACAAGAGCCACCCAACTACTCGATTACAGTCCACATAGACGCATTCATGCTTTCAATAGCGTAGGAATACTGACATAGACTCATACATTCACCCTAGATCACATCTTCAGAGTACACTACATGCCACAAAAACTAGGATTAGCTCAACAAGACTTAGAAGTTCTTAAGAGTCCATTGAAGGAAAAAACTTAGTGTTCTAAGGCCAAGTACTCAAAGTAGTGTGTTACGCATACAAGAGAGTTAGAGAGTAGTCACACTAGCTATTCCCAGGGCATCGACAAAAAAATTCAGTGCACATGACAATACTAGGGGTAAAACAGGATTCAATTAAAGCATAGAAACAAGTAACTCACATCAATCATTAGTCCAAGCTAAAAGAATCTTACAAGAATGAACAAAGCCATCATAGGTAACACTAGCATGTAGCAAATGATCCTAATACATGAAATACACCCATCCCCACACTTAGTGTTGTACATTGCCCTCAATGTACACTAATCATGAAAAGCATGCAAGATGAAGCAATGAAAATAATAGAGGAGGGTGAAAATAAACTCCCCAGTTTAACTTGTACTCGTCGTGAGGTAGGACTCAAGAAAATGTATGGTGAGCAATACATGTCTCGTCTGACCTCCATTAAAACCAGGAAAGCTCACCAAATTCCCTCAATGCCCTGCGAGGCAAAAAGGGGACATCATCATTCCACAAAGATTTAAAAAAATACAAGCACAAGGGAGAAACTAGAGAGTAGTCAACAAAAACACAAAGATGAAAAATAAAACTAAAGTTTCGACAACACAAGTCGGTAGGGTAGAACCATGCCAACTCAACAAAATACAAAAATACAAAACAAAGCAAGCAAAAGTAAACAATAGGTGTCCAAGCTCCAATAAGTCGCTACTCATCACAATCTGGGTGCTGGTGGTGGTGGCATGGCGGTAGAAGAAGTGGCCAGCAAAGTGCGAGGATGAACCATAGTAGGGAGGTGAGGAAACGGTGAAGATCCGCCTCGAGCCGGCGCCGTCCCCTCAATGATCCGGTGAAGCCGGGCCACGAATCTCACGCTGCTCCTGACGCATAGCCTGAACCTCTCCCTCAATCCCCTTCAGTCTCATGTCGAAGTCAGGTAAAGATGTAGCGCCGGGGTAGGGAGCAGAGTGCGCCCTGTGGTCTAACTCGTGTGCTCGCCTGTCACCGACTAGACTCACCAAAGGGGCCTGGTGACGTGGGTCCGCCACTGCGATCACCAAGCCTATCGCCCGTATGTGGGTTGGTCCGAGGGGTACTGTATCTCCTACAATGGTCATGCCTCGCGTCTGCTCAAGTAAACCCATGCCACGGATCAATCTAGTCACATAGGGCCCAATAAATATAGCTCCCAATCGTGTATACGAGCCCTGGTGAAGAAATGCATCGGCGACAAGGTGGCCAAGGTGAGTAGGGCGTCGCTCGAAGATGCCATACATCGTATAAATATCGGCTTGAGTGACAACCCCCTTGCTATCGGCTCGGCCCCAAATAGATCGAGCAATCAAAGCATGAATGAATCTATGTGCCGGGTCAATCATGCGCGAGGCCTTTCGTGTTTGATCATCACCCGCCAAAGTCGCCCAATAGTTGCTTCTACCCACTCCACTTGGGAAATCAAGCTTAAGACGTTTACCGGGCATGGAGTTGATAAACTCATCATCATAGATCCCCAAGTACTTGGCAAAATCCAAGTGGTGCATAGTACGCTTCATTCCAAAAGCTTGAAAATGGATGGTGATAATTTTCCTATTCCACACGGAATCTCCATCTTGTTGTGCCTCAAATGTACTCAAAACCTCCAAGGTTAATTGACGAAAGGTTGGCTCGTTTATGGCAAAAAGCTTGTCCCAACAATTTTTTGATAGCCATTCCCTTACTTGACTTGCAATCCCAAGGTTCTCCACAAGTCCCCACTCAAGGTAGCACAATGTTCCAAATGGTTTTGTTTTCAGTCAATCATATCTCTCTCGATGATGGGATAACTTGAAGACGGGCTCATCGAGTGTAGAGGAGGGCCCAGTGGTCCTTGGGCGCTTGGAGGCAAGCTGTTTTGTGTTAGGCATCCCTACAATGAAGTTAAACTTTGTTCAAGCTCATAGGGATACAAGATAAATCAAAAGAAAATGCTAGAGATAGAGGAAACATATGAAAAATCAAATTTTTAAGGTCATACGGCCATATGAGGGCCGTATGGTCACTATTCATGCGGCAAGAGTCTCCCCTATATTCAAAGCATCAAAAAAAATTTACATAAATTTGAAGGAAAATTCATCCATGACATTCACATCATTCAAACCAAGCAAAATACTGAAGAAATCCCACACAAAATCTCCAAGAATGCCCAAGAAATGAGAAAGATAAAACTAGGGCATAGAAAAAGCATACCGACAAAATCTTGAGAAAACAAGCTTTAAACTCGGGGAAAACCACTAGATCGACGTCTCCAATGGGTGAGAATAAGATTTAGGAGGAAAAATGAGGAGATTTGGTCAAGAATTGAGTGAGAATGAAGAGAGAAATTCGGTGGAGGATGGGAGAAATTAGAGAATGGAAGAGAGAGAGTGAGGATGAGGGTTAAAAAAGGGGGGGCCCGACCCATACGGCCCCCATACGGCCCCGTATGGGGGTCGTATGGGCCGAGAGCCCCCTCTCAGCCGAGAGGAGCCCCATCTCAGACGGCCTCGTATGGGGGCCGTTTGAGGGGCCGTCTGAGATGGCACAGAGCCATGGGTTGGCTCTGTGTTCGTCTCAGACGGCCACCATATGGCCCAGTAAGGCCGTATGCCCTTTAAAACCATTTACAACTCTGAAAACTTGCCCCAAATGATGTAAACATGGTGTGGCAAGGTCGAAGGCTTCTTCAAACACGAATGAAATGAATGAAACGATGATCTAGTGCATGAATTAACACCTAAACATGAGTTTCTCAAGAAGTTGCACAAATATACCACAATTAAAATGATGAGAGCACTATGCCAAGTGTGTGAGCATGAACTTATTTAAAAGTAAAACAAGTCTAAGAAATACAAGAATTGAAATGAACTAAGACCTAGAATACGAAAAATATGCAAGAAAACACCACCGAACACTTGGGTTGCCTCCCAAGAAGCGCTTGTTTAACATCACGAGCCTGACGTTCCTCATTTCTTACCTCATGGGGGCTTAAAGAGTTTGAAACCACCCCCGGTTTCCTTTGTAGTGCTGTTATTGAAGTAAAATTTTAATCATTGCCCATTGACCTTAAAAGTGCCATTTTCCGAGTGGGTTACCACAACCGCTCCATGTGGGAGGACTTGAGTAACCGTGTACGGACCCGACCAACGTGATCTTAGCTTCCTAGGAAATAATTTCAGCCTAGAGTTGAACAGTAGGACTTGCTCACCCACGTGAAATTGCTTAGGGTGCTTGACGCGCCTGTCGTGGTACTCCTTTATTTTTTCTTTATAGAGCTTTGAACTCTCATATGCCGTGGAGCGCCACTCATCAAGTTCATTCAGTTGGAGCTTCCTCTTGCAGCCTGCAAGAGAAGAGTCCAGATTTAGGAACTTAATAGCCCAATAAGCTTTATGCTCAAGCTCAACAGGTAGATGACAAGCTTTTCCATAGACTAGCCTATACGGAGTGATGCCAATAGGAGTCTTGTAAGCTGTTCTATAGGCCCAGAGGGCGTCGTCGAGATGCTCTGCCCAATCTCTTCAGTTCTGAGATACAGTCTTCTCCAAGATTCGCTTTAAGTCCCTGTTGGACACTTCTACTTGGCCGCTATTTTGTGGGTGGTATGTTGTTGCCATTTTATGAAAGACTCCATAGCGCTTCAATATTTTTGTGAATTGGGCATTATAGAAATGAGTGCCTCTGTCACTAATGATAGCCCGTGGTGCGCCGAACCAAGAAAATAATTTCTTCAAGAATTTCACCACCACCCTCGCATCATTTGTTTGCAATGCTTGAGCCTCCACCCATTTAGACACATAATCGACTGGCAGGAGTATGAACTTATGTCCATGGGAGCTCAGAAAAGGTCCCATAAAGTCAATCCCCCACACATCAAAAACTTAACAGGCTTGGTTCCAATTTTGGGGCATCTCGTCCCGGCAAGATATGTTACTGACCCGCTGACATCTATCACAAGCTTGAATAAATTTCTGGGTGTCATGGAACACTGATGGCCAATAGAAACCTGCATCAAGAATTTTCTTTGTTGTTCTATTCGCATCATAATGGCCACCAGTGGGTCCTGAGTGGCAATGCCTCAAAATGCTTAGACCCTCTGCCCTAGAAACACATCTTCGAGCAACCTGATCGGAACAAACCCTAATAGGTATCGATCTTCCCAGATGTAGTGCTTGAGGTCTGAAAAGAATTTCTTCCTTTGTTGATATGTAAACCATTTTGGGATGACCCCACCAACCAAGTAATTAGCAAAATCAGCAAACCAGGGTGGTTTCTTCTCTTCTGCTACCTGGATATTATACAAGTGTTCTTCGGGGAATGAGTCATCAATGTCCTTTTCTCTTATAGTTTCTTTGCCAGAGCTCTCCAAACGGGATAAATGATCAGCTGCAAGGTTCTCTACTCCCCGCTTGTCCTTAATCTCCAGGTCAAATTCTTGAAGTAGCAATACCGCCCTTATCAAACGTGGTTTGGCATCTGATTTGCTAAGCAAGTACCTCAAAGCCGAGTGATCGGTGTATACCATCACTTTAGAAAGAACCAAATACGGCCGGAACTTATCAAAGGCAAATACCACGGTAAGTAGTTCTTTTTCAGTTGTAGTGTAATTCGCTTGGGCTCCCGTTAGAGTCTTACTTGCATAGTAAATGGGGTGGAAATGTTTGTCTCTCCGCTGACCAAGCACTGCCCCAACTGCAAAGTCACTTGCATAACACATCAATTCGAATGGGGAGTCCCAATCTGGAGCTACCATAATCGGCGCCTGAATTAGTTTCTCCTTGAGTACCATGAAGGATGTCATGCAGTCATTATCGAACTCGAATAGGACATCCTTTTCCAATAACCTTGTTAGGGGTCTAGCAATTTTAGAAAAATCCTTAATGAATCTTCTATAGAACCCCGCATGTCCCAGAAAACTTCTTATGGCCTTCACAGAATTTGGAGGTAGTAACTTTTTGATGGTGGAAATCTTTGCCTTGTCGACCTCAATCCCATCTTTCGAAATTTTGTGACCCAAGACTATCCCCTCTTGAACCATGAAATGGCATTTCTCCCAACTTAGCACAAGATTGGTCTCTTCACATTGATTTAGGACTCTCTCAAGGTTCTTGAGGCACACATCGAATGAATCACCAAAAATGGAAAAATCATCCATGAACACCTCCATAAAATCTTCTACGATGTCCTCAAAAATGGCCGTCATGCATCTCTGAAAGGTGGCCGGGGCGTTACATAGCCCGAAAGGCATGCGGCGATAAGCAAATGTGGCGTACGGACAAGTGAACGTAGTCTTCTCCTGATCTTCGGGGGCGATGGGAATTTGGAAATAACCAGAGAACCTATCCAAAAAGCAATAGTAGCCATGTCCAGCTAACCGCTCCAGCATCTGGTCAATGAACGGCAGGGGAAAATGATCTTTTCGGGTGGCATCATTCAATTTTCTATAGTCAATGCATACTCTCCACCCGGTAGTTGTACGAGTCAGGATTAACTCATTTTTCTCATTGGTGATCACGGTCATCCCCCCTTTCTTTGGGACCATTTGCACGGGGCTTACCCACTCGCTGTCTGATATCGGGTAGATGATGCCCGCATCGAGAAGCTTGATGATTTCTGTTCGGACCACCTCTTTCATATTCGGATTGAGTCTTCTTTGTGTTAAGGCTTTGGGTCTGTGATTATCCGTCATTAGAATTTTGTGAGTGCAAACAGATGGATTTATCCCTCTTATGTCAGCAATCTTCCAAGCAATCGCTCTCTTGTGCTTCTATAGTACATCCACCAACCCATTCTTCTACTCAATTGTTAGGTTTGAAGAGATGATGACTGGAAGCTGTGTACCTTCCCCCAAAAAGGCATACTCAAGGTGTTCAGGTAGTGTTTTCAACTCCAAATCTGGTGCTTCCTCAATTGACGGCATCAAACCCTTGTTCCACAGCCCATCACCCTGTTCGGACCCTGCTTCTTCTGCAGACCCTGCACTCTCATCAGAACTGTTGCCTGCACAATGAAAACGAAGCTCAAAACATTCAGCATTATTTCCTAGACCTTCATGCTGCCCACACTGTTGCCCCCTGTTGGCCTCCTGTACGCTTGCTGACACTTGGCCCATATCAGCACGGTTCTCCAAGGTGGGATTCATGTAACCCTCGGTAGTCAAAACAAACTGTTCAATTGATGATATGCTTCCTTCACTCACTGATGGTGTTCCACTTTTCATAAAAGTCTCAAACACTGTATGCCAGCTGCCACCATCATAAGATATGCTCGAATCCACAGATAGCAGCAGAGTACCAAAATGGTTATCTGGGAGTTGTGAAAATGTTGCTGAGTCTGTAGATTAATCCAGCCATCAAATCTATGTACGTAGTCTTCCAACTTGATGTTCGGAGTTGCCATGTTGCATTCACGAGATGGACTATACAGAAAGAAATGGAAAGTGAATTAAACTATTAAGAAAAAAATCACATTAAAGAATGAATAAAGAATAAAGTGGCTAGAGTAATAATCTAAAAGTTTCCTAGAATTCCTTAAAATATCCCCGGCAACGGCGCCAAAAACTTGATTGCTTCCCCGCAAGTGTACGGGATCGCCAAGTAATACCTCGTGTGAAAACACGAGGATCGTATTCCACAGGGGTAAGGATCTCCTATTACTCCTTCTTGAGCTATTATCTAGCCTAAGATCTCAAGCGATGGATTTTACTCTACAAAATGTATTTAAAGCTAAAACGATATTTGCCAACAAATTAGAGAGAACAAGCAATGAGCAAGCAAGAGAATCAATGAAATGCAAAGGCCTATGGATGTGGATCCCCTTAAGGGGTTATCATGCAACATGGATGATGATCTAAAGATGCAAGGGTAAAATGGACCATGAGATTCCAAGATTAGAACAACCCCAATTTCTCGGCGATTGAACCCTAATCCCATGCGAACATAGATAGGAATTTCTCCCAAATCCATATCCCTACTATTGCATTAAGTACGAGGAAATCTCACTTAGGAGTAAACCTACTCTTCTTCGGATTAAACCTACATGGAGGGCTACCAAACACCCGATTTCTCGGCGTGATGATACAAGTATCCCCTTCTAATCCATTCATGATCTAATACATGTGAGCAAGTCACATCTACATGCATCACTCATAAAAGAGCTACGGATTTCTCCTTAGTGTAGCACTTAGCATGAAAACAATGGATTAAATCTCAAAATTACCCAAACATGGAATTAACAAGTTATCATCCAACATACATGATAAAACCCCCAAGGTTCACCAACACCCGGTGGCCTTGGGGGTCTAGTGTGTCATCATTCCACAACAAGCAATACAAACAAGCAAAACATGAAACAAAAGCATAAATGACACTTCCTAGATGAAATGGTGGTGGAGGAAGTGAAGAGTATGCCGAATGACGCTTTCCCCGCCAAAGGAGTGCCCAATGACGCTTCCTCTAGCCGCGGGTCTCCTTCCTTCAAATCGTGGTAGATCTCCCCTTGAATGAAGTTGCCTTCTTGCCTTGAGAGTCTTGGACCTTGGGCTTGGATGATCTTCTAGCTTCCTTGCCCTTCTTCTCCTTCCTAAGGTCCCCACAAACCTTTCCAATGTCTCCCCCAAATATGCCCAGCAAAAGGTCTAACCAAAAGTCCCTTTTCCGCCCTAAAATTCAGTATATATACCCCCCGAGTCATACGGGTCATATGGGGGTCGTATGGGGGTCGTATAGCACTCAAAAATCCTAGATTCGCGTTCCATACGGGGTGCATACGGCCTCCATATGACACCGTATACTGGGTAGTATGGAAATCTGGGCAGACGCTCCGAATCATTCCGCTGCTACATTGCATATGGCCCACATACTGGGTAGTATGGGGGTAGTATGAAATTCCTATTTTCTTCTCTTTTCGCCCAAATGATATCTTCTTGTTCTCCATGGCTTCCTTATGCCCTACAAAGCAAATAGTAGACGATTAAGCGCAAAACGGGCATCAAACCTCACAAAATACATGCAAAGTGAATACGATATATACATGATAACATCTACATTTAGACACTTATCAATATGGTCTCAAGGGCAATTTTGTAATTTATATTTTGCCTCGAGATATGTGCTCTCGGCTGATCTTGTGATTTAAATGTTTTAGATCGTATCGAGATCTGTGCTCTCGGCTGATCTTGCGATTTAAATGTTTTATATCACCTCGAGATCTGTGCTCTCGGCTGATCTTGCGATTTAAATATTTTAGATTGCCTTGAGATCTGTTCTCTAGGCTAATCTTATGATTTGGATATTTAGATCGCCTTGAGATCTGTGCTCTCGGCTGATCTTGCGATTTAAATATTTTAGATTGCCTTAAGATCTGTGCTCTAGGGTAATCTTATGATTTGGATATTTAGATCGCCTTGAGATCTGTGCTCTCGTCTGATCTTGCGATTTAAATATTTTAGATTGCCTTGAGATCTGTGCGCTAGGCTAATCTTATGATTTGGATATTTAGATTGCCTTGAGATCTGTGCTCTAGGCTAATCTTATGATTTGGATAGTTAGATCGCCTCGAGATCTGTGCTCTCGGTTGATCTTATGATTTGAATATTTTAGATCGCCTCGAGATCTATGCTCTAGGCTAATCTTATGATTTGAATGTTTTAGATCACCTCGAGATCTGTGCTCTCGGTTGATCTTGTGATTTAAATATTTTAGATTGCCTTGAGATCTGTGATCTAGGCTGATCTTATGATTTGGATATTTAGATCGCCTCGAGATCTGTGCTCTCAGTTGATCTTATGATTTGAATATTTTAGATCGCCTCAAGATCTGTGCTCTAGGCTAATCTTGTGATTTGAATGTTTTAGATTGCCTCGAGATCTGTGTTCTCGGTTGATCTTGTGATTTGGATATTTTAGATCGCTTTGATATCTGTGCTCTCGGCTGATCTTCAGATTCTAATTTTTTAGATTATCTTGAAAATGTCATCTAGACTTATCTTGAATATATCCAAATATAATGAAATTTATTTATTTGAACCATATGTTGTCCTAATTCGATTATGATTTGACTGTATGTAACTTTCAAAATTTTTATTCGATTTGAATCAGGATATGCAATTTTTTTACATGAACAAACGCTGGTGCTGCAAAATAAATGAAGATTGGGCGAAGAAAAGAGAAAGAGAAGCTTACCGAAGAAATGAGAATGAGAGACTAGAAAACGGCCGGAAAACTCAAGTAATAACCCTTTAAAATGACGGTGAGAGGTCAGGAGAGTGGAAGGGTGTTCTCTAAGTGATTAGGAGTGTAATGAAGAAGAAAACCGAAAAGATTTTAAAGAAAACCCGCGGCTCTTGAGTTTTTTTGTGCATCCACACGGGCGTGTGGAAATTACCCACGCCCGTGTGACTCCCCTAGAGAGACCCATAGGAGCAGATGCACACTCCTGTGGCTTCTCAGTCCAACCGAGAAAATTCTCTAAGTGTTTCACACGCCCATGCGACAATTTCACACGGGCGTGGATCCTTACTGAGCAATTCACAGGGGCAGATGCACGCCCCTGTGTCTTCTCGGGATGGAGGAGAAATTCTCTGTAGAGAAACACACGCCCATGCGGAAATTCCGTACGGGCATGGACCATCACAAGGTCGCTCACAGGGGCGAGTCCACGCCCCTGTGCCAACTCTGGATGAGCTCTGAACGAAAACACACACCCGTGCGAAAATTCCACACGGGCGTGTGTTTTCTCTTCACACTTAGAAAACTTTGCAGGCTCTGCAGGAAATTCCTGAACACAAATATACACTCAGAGCCTGACTAATAATACAATTTTAACCAGAGAAAACACAAAAACAAAAACGAAAACGACCAAGATTCTTCACCACACATGATTATGTACATGATAACACCACAATGTCCACAAGAAAATCACAACAAAAGCATCTAAGAATCAAGACATCAACACTCAAGGCCTTATTCATGCAAATACTAACTAAAAACTAGAAAACATTAAAAACTTTGGTTGCCTCCCAAGAAGCGCTTGTTTTACGTCACTTAGCTTGACGTACCTCTTCCTTACCTTATGGAGGCTTGAAAAGAGTGTATTCCTCCCTACTAGGCTGATAAGTGCTTGTGAGATATGAATGCGAAGCGTTCATTCCTTATGTTGAGCATTACTTTTCTCGGGTTTTTACACTAATGTGTGTGTTTTTATGTTACTTTAATGCAGGTAGGGTTGTGAGGCCGATTATGAAGGAAAAAAGCCAATGTGGATCACAATGCACCAATTTTGGAGGAAATCTTGCTAAGGTTCAAACGCGAAGACATAGGTCGGGTGTGAGATGCTAGAGTGTGTGCCAACCTCCTCGTATTCTAGTTGGCACATCCATTTGGAGGGGCACAAAGGCAGTCACACTCGAGCATTCCGACTTATGCACATAGAACAACAGCTCCACCAACTTGCCTATCATTGAAGAAGCAAGTGATCCACGACGTGAACGTGTGCCCGTTTGCGTTACCCCGATGAAAGTATGGATTCGGGAAGCTATTTAGGCAGGGTACTCTAGCAGGGCACTGTAGCAACATTGTAGCAAAGTACCGTAGCAGCACTATTCATAGCCAGCCGAGAAAACATGAGTTCAGAGAATCCACACGGGCGTGTGGAAATTATCCACGCCCGTGTGGAAATTCCACATGGGCGTGTAAAGTATCCACGCCCATGTAGTCGCATGATTCTAGCCCTATTTAAAGTCGATTCAGCCCTGATTTTAGTATTCTTTTCTCCATCTTTTCCCCAACTTGAGAGAGGGCTTCGGCTAGGGTTTTGAGGGGTATTGGCTAGGGTTTTGGGGAGGTTCTACGGCTCCGACATCATCATTCCTGAGGAAGAAGGTTGGTAGGGGAGCTTCCGTCGAGGCGTATCCTATACCATATGAGGGAATCCTTGGACGACGAGTAGAGGACTCTCCACAAGACCATCGACACGACCATCGAGGGGGTTTTTCTATGGATTCATTGCTTTTACATTCTATTTTTTTGATTGTACTTAGCTCCATTGAGAGCTAAACCCCTAGTGGGTACTTGGGTATTTGTGAACCCTAGGTTGTATTTGTTTCATTGAATCTCTTTATTATGCTTTCAATTAATTGATGTTTATTGTGAGTTCCAACCTTGAATGCTTGGTTGTATGAACATTTCCCCTAGAGTGACACTAGGGTTGAGAGTTCTCATTGGTAACCTTGTGAGTGAGTGACACACCACGAGCGTTAGACAAAGCTAGGTTGGAGAGGGTTAAGAGGGTGAGTCGAGAGGTACAGGAGCGTCCCCTTTCCCCTCTGACGTGATAGATTCTACCTCCGTTCCTCGAGTTCTTTGCGGCCACAATAGAGTGAATGGTCCAAGGGATGAACTTCCGTTGGGGCTTAGTTGCGCGTGCAACGGAGTGAAGCGTTAAGGTGATCTTAGTATCTAGGGCTTAATCATGGTTAGGGACCTTCCACCTGGACCGAAGGGGTAGGTCTATAATTAGGAAGAGATTTATCACTTGAATCCCTAGAGCTCATTGCAACTCTATGTGAGTGCGAGGTTGAGAGGTTATTTAATCTCTCCTCTAGGACATGTATAGAGTTAGGCATAGTTGACCTTAGATTTGGGACTATGTAATGAACGATTTCCATGACTCACTATTGCATTGATTAGGAAGCATAATAGAGGGTTCTTGCACTTGAACCGATCGTCCTTGGCGGAGCATTATCCGAGTACCCCATCTTTATCGATTGCCTTACCTTCTCCTTTACTCGTGCTCTCCTAGTTGTTGATTTTACTTTTGAGAATTGAATCATTGTCACACTTATCACTATTGATCTTTCACATAGCTAAGAAGCGAATTAAGTGTTTTTATTCCCTACTCCCTGTGGATTCGATACCCGCTCACCCGGGATTATTACTTCGACAAACCCGTGCACTTGCGGGATATAAGCAAGGGGACCTTGTCATAGACATTGCATAGCTACTTCCTTTAAACCAAAAATCTACTTGCCGGGGTGGAATATTTGTTGGTGAGTCCAACTATCTTACCTTTGGCCTCCAAGGAAACAATTTGGGTTGGGAATTGTCCAAGCTTAGCACAGTGGGTCATTAGATGGCTTCAATCTCCTACCCACATCGTCTTCCAAACCCAAAATCTATTTCTTGCAATTTATGAATTGATCAATCCCAAAAAGTGGTGCTTGTTCCATTACCTTAGGATTTACTTCTTTTTGTGTATTTTCAGCTTGAAAGGAACATGACACTAGTAAATCCCCTTGAAAATTTTAGCTAGGAGATGGGCCTCACCAAGGCCTCATTCCTTACTTGGTTAACTCTCAAGTATATGCTCACTGTCATCATCCAATCTTTTGCCAGGTAAGGTGACAACATAGGAGTGGTAGGGCGGTAGGAGCTCTTATTCCTACTTATTCTAGTTGAGCATCGCCCTATTTACCTTGGCTACGTGTTGGCAGATTTCATTGCTCATTAGGGCCACCATGTATGCCTGGGTGAAACCTTTGCTGATTTATACATTACATGACTCATTAGAGGTATGGGACTAGGAGATCGGCTCTAGGTCTAGGACGTCATCAATGGCACTGATTCCCTGGGGATGGACACCCTACATTGGATGGGGATGGTAGTGTCTCATGGCTTAATGAGTGTATTATATATATCATATTTTATATATCTCCAATGTACTCCTTCGCTTGTCTTTTAGAGCATTTTGTCTATAAATGATGCTATTCTGGGTATGTTTGTCTTTGTTGCAAGCTTTTAGGGCTCATAACACACATGGAGTGAAATCAGGGACAAAACCAACCAATGAAGACAATTCTTCTAAGTGTCCAAAGTGAGCACAGGTAGAGCATGGGTATGCCATCTCCCTGTGGTTTTCTCTATCTGGGACTTTCGTGGTTTCCAGCACAAGCACGACTGAAGCACAGGGGTGCTTTCTTCCCTTGGTTACTTCAGGAAAAGATGGTCCTATACATTCAGGCGAAGCACGGTCTACGTGCTCCTTTCTTTGGCCTACTCAAGCTAGGTGTGGGTAGAGCACGATTGTGTTCTTCCCATGATTCCCTCTGGATGACACTTACCTTTTTCACTCAGAAGCTTCAAGAAGAGTATAGTCTAAGCACAATTGTGCTTTGATAATGTTGAGCCTGAAAACTCCCTTTTAATGCCCAGACTTAGGGTTTCTCAATATCTCTTGTTCAGGAGTTCTCTTCTCCAGAGGCGGAACCTTCGAAGGAATGATGATCAGCCAGCACCACTTGAGCTAAGGAGTCCAACGATGAGTTAGAGACGTCGGAAGAGTGGAGTTACCCATTCCATTGAGCTTTCGAAGCACATTTGAGAAGATTTTGTAAAGAGGGGGAAGTCTAGATGTCTCTCTTCCTTATGCTTGATATTCTCTCTCATTTGTGTGAATTCAAACAAAAGTAAAAGAGTCATGGAGATCCTTTAATACATGGTCCCAAATCTAAGGTTAACCATGCCTAACCCTATACATGTCCCGGAGGAGAAATGGAACAATCTCTCAACCTCGCACTCGTATAGAATTGCAATGAGTTCTAGGAATTCCAAGTGATAAATCCTCTTCCTATATGTAGACCTAACCCTTTGGTCCAGGTGGAAGGTCCCTAGCCACAATTAAGCCCTAGATGCTAAAATCACTTCAACGCTTCACTCCATTGCACTCGCAACTAAGCCCTAGCGGAAGGTCATCCCTTAGCCCATTCACTCTACTATGACTGCAAAGAACTCGAGGAATTAGAAGTAGAATAAATCACACCGGAGGGGAAAGGAGACGCTCCGCTACCTCTCGACTCACCCTCTCAACCCTCTCCAATCTAGCTTTGTCTAACTCTCGTGGTGTGTCACTCACTCACAAGGGTTACCAACAAGAACTCTCTCAACCCTAGTATCACTCTAAGGGAGTATTCATACAATCAATGCATTCAAGATTGGAACTCAGTAAAAACATCAATTAATTAAAGCATAATAACAAGGTTCAATGAAACGAATACATCCTAGGGTTCATAATCCAAGTACCCACTTGGGGCTTTAGCTCTCCATGGAGCTAATTACAATCAATGAAATTGAACGTAAAACAAATAAATCCATAGAAAACCCCCTCAATAGTCATGATGATGGTCTTGTGGAGAGTCCTCTAATTGTCCAAAGGTCCCTTTGTCCGGCCTAGGATATACCTCGCCGGATCGGTGCTGACGAAAGCTCTCCCACTAACCTTCTTCTAAACAGAGTGTGATGTTGGAGTCGTAGAACCTCTCCTAATCCCTAGCCAATAACTCTAAAAACCCTAGCCGCAGCCCTCTCTCAAGTAGGGTTAAAGATGGAGAAAAGAATGCTGAAATCGGGGCTGAAATCGGCTTTTAAAGGGCTAGAATCGGGAATCCACACACCCCTGTGGATATTTCACACGGGCTTGTGGAATTAACACACGGGTGTGTGGAATTTCCACACGCCCGTGTGGCTTCTCTGGCTAACTCCTTCTTTGGCCTATTGTGAACAGTACCTGCTGCAGTATTTTGCTACAGTGCCGGTCCGAAACACTCCCAAAACCATGCTTTCATCGAGGTAACGTAAACGGGCACATGTTTACGTCGTAGATCGCTTTGCTTCTTCAATGAACGGCCACATTGGTGGAGATCTTGTTACACATGCACAAGCCGGAATACTTAGAATGTGATTGCCTTTGCGCCCCTACAAATCATTGTGCTGGCTTGAATACAAGGTGGTTGGCACACATTCTAGCATCTTGAACCCGACTTATGTCTTCGCGTTTGAACCTTCTCAAGATTTCCTCCAAATGGTGCACTCATGATCTACATTGGCTTCTTTCTCTAAGATTTGGCTTCACAAACCTATATGCATGAAAGTAACATAAATACACACATATTAGCATTAAACCCGATAAAAGTAATGCTCATCATAAGGAAAGAACACTTCGCATTTTTATCACACAAGCACTTATCACGCGGCCGCATGAAATCTCACATGATTGCGTGGAGGCACATGACAGACGTGGTTTATGCTTATAAATAGCTCTTTTGCCCTATTCTTTGGTGACATTTTTGCTATCGTTTGAAGGGCAAAGTGACTAGGGTTTCAAGAGGAGGTCTTTGGCGAATTTGGAGGGGGGTATTCTTCACCAACTTTGATAGACCTTTTCTCCATCATAACATCGAGGGAGCCTTCGGCAACCCAACTTTAGAGAGGGATCCTTCAAGATGTTGAGCGACCCATTAAGACCATCATCACAAATTCAAGGGTGTTATCTTCTATGGTTTTTATTACTTTTAATTGCATTATTCTATGCTTTGTAATTTGGCCCATGGAGGGCTAAACCCTAGTAGATATTTGGGCATGTGAACCCTAAGATCATATCTTTGTATTGATTTACTTTATGTTTTCTATTAAATCTGAGTTTATTTGAGTTTCAATCTTATTTTCTCATTGCTTGCATGTCATATTGATCCTTTCAATTGATTTGTATTGTTTGATTTGTTACCTTGGTGAGAGAGAGGTCTCCATTAGGTTTAGAACTCCAAGACTGAAGAGAGTTGAGAGGGTGAGTTATGAGATAGTGGAGTGCCCCTTTCCCCTCTGATGAGTGCTTCCTATCTCTGTATTCCTTAAGTGTGTTGCAACCACATTTAGTGTGAGGCGTGAGTTTGAGAGATTTCTCCACCGGGACCTTGTATGGGGTTAGGGATCTTTCGCCTAGAAGTAGGGTTAGATCTTTCTTTAGGAATAGGTTGCATTCTTAGGTATCCCTAGAGTTTATTGCGGTCATATGTGGTGTGAGGTGTTGAGATTGAGCGATTTCTCCACCGGGACTTCGTAGAGGACTAGTATCAGTGGCCTGGAGGTAGGGACCAATTGTTCTTATATTACCTCGACTAATCTAACTCGGTTTAGAAACATTTAGTAAGTCTTACGCTTCATATTAGATCCTAGGGGGAGCATTACCTGGGTACCTCATCTTTATTGATTGAGATCTCTCTTATTTTCTATTTTCCCTTTACTTACTTATTCGTATTCTTGAATTAAGTTTATTTTATCATAATTCTTGATTCTGACTAGATAACTGAGAAGTGGTTATTACTAATACTTCCATTCCCTATGGATTTAACTACCCAACTCACCGGGTATTTTATTACTTTGATACCCGTGCACTTGCAGAAAATGCACGCAAATTTGTGTGCCACCTATGGAGTTCTATTATTTTCTTGTGTTTATTCATGTGTTTGCATAAATTGGTATGCTTGATTTGCGTAGATGCTTGTATAAAATTTGGCGTGTGTGGATTACCTTAGTTGCGATTACCTAGTGTAATTGCATAACTTAGCATGTATGAAGCTCATAGTTATACTTGCAGAACTTGCCGTTATTGATAGTCGTAGATGTAACATTACTCTTGAGCACCTATAAGGATCTTAGAATGTACCCTAGTAGGCATTAGACTCAAGTCAGTATCTTAGGCACTTAGGAATCATCCCGGGGCATTGTCCTCCTGATATCGACACTCAACCCTAATCTGCTTAGTTCTTCATCCTTTGTTCTTATTCTTATAGTAGTTAATACCTTCATCACCATTTCATTTGACATGACTTTAGAGGATCAATTAGTACTAGAAGTCTAGTCCTTGAGGTTCGATAATCTACACCCTTGTGGGGTACTACTTTATTACTTGTAATGATCCATGCACTTGCAGAGAGTATATCACGGCTCTAGATGGATCCTCATCCCGACCCCTACTGAGCAACCACCAATAAAGGGTGAGGACACGGATGAGGAGTTGAACGATAAGTTTGGAAGTAAGTCATCCCTTGCATTGGTCACTGCACTAGTGAGTGCAGCTATCCTGGTAGCTCCTCGATGCCAATCTGAGATTCAAGAGTTGTGGTCTGAGGTGAGACAAGTATGAGAGTACCAACAGGGTATTCGATTAACACTATTGATACATGTTTGTGTATGCATATTAATTAATATGTATTACTTATATTGATGACAAGTGCTTGAGTAGATATATTTCTCTATAAGTTTTGCATGCATTGATCATCATTTTACCATGGTTTATGTCTCATAAAGCATATTTGGTGTTCGGTTGTGCAAATAGGTTGTGAAGGCTTTAAAACAAGGAAAGGAAGCCAAATTAGGTTATGAAGGCACCTTTTGGGAGTTCTTGTGCAACATAAGGATCAGGAGACAAGATGAGCTCATGTACGCAGGGGTATATGGCAACTTCCAAGAGAATTCAAGCTATAGTGTGAGTTGGAAGGACGTAAAGGCAATCACACTACTATGTCCCTACTTATGTGAAGAATTCAAGAACTTTCCTAATGATGGTTAGAAGATGAGAAGACTCATAACGGATAAGTGCTTGTGTAATAAGAATGCGAAGTGTTCTTTCCTTATGATGAGCATTACTTTTATCAGGTTTTAGCGCTAATACTTGTGCATTTGTGTTACTTTCATGCATATTGGGTTGTGAAGCCGAATGTTAAAGAAAGAGGAAAATGTAGATTGTGAATGCATTATTTGGAGGAAATCTTGAGAAAGGTCAAACGCGAAGACATAAGTCGGGTTCAAGATGTGAGAATGTGTGCCAACCTCCGTGTATTCAAGCTATCATAATGGTTTGGAGGGGTACAAAGGTAGTCACATTCGAGTATCTCAACTTGTGCATTGATGGCAAGATCTTCACCAATGAGACCGGTTGTTAAATAAAGCAAATCGATCTACGACCTGAACGTGTGCCCGTTGACGTTACCTTGATGAACACAGGGATTCGGGAGTGTTTCAGGCTGGTACTATAGCAAACACTATAGCAAATTATTGTAGCAGGTACAGTTCACAACCGGTTGAAATAGATAATTCCAGAGAATCCACACGGGTTTATCAAAATTATCCACGCCTGTAAGGAAATTCCATAGGCCCATGTGGCAAATCTACAGGGGTGTGTGGATGCCTGATTCCAGCCCTATTTAAGCCACGATTTAGCTTCGATTTTAGGATTGTTTTTCTCCATTCTTTCCCAAACTTTAGATGGGGCTGTGGCTAGGGTTTTGAGAAGTATTGGCAGGTTTTTTGGAGAGGTTTTCGGCTTCTACATCGTGCTCCACTTGGAATAAGGTTATTGGGAGAGCTTTCTTTGGCACTGATCCGGCGAGGTGTGTCCTAGGCCGGACAAGGGGACCATTGGAGGAGACGAGGCTTCTCCACAAGACCATCGTCACGACTATCAAGGGTGTTTTCTATGGATTACTTGTTTTTACATTCTATTTCATTGCTGATTGTAACTAGCTCCATGGAGAGCTAAACCCCCTGGTGGGTACTTGGATTTGTAATCCCTAGGATGTATTTGTTTCATTAAACCTTTTATTATGCTTTCATTAATTGATGTTTTATTTGAGTTCTAATCTTGAATTCTTGATTGATTGAATCGTCCCTTAGAGTCACACTAGGGTTGAGAGTTCATATTTGTAACCCTTGTGAGTGAGTGACACACCACGAGGGTTAGATAAAGCTAGTTTGGAGAGGATCGAGAGGGTGAGTCTAGAGGTAGTGAAGCGTCCCCTTTCTCCTCCAATGTGATTTATCCTACCTCCATTTCCTTGATCTCTTTGCGGTCGTAGTAGAGTGAATGGGCTAAGGGATGACCTTCCACTGGGCTTAGTTGCAGAGGCAATGGAGTGAAGTGTTGAAGTGATTTTACCACCTAGGGCTTAATTGTAACTAGGGACCTCTCACCTGGACCAAAAGGTTAGGTCTATTTTTAGGAAGATAGTTTATCACTTGGAATCCCTAGAACTCCATGCGATTCTATCCGAGTGCGAGGTGTTGAGATTGTTCGATTTCTCCTCCAGGACATGGTATAGAGTTAGTCACGGTTGACCTTAGATTTTGGACCTTGTATTGAAGGATATCCACGACTCATTAATGCATTAGTTGGGAGGCATAATAGTCGGTATTGCACTTGAAACGGTTATCCTAGGTGGAACAATATCCAAGTACCCCATTTATATCGATTGCCTTATCTCTCACTTACTTGTGCTTTTCTCTCTCTTGTTTCTTTTATTCTTGTTTACATTACATCTTGTCAACACAATCATTATTCATCTTCACTTGGTGAAGAAACATTTTAAGTATGTTTACTCCCTACTCCCTGTGGATACGATACCCACTCACCTGGGATTTTATTACTGGACAAACCCATGCACTTACGGGACATACGTAAGGGGTGTTGTCAATAACCTACCACACTGACGTGTGCTCATCCATGTGGCCTCAAGAGAAGAGTGTGGAGCCTTGTTATGAAGAGCATTGTTCATGCGATTGTGTGAAATTTCCACGCAGTTGTGTGGGCGGTTTTCCAGCCCACACAGTCACGTGGAAGGCTCATATAGTCGTGTGGAGGTACGTGACAGATGCGGTTTTTTACTATAAATAGCCTTTTTGCCCTATTCTTTGGAGACTTTTTGCTAGCGTTTGAAAGACAAAGTGGCTAAGGTTTCAAGAGGAGGTCTTTGGCGAATTTTGGGGGCGTTCTTCACCAACTTTGATAGATCTCTTCTTCATCATAGCATCAAGGGAGCCTTCGGCAACCTAGCTTCGGAGAGGGATCATTCAAGACATTGAGTGTCTCATCAAAGGCATCATCATGAATTCAAGTGTTGCATGGTTTTCATTGATTTACATTGCATTAATTGTTTTGTAATTTGCCCCATGGGGGGCTAAACCTAGTAGGTCTTTGGGCATGTTAACCCTAGGATCTTATCTTTGTATTGCTTTACTTTGTGTTTTCTATTAAATCTAAGTTTCATTGAGTTTTAATCTTGTTTTCTCATTACTTGTATGTCGTATAAATCCTTGTGATTGATTTGTTTGCATGATTTGTTTGTCTTGGTGAGAGAGAGGTATCCATTAGGGGTAGAACTCCAAGATTGAAGAGGGTTGAGAGGTTGAGTCATGAGATAGTGGAGTGTTTCCTTTCCCTTCTGATTAGTCTAGTCTATCTCAGTATTCCCTAAGCTTTATGCAACCATATTTGGTGTGAGGCATGAGATTGAGAGATTTCTACACCGGGACCTTATAGGGGGCCAGGGATCTTTTACCTAGAATTAGGTTAGATCTAACCTTAGGATCGGGTGTACTCTTAGCTATCTCTAGAGTCTATTGCAGTCATATATGATGTGAGGTGTTAAGATTGAGTGATTTCTCCACCGTGACCTCGTAGGGGACGAGTATTGGTGGCCTGGAGGTAGGGACCGATTATTCTTGGATTACCTCAACTCGATTAACTCGGTTTAGAAACATATAGTAAATCTTGCACTTCATGTTAGATCCTAGCGGGAGCATTACTGGGGTACCTCATCTTTATTAATCAAGACTCCCCTTGTTTCTATTCTTTCTTGCTTTCTTGATACATTCATATTCTTGTGATTGAGTTCATTTCACCTTAATCTTGATTCTGAATTGATAATTGACAAGTAGTTACTACTAATACTTTTGTTCCTTGTGAATTCAACTACCCGACTCATTGGCTACTTTATTACTTCCATAACCGTGCACTTCCGATACACACACACAAGAGGTGTGTCAAGTTTTTGGCGCCATTGTCGGGTAACGGGATATTAGGAACACTAGGACTTGGTTACTTTAGTCATTCTCTTTTTCATTGTTTTTCTACTTCATATTTCTTTCTTTCTCCATTCTTATTTTCTCTTTTGTCTCTTATCTCTATTGGTAAACGATAATTCCTAGTTTTTCTTTTATTTCAGGACCATGTTTAACGAAGCATCACTGATGGAAATGTTAAAGGAAATAATGGTATCTAATGAGAAGAAGATGGAACAATTTCTAGCGTGCCTTGATCCGAGTGAGCAACATGAGGAAATTTTTAGTTTGAGGACAGCTGAACTGCAAGAGACAGATGAAGAGTTTGGAATGCAATATTAAGGAGCTGAATTATCAAGCTTGTTGTATTATTTTGAAAAATCTTCATTTATCTCTCTTAGAAATAGGGTAGAATGTAAGTAGGAAGAGATTCCGTCACCTTTCTAAATAGCATTTGTAACAGAGAGTGTGGAATATAAATCTAAATTAGATGAAGATGATGAGTCCATAGCTTGTGTCGAATCGGTTTCTTTGATTGAAGTGTACGGTTTGGATGTTTAAGTGGGTGATGTGGATAGTTTGGATGTGTTTGAGGTAGACAAATTAGAACAAGAGGTATTTGAAGCTGAAATAGAAGACATCTCAAAGGGGTTTGAGGAAATTGAGTAAAACAAGCAAATCGGCTACGACCTTCAGTGGCAGAACCTCCTCAGTTAGAGCTGAAAGCAATACTGGAACATTTGGAGTATGCTTTTCTGGGTGAGGGATCGAAGTTGCAGGTTATCATTGCTTCAAACCTCTCTATTGAGCAAAAAGAAAAGCTAGTCACTATGTGAAATTGCATAAAATAGCTATAGCCTGGAAAATTTCAGATATTAAAGGAATCAATCCATCCTTTTGCACTCACAAGATTCTGATGGAAGACAATTACAAAACTATGATTCAACCTCAACGGAGACTAAATCCAAACATGAAGGAGGTTGTGAAAGCAAAGGTGGTGAAACTTTTTGATGCAGGAATTACTTACCCCATCTCAGATAATACTTGGGTAAGCCCAACAAAAGTGGTACTTAAAAAGTGTGGTGCGACAGTGGTGAAGAATAAGCAAATTGAGTTAATTCCTACAAGAACGGTGATATGATGGCGTGTTTGTATTGACTATCAGAGATTGAATGATGCCACAAGGAAGGATCATTTTCCATTACCCTTCATTGATCAAATGTTGGAAAGCCTAGCTAGCCACAAATTATATTGTTATCTAGATGGTATGTCGGGGCATTTTCAAATCCCAATCGCCCCCAAAGATCAAGTGAAAACAACCTTCACTTGTCTTTTTTGGTACTTTTGTGTATAGAAGATTACAGTTCGGACTTTGCAATGCACTGGCTATTTTCCAAAGATGTATGACGGCCATTTTTGGTTAATTGTTAGAGGATGTAATGGAGGTTTTCATGGATGGCATTTCGGTATTCGGAAACTCTTTTGAGATATGCTTGAAGAACCTTGAGAAAGTGCTTATACGGTGTGAAGAGACAAACTTGGTTTTGAATTGGGAGAAATGTCACTTCATGGTTCAAGAGGGGATTGTCCTTGGTTACAAAATTTCTAGCCAAGGGATTGAGTTTGATAGGATGAAAATCAAAACTATTGAGAAATTACCTCCACCAATAAATGTCAAGGCAATTTGGAGTTTCTTGGGACATGCGAGGTTCTATCGCCGATTCATCAAAGACTTCTCTAAGATAACTTAACCATTAATGAAGTTGATGGAAAAAGATGGACCATTTGAATTTAATGATGATTGCTTGCTTGCTTTCAATTTGTTAAAAGAAAAAACTCACACAAGCACCTATCCTTATCTCACCGGATTGGAGTCTCACTTTTGAAATTATGTGTGATGCTAGTGATTATGCCGTGGGGGCTGTTTTGGGGAAAAGGAAGGATAAGCACTTTCAACCAATTTATTATGCAAGCAAGAGTTTGAAAAGTGCCCAAGAGAACTACACCACCACTAAAAAAAGGAATTGCTGGCTGTTGTATTTGCGTTTGACAAATTCATATTGTATCTTATTTTGTTGCAAGTAGTTGTCTTCACAGATCATTCAGCACTACGTTATCTAATGAAAAAGTCTGATGCCAAGCCAAGGTTAATTCATTGGGTGTTATTACTAGAGGAATTTGATGTTGAAATCAAAGACAAGAGAGGTGCGGAAAATGTGGCTACAGATTATCTTTCTCGCCTTGAAGGTTTGGAAGAAGATAGGTCATGCAAAATAGAAATCTATGATTCATTTCCGGAGGAACACTTGTATAGTATGCAGGAAATTTTAGAATTTGACACTCCATGGTTTGCTAACTTTGCAAATTACCTCTCAGGGAGGGCCCTTCCTAAGGGACTCACATTCCAACAAAAGAAGATGTTCTTTGTTAATTTGAAGTATTTCTCTTGGGAAGATCCATACTTT
Organism: Dioscorea cayenensis subsp. rotundata; assembly: GCF_009730915.1. Lineage (NCBI taxonomy): Eukaryota > Viridiplantae > Streptophyta > Magnoliopsida > Dioscoreales > Dioscoreaceae > Dioscorea > Dioscorea cayenensis. The sequence goes on from NC_052487.1 coordinate 6,315,723, forward strand.
TTCAGAATGTGTTCAAACCACATTGTGTGAAGATGTGTTTCACGAGCAAAAGGATGGGACATTCTAGCTTATTGCCATTCGGGGCTAGTTGGGGGTCATTAAGTTTCAGGAAGGACAGCTAAAAAAGTCTTGGCTGCAGGTTTTTATTGGCCAACTCTATTCCAAGATGCTCGGCATTTTGTGCAAAGTTGTGATAAATGTCAATGAGCAGGAAATCTCTCTAGGCATGATGAGATGCCACAAAATCCAATTCAGGTTTGTATGGTTTTTGATGTTTGGGACATTGACTTCATGGGGCCATTTCCTAATTCCAATGGGAATCGCTACATTCTAGTCACCGTGGATTATGTGTCCAAGTGGATTGAGGCTCAAGCTCTCCCCACAAACGACGCTAGAACTGTAGTAAAATTCCTCAAGAGGTTATTCACTCATTTTGGGACTTCTAAGATCATTGTAAGTGATAGAGGGATTTTGCAATGCCTAACTTGAGAAAATTCTGAAAAGATATGGTGTAAATTATCGCCTTGCTACTCCGTGTCATCCACGAACAAGTGCCCAAGTTGAGGTAACCGACCGGGAATTAAAAAGAATTTTATCAAAATTAGTGGAGTATAATCGGAAAGATTGCTCGGAAAGGCTAGATGACACATTGTGGGCATATCGGACAGCGTACAAGATTCGGGTGAGAACTACGCCGTATAATTTGGTTTATGGAAAATTTTAATAGGAGGTCTTTGGCTAATTTGGTGGGGGGAGGGGGTCTTCACCAACTTTAGTAGATCTCTTCTTCGTCATAGCATTAAGGGAGCCTTCGGCGACCTAGCTTCAGAGATGGATCCTTTAAGACGTTGAGCGACCCATCAAGGCCATCATCATGAATTCAACGGGGTTTGATTCCATGGTTTTCATTGATTTACATTGCATTAATTGTTTTGTAATTTGCCCTATGGAGGGCTAAACCCTAGTAGGTATTTGGGCATGTGAACCCTAGGATCTTATCTTTGTATTGATTTACTTTGTGTTGAGAGCTGTAACATCACTCTGCATGTTCAGGAAAGTCATATGAACCCCCTCATTATTTTGTTTCTCACTCTTTAGACTTTATTGCATATACTTGTACATTGAGGACAATGCACTATTCAAGTGTGGGGAAGCTTCTTGTTTTACTTTTATGGATGATTGCATAACTTAGGATGATCTATGATTGTGTTGATAGAAAATCTTAAATCTAGGGGAGATTGTGCTTGTTAAGGTCCTTATTATGAGCCAAATTGTTTACTCACTCTTATTGTGAAAACCTAGATCAATTCACATCACCATAGTTGTGGAGCAACTTTTTTGGGGTTGAATTTTTTTCAGAGACTTGTGTGTGTGTGTTTCTTTTGAAAGACTTCTACTAAAAAAAAAGGAGAGAAAAATTGAATAGTCAAATTCCTTGTGGAATGCCCTACCGGTTGCTTGAAAATTGGTGTAAAAAGATAGTAGAAAGAGCTATCACTCTGAAAGAGTGAAAGCTGCTCTTGAGTAGTCAAATTTTGGACATTACAAGTATACATTTGATGACCTACTGGGAGAAAAGGCTACCTTGAAGGTGCATGAAGCTACTACCCAATCAGTTTAGTAAGAACTAAAGTCTCTATTCACTTTGTTAACCCAGTGGCACATGGGGCACTTGACTTAGAATTTACACACACTGTTAAGGTTTTGAAATAAGAGTGAGGTTGTTATTTGAGCATTCATGATCTTGTCCTCAATTGCCTTTGATTCCTCTAGACTTTGGAGTTTTCTATATTAATGACATCAGAGGTCATGCACGCATCCTTTTCTTTCTATTGAACTGATTGAGATTGCTTGATGACAAGCAATGATTAGAGTGTGGGGGTATTTGACGAGTGCATTTCATATCATATTTTGCATATCTCCAATGTACTGTTTTGCATGTCTTTTAGCACCTTTTGTTTATGAATGATGTTATAAGGGTATGTTTGTCTTTGTTGCAGGCTTTTAGGGCTCATAACACATAAGGTGTGAAATTATGAGAACATTAACAAAAGAAGATGATTTCTTTAAGTGTCCAAGGCAAACAAGGACAGAGCGCGAGCGTGCCATCTCCCCATGATTTTCTTGGATGGGAACTTCTTTGCTCTTCAGCGGAAGCACTGGCAAAGCACGGAGATGCTATCTCCCCGTGATTATCTATAGATAGGAGTTTCTTGTGCTTTCGGGGGAAGCATGGTATACGTACTCCTTTCATGGGCATGCTCAAGCTGAGCACGGGGGGAGCACGACCGTGCTCTCCTGCTGATTTTCTCTAGATACACTTAGCCTTTTTTGCTCATAAGTTCCAAGATTAGCATAGTTTAAGCACGACCATGCTCAGGCCGCGTTAAGCTAAAAAGTCCTTTTTATCTTCCAGATTTATGGTTTGAAGACATCTTTTGTTCAAGAGACTTATTCTCCAGCGAGGAAGCTCTCAAGAGGATGATGATCAGCCATAACCATGTGAGCTATGGAGGTCAAGGTTGAGTTAGAGATGCCGGAGAAGTGGAGTTACCCATTCCATGGAGTTCTTGAAGTACAATTGAATAGATTTTGTAAAAGGGGAAAGTCAAGATGTTTCTCTTACTTACATGTATCTTCTTCTCTCATTTGTATTAATTCATGAGGGGCTAACCGTTTCATAGTGCCACAGGATTGTGAACTAAGTTGTCTCTTATACTTTAACTACTTGTGTTTTAATGCCTATGGAGTTCTATTGCATTCATGTGTTAATTTATGTGTTACATAACTTGGCATGCTTGATTTGCGTAGTTGCTTAGCAAAACTTGGCATGTGTCAATTGCCGTAGTTGTAACTATCTTGCATAGTTACAAAACTTAGCGTGCTTGTGACCCGTAGTTGCTCGAGCAAAACATGGAGTATTTGAGATTCGTAGATGCAACAAAGCTTTTGAGCACCCACAAGGATCTTAGAATGTACCTTAGTAGGCATTAGACTCAAGTCTGTATATTGAGCAAATAGGAATCATCCTAGAGCATTGCTCTCTTGTTATCGAAACTCAACACTAGTCTACCTGGTTCTTCCATCCTTTTGTTCTTTAATTTTGATTAGTAGTTAACTTCTTAATCATCCCATTTGGTTAGACTAGACATTAGAGGATCAGTCAATACTAGAAGTCCAATCCCTGTGGTTCGACAACCCTACCCCCTTGTTGGGTACCACTTTATTGCTTGTAACGATCCATGCACTTACGGAAATGCCATCATCATTCATTATACTTCGAGTGAAATAATTATTAAAAATTTTTGGAAATTTTACAGCATTTGTTTGAAAAATAAGAGAAATGTTGGAGGCAGAAAGCGCTACCCCTATTAGATGTGTGGAGCTACTATCGATAAGTCAAATACTATGTATGTCCAAATTAGAGAAAGAGCTACCTCTTTAGATGAGTGAAAGCTACTGTTTTTCAGGAAAAGATGTGGAAAGAGCTCCCACTCTTAAGAGTGAAAGCCACTTTACTGGGCCATGTGAAAAAAGGCTACCTTAGTAGTTATGTGAAGTTATCACCTTGAAAAGAAGAAGAAGTTTTTAATGAATTCTTTCTATTAAATTCTTATAGGTCAAAAGAAGCAAAGTAGAGAGTTGTAACACACACATAATCAATAACCTTGAATAGAGTTTGAACTATTTTTAGAACTTGAAATTTGTTGCATTCTTGTTTTGTTCTCCCTCAATTACTTTTGGAACTCCCAAATTTTATCACCCGAGGTTATACATTTTCCCTTTTGGTTTATAATGATTTACATTTGTTTAAGTATAAGCAAAAGCTTAAGTGTGGGGGAATTTGACGAGTCTTTAATTATACATCATTTAAAATTATTTTATACATCATTTTGTTTAAGTACAAGCAAAAGCTTAAGTGTGGGTGAACTCCCCAATTTTTATCACCCTAGGATTTATTGTTTCATTGACTTTTATTTTGTTTTATTTAATTGAGAATTTATTAGAGTTTCAATCTTGTGTGTTTCATAATTGGTTTTCCCTTAGAGTGACACTATGGTTAAGAACTACACTTAAACATTCTAGTGATGAGTGGCCATCACCACTAAGAATAGATTTACCAAGGTTGAAGAGGGTTGAGAGGGTGAGTCGAGAGGTAGCGAAATGTCCCCTTTCCTTTCTGAGTTGATTTATCCTACCTCCATATTCCACAGGCCCTTAGCAATCGTATGTGGTTTGAGGCATTGAGCATTTTCTCTCTGCCTGGAACTCGTATGGGATTAGGGATCTTTTGCATGGACCAAAGGGATTGATCTATTTTTAGGAATAGGGTTTTTCATTTTGAATCATAAGAACTCAAAGCAATCATATGTGTTTTTCATTTGGAATCCTTAGACCTCATAAGGGACTAGTCATAGATTGAACTTAGGTTTGGGAATGGTGTGTTTTTGGATTTACACGGCTCAATTAATCTCAATTAGGAAAGCATAATTTTAGTCTTGCACTTGAACTAAAAAATTCTAGGGGGAGCATTGTCCGGGTACTCCATTTCTCGTTGACTGTTTCCTTTCCTTTACCCGTTTTCTTGCTCTCTTTAACTCCTTCATTTGATAGTATTTTGATTACATTCACCAATTGATTTTTGACTTGGCTACTTAACAAAATTTATTTGTTACTTAAGTCCTATTCCTTGTGGATTTAGACTACCCGACCTTCAAGTACTTTATTACTTCAACGCCAGTGCACTTGCGGTACACACACTCAAGGGTGTGTCTTAATGGAAACACAAGGAAGTGGCTATAGCCACTACTTGGCTTTGCCCTTCGATGAGAACAGGAACACTCTCAATCTAATCACACCATCAGATACTACGTTCATCTTTAGCAGGTCACAAACTTCTTGAAGTCCTCTTATGTGGTTGTTGGGGTCCTCATCTTGTAGATCCTGGGACTACACAGACTACTAAATTGGGAACCATTTAATGTGGGACAGGCATTGTCAGATAGGGTTCTCTATTGATCTCCTAGTCCACCATTTTTTTTTGAGTTTTCTCCTTCAACTCACATTGTAAGTAAACCTATCTTAGTCAACAATGCTATCCTCAAACATGTACCGATCACTCTTTCAATACTACTATCACTCTCCATTGGTCTTGATGATTTGCTCTCCAGTGTCATGTACTGCAATCAAAACAAAAGACCATGAATCAGAAAGAACAAAAGAAAGAAAAGAAACAGTCAACCAAAAGAAAAATAAATGGCTAATGTGATGCAATACAAGTATTCCTAATATCTCTAATAATTCCCTGGCAATGGGACCAAAATCTTGATAGGAGACACAAGTGTAAGCGCCAGTTAAATAGTAAAGTGTGTTCAAGAGCAGGGTATCGATCCACAGGAAAAAATAGAGAATACTATTACTAATCCTAACTCTAAAAGCTACCAAAAGTTGTGATGTGTGATCATGAATAAAAGAATGAAAACGGAAACCAAGAATACGAAAATAAAATCGGTCAAATAAGCAAGGGGAAACAAGATACTCCGGCATAGAATCCCTCTAGGGTTTTAAAAGTCTAGAACAAAGGTTATTAGTTAGCAATCTTATTTGAACTAAAAGAAATCCTAAAATGTACCACCCCCTCTTTCAAAGGTGAATAGTAACTAATCAGCATAGAACTAATACAGACACCCTACGATTGCATTGCACTCTATGAAATTTCAATGTGAATTATCAAGAATTCAATAAGTAGACAACCCTTATTGCAAAGCGATTGCCCCTAATCCCATACTGAATAGAAATGTAATTTCTCCTAAAATTTATTCCCTATGATTGTAAAGAGCATGAAATTAATTGATAATTCACTTGGGAAGATTTGGGTAGGGGAGCATGAAATTACTTGATAATTCACTTGGGAGGATTTGGGGAGGGGGAGGGGGGAAACTCTCGACTCCAAAGTACCTTATTTCTAGGCTTACTCACAATCTCCTTCAATCACGGCATGCCTATAATAGGTGGGTCTTTTTACTCATCACACAAGTAAATCATGCACGAAACTATGGCTTTTGCCTCAATGGCATTCAAGACATTCAAAACATGTGATTAAATTAGAATAAAACAGATTGCAATTAGAAATCAATTAAAAGCATAAAGATCTACAACCAATGTCAAAATAGATCAAACCCTAGAGTTCATCTACACCCAAGCACCCAATTTAGAAGATGCAATAAGAATAAATGAAAACATAAAAATCCTCTCCCAAGAACCTTCCAAAGACGCCGCCAAGACACTACTTGATGGCTCCAATTTCTATCTCCAATGTAGGTGGGCTATTTGTCCCTCTTGATTCGCCTCGAAAGCTCTAGAGAATCGCTTCTTTCTTTCCCCAAGCCTCACCATCAAAAGAACAAAAAAATTCATTTCAAAACCCTCATCAGAAATATTTATACCTAGCCACTCATTAGTAGCTTACAGGTATGAGAACTACGTCAGTAAGTCCCATCGGTAAAAGCTGGACTGTAAATGTCTTTGGATTGCCCTTGTGACCAGCCTTATGGGCGTATATTACTCCTCGTAAGCTCCTCAAGATAGAAATTACAGTTTGACTTACAGCAATAAGCCCTAACCGTAAGTCACTATGTTTGTTCTTATGCTCCTCCTTATGAGCATAAGCATACCCGCACGGTTCTCTTGATGAGGCTTATGACCGTAAACATGATCATAAGATGTCCGTAAGTAGGCCTGTCTAGCCTCTTCTTCAATAGTTGATGCCGAGAGAGCTCCATTTTTCTCGTTTTGGCTCTAAAATGTTTCTTTTGGCTCTCTCTCTCTCTCTCTCTCTCTCTCTCTCATCCTTAAGCACTGCCGAAGCCTGAAGATAGAATATTCACCATGTTTAGCATCGAATTCCACAATAGCTACTCTAATGCATACCTAATGAATATGCAAAATGATATCAAATATTGAGTAAATGTACACTCATCAACCACCGAGGTGAAATAAATGGTCATAGGAACTTGGAGACATATAGTTTGAAAAATAACTTTGCTCTAATTTTGTATCTTTGTTAAATGACTATAGATGCCAAACTGGTTTTATTTTGTTTCTGAACTTTGATATTAATTTTATGCAATGCTCTCTACATATATACTTTTGTAAAGGCTTTTATGTAATTGATATTTGTTTTAAATCTCTAAACTCATTATGATCCCAAGATTTTATTTAGTGGATTCCTTACTTGGTTGTCAAGCTCATAAGATTATTGTAGCTTTTTTCATATCAGGAATAAGGTAGCGGGTGTGCAACCTAGCTTAATTGTCAAGTAGCGTGCATCTTTTAGGTTCTTGATTTTACTAGCACATGTTTGTAATTATCCTTGTTTTTTACTTTTGTTGTTTTATCAGTCTATATATTCTATATATTTCTACTTTGTATAGATTGTACGGCTTTACATGCCTCCTAAATTTAGGCCCCATGGGTGTGCGCCCATTTGTCTGTATCTCAGGCTTGCCACGCCTGGTTTGAGGGGTCGCAAAGCCTATGCATACCCTTAATGTAACTTGTTTGAACACATTTAGACACTATATATGCAAGGAAATATATCATAATAATAAATAAAATAAGATTTTTAATAAGGTCATTAAAAAATTTAGACACTATATATGAGTTAGAGTTCTCACCAACAACGCCACTGCCATCGCCTCACCATTCCCAAGGGAGAATAGTGATATCAGCTAAGAAAGAAAGATGTGATTTTTTTTAATACTTTAAATCATACATGCAATTGTTTTAAATTGGCTCACTCTGTTTACCTATAAAAATGGTGTAGTAAATGTAGTAGAGCTTGAGAGATAAGAAAAAACTGACCTTTCTCTTGATTAAAATAGTACATCAAAATCAAAGAATTCTAAAAGTCATAGCACCACGTAACCATAATGAATCTTATTTCTACTGACTTTTAAAGTTCTCAAGTCTATCTTCATCAACTTCCATCAAACAATCTACATATCAATACAATGGTAGACCACCATGTTGACTAGGAACTTCACTTCCTAATATACATCACATATATTATTACCTTAATCATCATATTCAAAACAAAGTTTCATTTAGTACATGTGCTCTAATTTCCAGTAGATAATATTGATCCATGTTCTAACAAACATCTTCACTTATATTACAGTTCTTATTATCAATATTTTCTCAAAAAATAACTTGCATTATACCATCTAGATATGAGATTTTAGTTTAACTATGATTAGCCCTCATAGATGCATATATATATATATATATATATATATATATATATATATATATATATTTTACATTGAAAATGATATTGATAAGTTCTATATTATACATGTAGTATCGATTATATTCAGCACTAAGTTGTCCTCAAGTGTGTGTTTGATATAAATAACTAGTACTTATTTGTTCTATTAATTTTCACATTACAAAAGATGCACAACAGAGCCAAAAGGAAAGAAATCGGGAGTAATACTGTGCCAAAAGCCACAAATAGTGAACTACATGGGCAAGGACACTCTCGTGTACTTCTCCATTCAGCCAGAGCAGCACATGAACACAATGGACATATTTATTTTCTCCCTAATCACTCTCCTACCGAGAAGAACACGGCCTTGTAGATGAAGAACACTCCCGTGTATATTTAAAGAATTGCAGAGCATGTTCAAGATGATAACACTGGAAAGTAGAATGCATGGTCGTGCAACCAAAGAGCAGAAGCGAAGATTTTGCCGGAGAGTTACATGGTCATGTATAGCCGCCCGTGTACCTTGGGGATGAAAGTTTTTCGGCAAGTCCTATAAGTTACACGGGCAAGATATACACCCGTGTATAATGAGTGTACAATGTTCTATTATTTTATATCACTTTATACACTCATTTGGCTTGTATTAGGATCATATTGTGGAATTCAGTGCTAAACTTAGGAGGCGTTTGGTTAGATATAGATGAAAATATAATGGATTTCATAATACAATGTATTTATAAATCCTTTATTTGAGAATGTAGTGAGTGTTAGATCCAGTATTTAGCTAGATGTATTTAGAATGCTGCATTATAAAATTTTGTGTTTAGTTGGAAGGATTTGTACACCTGGATTTGGTATACAGTTACAAATTTTATTAATTATAAAATACACCATTATATTTTATTCATTATAAAATAAAACATATTTTTAGTTAATTTAAAAAATTATTATTATTTTTTGCATTAATTCATTTTATATGTTTAATATTTATATTAAATATAGTATATACTACCAATTAATTTTCAATGACAAGAAAATTTAAAACAAACATTTAAAAATTTAGTTATAAAATAAATTATTTTTAAAAAACTTTTAAAATTTTAAATTAAAATATATAATTAATTTAAATATTTTTATAAATAATAAAATAATTTTGAAAATATTAAAATGGTAATAAAATGGATTTTTTATGCCTTGCATGCCTCTTGATGAGCATTTCAAATCCTGGATTTTGGAATATGCTCAAATTTGATGTATTCTACAATCCACTCAAAAGTGGGTCCACTAGATTTCCATTTACATCAACTTTTTAAATCCCATCAAACAAACAATGGGTTTTGAGAGAATCTTGTAAGTCTAAATACATGGAGTTTCAAATTCCATCAAACAAATAGCCCCTTAGGATGTGTTTGTTTGGGTGTATTTGGTTTTACATGTAAAACTAAATACTTTATTTTATAAAATTCATTGTTTGTTTGGGTGTATCTGCAAACCCTGATGTACTTGGGATTACATTACAATAGCTTTTTTGGTGTATTTGGTTTTACACCCAAATTGGACGTAAAACCAAATCCCGGGAGTTGAAAACCAATATATATATATACATACATGCATACATATATAGAAATATATGTACACATATACACATACACATACATATACATTTACATATTTATATAAACATATATAGGTATTTTTAAACATATACATATATATACTCATATATGTATATACATATATGTATATATGTATAGATATATATATACTTATATAGATATATATACTTATATATGTATATGTATATATATATATGCATATACACACATATACATATACTTATACAGATATATATATATATATACTCATATACATATATGCATATATACACATATATACATATATTTATATATATATGCATATATGCATATATACACACATATATACACATATACACATATGTTTTCTAATTTCAGATTTACAAATCCTTCGAAACAAACATAAAATTTAATAATACAGTAATTTCAGCTACATCCAACCAAACACAAGATTTGATTGCACTGTATTTTGAAAACCAAGTATTTCAACTTACATTGTAATTGGAAATCCATTGCATTTAGAATTACATCCAACCAATCACTACCTTAGTGTATTTTGTATTCTCAGACTTCGGGCAGTGCATAATGACGAGAGAGAACTAAAAGAAGCATTCCAGACCCTAAACGAAGAAGTTGGAGCTCTCTCGACATCAATAGAACAAGGACAAGCACTACAACCAATTGGATGATTAGATATGCTTTCCTACATGACGCATTTTTCATACATAACAAAAGGTGCATTGATAAGTGCTTGTGTGATAAGAATACGAAGTGTTCTTTCCTTATGATGAGCATTACTTTTATCGAGTTTTAACGCTAATATGTGTATTTATGTTACTTTCATGCATATAGGGTTATGAAGCCGAATCTTAGAGAAAGAAGCCAATGTAGATCGTGAGTGCACCATTTGGAGGAAATCTTGAGAAGGTTCAAACGCGAAGACATAAGTCGGGTTCAAGATGCTAGAATGTGTGCCAACATCCTTGTATTCAAGCTAGCATAATGATTTGGAGGGGCACAAAGGCAATCACATTATAAGTATTCCGGCAAGCCGAAGAAGGACTTATCCAGAGAAGCCACACTGGCGTGTGGAAATTCCATACGCCCATGTGTTAATTCCACACGGGTCGTGTGAAATATTCACATGGGCGTGTGGATTCCCGATTCCAGCCCTATTTAAGGCCGATTTCAGCCCCGATTTCAGAATTTTTTTCTCCATCTTTTCCCCAACTTGAGAAAGGGCTGCAGCTAGGGTTTTGAGAGGTATTGGCTAGGGATTGAGAGAGGTTCTACGGCTCCGACATCGCGCTCTATTTGGAAGAAAGTTAGTGGGAGAGCTTTCGTCGGCACCGATCCAGCGAGATGTATCCTAGGCCGGACAAAAGGACCTTTGGACGAGTAGAGGACTCTCCACAAGACCATCGTCACGACTATCAAGGGGGTTTTCTATGGATTCCTTGTTTTTACATTTGATTTCATTGATTGTAATTAGCTCCATTGAAAGCTAAACCCCCTAGTGGGTACTTGGATTATGAACCCTAGGATGTATTCGTTTCATTGAAACTTGTTATTATGCTTTTATTAATTGATGTTTTTATTGAGTTCCAATCTTGAATGCATTGATTGTATAAATACTCTCTTAGAGCGACACTAGGGTTGAGAGTTCTTGTTGGTAACCCTTGTGAATAAGTGACACACCACGAGAGTTAGACAAAGCTAGATTAGAGAGGGTTGAGAGGGTGAGTCGAGAGGTAGCGGAGCGTCCCATTTCCCCTCTGGTGTGATTTATTCTACCTCCAATTCCTTGAGTTCTTTGCGGTCATAATAGAGTGAATGGGCTAAGGGATGACCTTCCGCTGGGGCTTAGTTGCAAGTGCAATGGAGTGAAGTGATGAAGTGATTTTAGCATCTAGGGCTTAATTGTGGCTAGGGACCTTCCGCCTGGACCAAACGGTTAGGTCTACATATAGGAATAGGATTTATCACTTGGAATCCCTAGAACTCATTGCAATTCTATACGAGTGAGAGGTTGAGAGATTGTTCAATTTCTCCTCTGGGACATGTATAGTGTTAGGTATGGTTGACCTTAGATTTGGGACCATGTATTAAAGGATCTCCACAACTAATTAATGCATTAGTTAGGAAGCATAATAAAGGGTTTTTGCACTTAAAATGATTGTCCTAGGCGGATCAATATCTGATTACTCCATTTATATCGATTGCCTTACCTCCCCTATAATTGTGCTCTCTCTCTTGTCTCTTTTAGTTTTGTTTGCATTACATCTTACCACACAAATCACTATTCATATTTCACTTAATTAAGAAACAACTTAAGTATTTTTACTCCCTATTCCCTGTGGATACGTCCACTCACCTGGGATTTTATTACTAGACAAACCCGTGCACTTACGGGACATACGCTAGGGGCGTTATCATGCATATAATGTAACAAAAATAAAAAATCATCACTCAATTTTACAAATCAAATATTTTACATGGCAATGCTTGATAACGCCACATAAAAGCGTCACATAATGTGTGGCGCCAAATTTTTCCATCAGTTGGATATGGAGGGAAATATTTACTAATATTATTTGGTAACACACTCATTTCATCATCAATGTATTGCATTTTTTGTGACTATTATATAACGTCATTTTTTGGAAACAGTTTGTGACATTGTGTCACAAATAATATTGTACATTATTTGTGACTATTTGGTTTTGTCATGTAAGTTTTAATTACTTCATGACATGTACATGTATCACTAAAATATTAGTATTCATGATAGTCATATTGTGTCACTTATATATAGCATTAGTTGAAGGAATTACATAATGTAATATTTTTTTAATGCGATATCATTTTTATTCTAATGTGAGATATCATTTTTATTCTAATATAAGAGAAAAAGTTGGAGGGTGGGTACAAACTGAACCCATTTTTCTCATGAATTATTTGGAGCAATCCAAACCGGATTTATTAGGGGTTTATTATGTATTTTGGTTTTAAGGTCTCTTGTACTTACATAATAAGAAAATTTTGTCTCTCTACATGTGGGCGTAGGTCACATTAACATAACCATTAAATTCTTGTATATTCTTGCCAAAGGCGGAAGAAGCGGGTCAAGTGTGCTCGAGCATCTCCTTATCTCATAACCATTAAAAATTATATTTTTAACAAAAACATTTTGGAAAAAATATTCTTTCATCCTTTTATTTTTTTTAACAAATTTACTTATGCAATATACAAAACTAATTTTAGAAAACAAATATTTGCAAACATATATTGTCTCTAAAAATACTTATTTTTTAAAAATTAGAGTATAAAATAATAAAAATTATATTTTAAGGAAAATATTTGATGAAATTTGAGTCTCTCTAATAAATTCAATCAAGTCACTTATTCACTAGTCCAACTAGTTAGGTTATTGATTCACTCTAGGGTTCCTATAAATCAGTTTTTCTAGTTGACAAGATCTGTCTTTAAATCAGCTCCGAGTCAACAAGCTTAGACCGACAAGTTTGGTCCGGTTTGAAAACTTTAGAAAATAGTACTTGAAATTTTTTTTCTCATTATATTTATTTTATTTTATATTGTATTAATATGTTTAGTGGAGCATGACTAAATTTTATTAATATTATAAAATTTAATTTGAGATTTATATTAAAATTTATAATTAATTTAAAAAATTAAACATTATAAGTAATCTAATCATTTTATATGATGAATATAAAAATATAATAGTTTATCGAATAAAATACAAATATATTCTATATTGATAACAGGATGATAGTGAAAAATAACTAGGATAAATAAATTAATTAATTAACTCACTAACTTATGTAAATCATTTAACCCATTATCATGTATAAATTAATTTGTAAGATATAAATTATTCATTAGAATATATAAATTAAGATAAATAATTGTTAAAGTAATATCCAACATTGTAAATTCAAGAACAAGTAATATATAAACTATGAATTTAAAATTTCGCAAAGTAATAATTTGTTACCCCAAATGTTCAAAAGTTTGATTAAAGTGTATATCTTCTCTCCTCTTCCCGTAAAGGGCAACTAAAATTTTATACAATTAAGATCCTAAAATTTGTATCAATTAAAAATTACCTTTTTTGCTCCTCTATCTTTTACCAAATCTCCTCACATCTTTACTTAATTTTACTATTTTTTTCACTCCCAGCCAAAAATAGCCTTTAAAAATTTGTACTAATTAGGAGCAATCTAACCCTCTCCTCCAAATTTCACCAAATCTTCTCACAACTCATCAAAGAATACCCTTTTCTCCATTGTTCATCTTCTTGATTGCCTATCCGAGTGATGAGTAATACATAAATTTTGTTCTAAGACAACCTTTTGGTTTTTTCACACAAAGAAGACAATGTATGTTTTAGTTTTATTTTACCTTGCAATGTCATGCTTTTTTAAAAAATTTACTTGTAATTGCTCTTCTTTTATTTTTTTATCAATTAATTATTTATTCTTATTGAATGCTTATTACAGTTTCAAGTGAACCAGGTTCTTCATCAATTGAATCATTGCCATTAGAAGAATCATATTTAAAGATAGCAAATAAGCTACAACACATATCAACGATTTTGGTCTTTTTTCTGAATGATTTTAAATTTAACAAGATGTCAGGATATTTGATATTTTCAGGATTACTCTTCCATTTGGATAATTTATTTTTGAAATTCTAAGTTTGGAAATGCTATTGATTTCATTTTCTCTTAACAAATAACATGATGAAAAAATGATATTAAAATATTCATTACAAATTGTAAATGGGTGGTAAAAAATTATTTGTCACATTTTCATTTAACAAACATCACAAAATGTTAAACATTAATAAATATTTGGTGATGTTATAAATGTCACCTATTCGAGTGACGAATATACTTATGTCGTGATTAATTTAACATTTACAATATTCTGTGATGTTATTTTCCAAAAATCAGTGGCAAAAAATTACGCCACCTATTCATGTGATGTTCATGTTTTCATCATAAATAGTTGAACATCCACCTCATATTTCTTGACGATATATGTTATCTAGTGATATTAGTTTTATATAATGAGTGACAAAAAAAAATACGTCACCTATTTGGGTGATGGTCTTTTTTCCGTCATGAATTGTGAACATTTCCCTCATATTGTGTGACGATCCATGACAACTAGTGACATAATTTATTTAATAAAAGGTGACAAAACATACGTCGTATACTAGTGTGACGAGATGATTTTTTTCATTAATAGTAAAACATGAAGTATGAAGCTACTCTCATAAGTCAGATAATAGTTATGCCCTAATGAGAAAAGGAGCTATCTCATAGGGTGAGTAAAAGCTACTACTCCGGTAGAAAAAAACTACCACCTCGAAAGTGGGAAAGCTACCTTGGCGGCCGCCTAGGAACCAGCTAACTAAGAGGATGTGTAAAGCTACTACCTTTTCTTTTCTTGTTGTATATAGGTATGTCCTTCTTAATAAGAACTTTGAGGAGCACATGTTGGGTTGATTTGAGTGAGCTTACACACCACTTACACAATATCGGATTGTTGTCCTTTTTTATTCAAGCTTTTAGCTAGAGCATTGATTTCTTTATTTCAGTATTTGAAATTCTTCCTTACTTGTAGAATGTTTATTTTGCATGCTTTTGGTGAACCTAAGGCCAAGTACTTTCAATTTTTCTTCTTATATGCTTGAATGTTTATTTTTGCTTGGGGACAAGCAAAAGCTTAAGTGTGGGGGAGTTTGATAAGTGCTTGTGTATAAGTAATACGAAGTATACTTTTCTTACATTAAGCATTACTTTTATCAGATTTTATAGCTCATTCATGTGTATTTGTGTTCTTTTGTGCATTTAGGCTTGTGGAGACAAGTTTTGATAAAAGGAAGAAAAAGTAGATTGCGGATGCAATTGTGATGAGGGTTTTTGAATTGAACAAGGGTGAAGACACAAGTTGTGCTCAAAGACATGTAGGCGTGTGCCAACCTCCATTATGCTCAAGAGAATACACAAAGTGAAGGGGCACAAAGGCAGTCACACTTATATGTTCCAACTTGTGCAACATTAGCAAGAGCTTCGTCAATGTGGTTTCATTGAAGACACGACGTGATCTACCACATAGATGTGTGCCCATCATGTGGCCTCGATGAAAAGAGTGGTTTCGGGAGCATTCTGGTGAAATATTGTAGTAGCTACTGTAGCAAAATCATTGTAGCAGTTACTGTTCACAGCGCGCAAGAAATGAAGACCTAGAAATTCACACGGCCATGTGGAAATTCCACACACCCGTGTGGATGCCGGATTCCAGCCCTATAAATACCGTTTTAAGAGTTTTATTTGGGGATCTTCTTCCTGTCTTTTGCCCATCTTCTGGGGAGAGGCAGCTAGGGTTTGGAGAGGCTTTTGCTATGTTTTTGGAGCGGTCCTACGGTATTTGACATCGAATTCCTTTGGAGGAGAATTATTAGGGAAGCTTTTGTCAACATCGACTCAGAGAGATGTGCCCTATGTTTGATAAGGGAACTTTCGGAGAAGACGATGCTACTCGGCAAGAAGATCGATACGAACTACAAGGGTGTTTTCTCTATTGATTGCTTGCACTTCTCTTTGATTTCATATTTGCTTTTGTATTGCTCCATGGAGAACTAAACCCCTAGTGGATACTTGGACTTTTAAACCCTATGATGATTTTGTTTCATTGACTCTTATTATGTTTATTTAATTAATTTTTTAATTGAGTTTCAACCTTGAATGCTTGTTGAATTGATTTTCCCTTAGAGTGAAATAGGGTTGAGAATCTATCTTGGTAATCCTTGTGAATGAGTGACACTTCATTAGGGTTAGATAAAGGAAGGTTGAAGAAGGTCGAGAGGGTGAGTCGAGAGCTAGCGGAACATCCCCTTTACCTTCTGAAGTGATTTATCCTACCTCCGCGTTCCAAGAGTTCTTTGCGTTCACGATATAGTGAAGTGCTAAGAGACAAACTCCATTGGGGCTTAGTTGCACAAGCAACAGAGTGAAGTATTGAAGTAATCCTTGGTGATGGGGCTTAATCGTGACTAGGGGTCTTTCGCCTAGGCCAAAGGTTTAGATCTATACTATAGAATAGGGTTTATCACTTGGAATCCCTAGAGCTTCAAGCAACCCTACATAGTGTGAGGCGTCGAGAGCATCCCTTTCCATCGGGGAATAGAATAAGGGATAGTCACGGTTGACCTTAGGTTTGGGACTGTGTGTCTTTTGATTTCCACGACTCATTACACATCAGTTAGGAGGAATAATGATTAGTCTTGCACTTGAAACAATAGTTCTAGGGTGAGCAATGTCCGGGTACTCTATCTTCCCATCGGTTACATCTCCTTATTCTTATTGCTCTCTTTTCTCTTTTCTTTATTTTTATCTGCATTGATATTGTTCACTCAAATCACGAATTCGTTCACTTGATAGCTAAATAGCATCAATACTTGCTTCCTAACAACTAGTCCCTGTAGATACGACTACCCACTCACAGGGGTACTTTATTACTTCGACAACCCATACATTTATGGTACACACACGCAAGGGGTGTGTTAAATGTGATGTTATATCCTTAGGAAGGACCCGAGCTACGAGGTAATTTGCAAAGTCCGCAAACCATGGTGTATCTACCTTACCCAATGCATTAATCAGATAAAGATGTTCTTCAAGGAAAGAATCATTTATTTTTATTCCTTTTCAAAATAACTCCCCTAGGTTCTCAAGTCTTAACAAGTGATCAGCTACTAAATTCTCCGCGCCTCGCTTATCCTTGATTTTTACATCAAATTCCAACAAAAGCAAAAGTCAACGAATTAGTTGTGGTTTGGCATCAGTTTTGCTAAACTAATAATAGAGTGCAGAATGGTCTGTAAAAACTATGGCTTTGGACAAAATAAGATAGGGATGAAATTTCTCAAATGTAAATACAACAGCTAGTAACTCCTTCTTAGTAGTAGTATAATTTTCTTGCGCATCATTCAAAGTTTTAATAGCATAGTATACAGGTTGAAAATGCTTGTCACTTCTTTGTTCTAAAACCACCCCAACTGCTTGATCACTTGCATCGCACATAATTTCAAAGGGAAGGATCTAATCAGGAGCTATGACAATCAGTGCATTCAGTAGTTTCTCCTTGAGTGTCTCAAATGCCGATAGACATTCGGTGGAAAATTTGAAGGGCGTGTCTTTCTTAAGAAGCTTAGTGAGAGGTCGGGTTATCTTCGAAAAGTCTCTAATGAAATACCAGTAAAAACATGCATGCCAAAGGAAACTCCGTATGGTTTTTTCTGAGGACAGAGGTGGGAGTCTCTCAATAGTTTTGATCTTACCTTGATAAACTTCTATCCCGTGTTGAGGTATCTAATGGCCCAAAACTATTCGTTCATGAACCATAATCTCCTAATTAAGAACTAAACTTGTTTCCTCACACCTCCATAAGACCATCAAATTTTGCAAACAATGTTCAAAGGAGCTCTGAATACAAGAAAAATTGTCCATAAACACTTTCATGATATGTTCAATAAGATCATCGAATATGGCAGTCATACCGCGCTAGAAAGTAGCAGGTGCATTACACAACCCAAAGGACATCCGTCTATATGCGAACATACCGAAAGGGCATGTAAAGGTAGTCTTCTCTTGATCTTTTAGGTTGATGGGAATCTGAAAATATCCTAATAGCTCATCCAAGAAACAATAAAACATATGTCCAGATAGTCGTTCCAACATCTGGTTCATAAACGGATAAGGAAAATGATCTTTTCTTGTGGCATCATTCAACCGCCTATAAGCAATGCAAACTCTCCATCCTGTAACAGTAAGCGTATTGATCAGTTCATTCCTCTTGTTTGTGACAACTGTCATTCCCCCCTTCTTGGGTACAACCTGAATGGGACTAACCCATGTACTTTCAGAAATTGGATAAATCACTCCGACGTCTAGTAACTTGATCACCTCAGCTTTCACTACCTCCTTCATGTTTGGATTCAATCTCCTTTGAGGTTGAACAACTGGTTTGAAATTCTCCTCCATTAGGATCTTATGAGTAAAAAATGAAGGCTTTATGCCCTTAATGTCGATGATCTTCCATGCAATTACCCCTTGATGTTCCTTGAGAACTTCAACCAACCTCTTCTTTTGATCAGAAGATAAGTGGGTTAAGATGATGCCTAGAAGTTTAGAATTCTCAACCAAAAAGGCGTACTCTAAATGCCCTGGAAGCTTCTTCTATTCAAGTTCGGAGGGCTCTTTGATTTAGGTTTTCAGTTTCTCATTCTGACCACCACAGTTTCACCTCAATGTCTAGTTGCTCTGGCTCAAGTGATTATAGTGCAATATCATTCTCTTGATGTTCCTTTTTATTTTCAACTGATATTAACATCACACTCTGAATCCCTAAAAATGATGAAACTCTGAACTCCCCCTCTTGTTGCTTTCCCAAAGAACCTAAAAAGTGATCCAATGCTTCTTCTAAAGTTTGTTTGCTTGAATCCTGAAATTGCTATGATTTAAACTGAAACAACTGGTCAAATAACATTGTCATTGTATCCTCCTCACTATTCTTTGTATAGTGATCATTCTTCTCCCAATGACTTTGTTACACAAAACTGTCCATCTTTGCGTTCATAACTGCCAACCGGTCAATCAATGCATGAATCATTTTAAGAAAAATAACCTAAAAATGATTAACAAACAAGAACGGTAAATATATATTACTAAGGTAAAGAGAGTAAAAAGTGAAATTAATCAAAAAGGAAATGGCTAAAGTGACAGATAATCAAGTGCTCCTAATATCACTAATCTTCCCCGCCAACGGCGCCAAAAACTTGATAAAAACATAAGTGTACATGCCAATCACATAATAAAGTGTCCATAAGTACAAAGTGCTAGTCTACAGGGAAGAAAGTGAATACTAGTAATAACTCTAAACCCGAAAAATAGGCTAAATGATCAAATGTTGTGTGTGCAAACAAAAGCAAGCAAATATAAGAAATTTCGAGAAATAATATGAGAGAATTTAAGGAAGAAAACGATGTCCAGGCATATATAGCATCCCTCTAGTGTTATGAAGTAGAGGACAAAGGTTGTCTAAACACGCAATCCTATTTTAACCGAAAGGTTTCCAGAATTATATTAAACTCCGATTTCTTAGGCGAAGAGTAACAGAATAGGTGTAGAGCTGATACAGATATCCACACAATCGCATTAATATTCTATGAAACCTTATTGTAGGCTAATGACAATCTCTTAAATAGATAATCTCCCCCAAAGAGAGAGATTACCTCTAATCTGAATATAGAGCAAAAATGTGATTTCTCCTAAATCCACTCCACATGATTGCAAAGAGCACAGAAACTATCATTAACCCACTTGGAAGAATTGCGGGAGACAAAGTCTCCAAAGTCTAACCGGAAGTGTACTCACTATCCTCTTGAATTGTGGCAAGCCTATGCTGGTGGGAATTTCTTCTCATCACGTAGCAATACCAAACATGATGACTAGGGCTTTCGCCTAGTTATCAATCAAGCATTCAATTACACAATTAGACTCAAATAGATATGATTGCAATTAGGAAAACAATTAAAACATCAAAGATCCAACAACCAATGTCAAAAGTATGAACCCTAGAGTTCAATTATGCCCAAATATTTACAAATTAGTCCTCCATTAATGGAGGGCAAGCATCCAAGATACAAATAATAATAGGAAATACGAAAACTATGAAACCCCCTTCTTAATCGTGTCGATGAAGAATCACCAGAGAAACCCTAGGTAAGCTTCCATGCGCGCCGCCAAGATGAACTTGACGGCTATGATCTTCAATCCCCTAGAATGTTGAGCAAAATCCCCCTTAAAATCGCTCCTTAGTTGCTGGAGATTCGTCTCTTATCATCCCTAACTTAGCCTCCAAGAATCACCCAAAAGAAAAGAATTGGATGCCTTAAAAATCCTCATCAGGTCTATTGATACCTGACTACTTACTGGCTGCTTACGAATGTAAGGACTAGGCCGTAAGGAAATGGAGAAGATAGTTGCGAGCCTTACGGAACACTTACAGCTGTAAATCACATCCGTAAGGTCTTCTATCTGTGTTGCGGTCCAGCTTACGGCCGTAAACTCTAGACTATAAATTTTACAGTTCTGCTTCTTGCAATTGCCCTTACGGGCATATGTTGTCGTCGTAAACTCCTTTGGATGGTCTTTACGGGCATTCTTATGAGCATAAGCCTTGCCCATAAGGTCCTCTAACTTGACTCTAAATCCCTTTAGGGGGCATAAGCATGCCTGTAAGGTCCTCTGGAATTGACTTAAGACTATAAGGTTGGCTGTAAGCTGCCCGTAAGCCATCCAAATTTGCCTTATCCTTATTCAAATGATGCCAAGAGAGTTCCAACATCATTGTTTGAAGTCGGAAGTGTTTCTTTTGCCTCTCACTCGTCTAAGCCTGTTAATGCGAAATACACTATATTTAGGATCGAAATCCACAATATAACTCTAATTCATGCCAAATGAGTATACAAAGTGATATAAAATATATGAATGTTGTACACTCATATGTAACAATTAATTCTCTCATACACTAAATTTCAATACCTCTCATCATATAGTGATAATTGCAAAAAAACTGATAATCAATAATATAATAATTTAATAATCTGATAAACTTATAATTGTGTAACATGCATATGGATGCCCTAAAAGGCAGAGCACCCAATACCATGTTCATGAAAAGTATGTGCAGGGGTTTTTAATGAAAACTATCATTTTAAAATCATCTCCTCCGGAAAAAGACAGAATTAGGTCCTACAGATCTCAAAAGCTCAAATGAATTACTGATATAATGTACAAGTTAAGACCATCTAGTAAAAACTGGAAACTGATTTAAATTCATAAAATTTCAGTAATAATAGGGATAAAATCTTTTCTTTAGAAATATTGGTGAAACATTAATTAAAATACATTAGTTAATGTAAAATTTTCTTAAAATCACCGTTACCAACTCAGGTGGTTTTCTTACGTTTTCCCCTACTATTTTTCTCTTTATTGCCCTCTCGTGTTCCTCCTTTCTTTTGCCTATAAATAAAAACAATCTATCTATATATATATTATATTTTAATATATCAAGAACATCAAAGATTTGCAAGTAACGCTGTTGGGAAGTTAGGATACACATTTAATAGTATAAAATAATAATGTTATCAAACCCGAAATGATCTCGCCGGTTCGATCAGAAAAACAAGGAACCGACCATGAGACTTGTCTAGTTACCCCTTTTAACTCAGTGTTGAAATAACCCAGGCAAAAACAGGTGATCGGGTCAGTAAACCCAGAAACCGATTAACTCGGCCAAATCCACCAGTTTAAAAAAATTAAATTTTAAATAAAAACATAACAAAAACTGTTAAAAGGAAGGAGAGAGACAGCCTGCGGAAGACGAGAAGAACTGAGAGAGGGAGGGAGAGAGAGAGAGAGAAACAGTGATTGTTTTGTTTTTTTTCTCTTCTTCGTTGAGTCCCCATAGAGGATTGGTTTTTTTCTTGTTTGGTGAGCCCCGAGAGAAAAGGGTTAAGAGACCATTAGGTTTTTAATATTTTATTTTTTTAAAAAAATGTTGTATATAAAATATTAAAACTAAAACTTTAAATATTATATTTAATTGTATTTTAAATATTTTTAAATCAAAGAAAAACAATTAGGTTTTTTAATTTTATTTTTTTAAAAATATTGTATATAAAATATTAAAACTAAAACTTTAAATATTAAATTTAATTATATTTTAAATATTTTTAAATTAAAGAAAATATATAAAATAAAAATTTAAATATCATATTTAATTAATTGTGCTTTTAATTATTAAAATAAGTTATATTATTTTTTATCATTATTAATTATTATAATATATTCTTTAATATTTTATTATTGATCCCAGTTTTACCCAATCGAACCTATTGACCCCTGACCTCTGAACTTGGCCGGGTCAATGGCCAGACCGGGTCTGACTACCTTGTAAAATAACGTTGGAGCTAAAAAATTTTCAATTTAGTTATTTATTTATTTATTTTTATTAGACATGACAAGCGCAAATGCAATCAAGAACATATATAGAGTACAAT
Organism: Dioscorea cayenensis subsp. rotundata; assembly: GCF_009730915.1. Lineage (NCBI taxonomy): Eukaryota > Viridiplantae > Streptophyta > Magnoliopsida > Dioscoreales > Dioscoreaceae > Dioscorea > Dioscorea cayenensis. Next base: position 6,338,745 of record NC_052487.1, read on the forward strand.
GACAATTCTCTTTTCCATATGTGACCAAGGTTGTCAGACCCGGACCGGCCCGGCCTGTTCAACCGGAAAAACCGAGAACCGGCCATGTGGCCGGCCCGGGTATGCCCCATTGAACTGAGTATTAAAAAACCCGGTGACCCAGGCGATTCAACCGGGAACTGGTTGACCCGGCTGGGTCAATTGGGTCACAATGTTTAATTTTTTTTTTACAGTATTTAATAATTTATTATTATTTTCTCATTAGAAACCACAAAATCGTGTATATTTATTAATATTAATTTATAATTTATAATCAATAAATAGAATTACAATATATATATATATATCATAAACATATCAACAAAAATTAACATTTTAAAATAAAATCTATTAATGTGTTATGTAAATACTTTCTAAAAATTTAATTTATTAAGAAAATAAAACAATAAATGAGTGTAATTTTATTATAAAAATATAAAATTAAAGTATTCTAATTAAATAAAAAATATAAGAAAATTTAAAACAAAATAAAAACTCAATTGAGATATTAGAATTAGTGAATTAAATTTCTTTCTATTTTAACAAAATCAACCAATAAACAAATAAATAATTAAATAACACCGAGAGAAGTTCGATAATTATATATTAATATATTAAATTTGTAAATATTTAAAAAATGTAAAAATAAATGACATAATTAGAAAACTCTACTGTATATAAGGTCATTTATCAATTTAAATATCAAATTTGAGTAGGTTTTTATATTATAATTATGGGTTTAATATTATATTTGCTCGTTATTAATTATTATAATATTTTTTATATTTAATTATTGACCCCGGTTCAACTGCGGTTCGACCCGATCGAACCCATTAACCACTGACCCTTGGGCTTAGTCGAGTCATTGCCCGGGTCAGATCTGACAATCTTGTATATGACAAAGGATTGGGTTGCAAGCCTTAGGGATCCTTTGGATCCATACTTTTAATTCATTACATACTCAGATAATGAAAGTTCTACGAATCAAATCTTATGATATGAGGCCATTACTACTGAACCAAAAGCGCTTTGGTTTAGTCATTTATTTTCACATGCTAAAAGAATGCTAAGAGATCAACTCATGAAAAAGGATGTTCGAATATCTATGGGTTTTCTTTTTTTTACCAAGATGAGCAGGTAGACCGTTAAAAAACGTAGGAGCGTGTACAAATCTCGGCATAACAACTGGGGGCAAAGCTCACGCACACATGGGCGGTGGAACCATTTACACACAACCACTAATACACTCCTAAAAATGTGCCCTCAACGATGATGATTCGAACTCTCACCATTTGTGAAAGGTTTAAATAGGGATCCGACTATCAATAGATCACTTAGTGGTTGGTTGTCCAAATATTTATGTTGATGCTGTAAGAAAATTAACTATATAAGAGGATTAATGGTGTCGCCAATCATCTACTAAAATAATTTTTTATTTGATTTGCAACTTTGATCTTAATTCTTTGTGCCAATCGTTATTATTGTGAACATTTTAAAATGACCACTGTACTAGAAAGTCTTTGTGTTGATTGCTATGTATGGCTTTAGCTATGACTAGATCACCGAACTCCAATTCTTTCATTCATATTTGGAGTACAGATGAGAATTTTGACCCAAGCATATAATTAATTCCAAGTTGTTCACCATGTGGCTTTTTTTTTTTAAATATCATTTTTAATTAATTATTAAAATAGGCATTTCTCTAATTATTTAAGGAAATAGGTATTTTTTTTATTTTTTATTTTTAATATTTAACTTTAGTTTTTTTACAAGTTGTGGACTCTACTAATTTTTTATTTTTTTTTTAAAAATCATGGGCCCCACTAGTTTTTAATATTATAATTTTATTTTTTTTAAAAAATCATGGATGCCACTAGTTTTTTAATATTAAAATTTTATTTAAAAAAAAACAGTCGGCTAGTTTTTTAAATTAAAAAATAGTTTTATATTGAAACCCTTATAATTTCATAATATTTTTTTAACTTGTTTTATTCCCACTTCTACTCTCATATTTCTATTTTCACTAATTCTAACAACTATTAATTAATTTAATATTTTTTAAAAAATTTTATAATAAAAAAAATATTAAACATCCAAAAATTTTAACAGTCAAAATTTTAACATGTAAAAATTACTACTACAACTAAACCAAACTCACTCAGTATTTTGAATGAACGAAACAAATTACATATTTTATTCAACAAGTATAATATTTATATTATATTATGACATACGACTTGGACCAGCGGCATTTGGATAATTTTGACGACTGTGGCCTTCATTGCGACATAAACCACAATGCTTTGGCTGATCGCCTTCTCTTATGTCCATCTCATTATGAATTCTGGTGGATTTTAGGCTCTGAAGATGGTCTCACATTGTAAGATCAGCACATAGATGTGGACCATTATAGGGGTTTCAGTATCTCTCGTTTGACATTTGCTAAAACTCTTTATGATATACATAAAAAATTATCTCAAGCCTATAAACATTATCTACATATGCCTGCCAATGTAGATGAATGTATGAGCACGGTGCAAGAACATGGCAATAAGGAAAATGAAATGTTTGAAACTCACCGCAATCACACCATCGTCTTTTCAAATCAATGCGGTAACTACTAGCTATACCACCGCATTGAGGTAGTGTCATTTCATCTACCATGAAAGAGAATTTTCACAATCAAATTGATGAACAAAAAATACTACATGTTGTTTGTTGATTTTGTTGAATTGTTTTCATTAGCGCTTCAGAGAATATATGACCTGATTCAATATGAGCTTGTGCATGTACTCCTTTCCTTACAAGCAAGTCAAAAGTAAGTTGAATTAATAAAGTTGTTATTGGAAGATTCTTTGTCCCTCTAACACTGAGTTAACACATTCAGCTAGATTGGTGGTTATATGACCATATCTTCGACTTTCGTTGTCAAATGATTGAGCATATTTCTCCTGCAGTATGTTAATTATCTAACCACCTTGTTGCCTCTCTGTCAAAGTTTTGACTAGAATTAGTGAAAACTAGAAATAGTAGATTAAAATGGGAATAAAATAAATTATAAAAAAATATTATGAAATTATAAGAGCTTGAATGTAATTTTTTTTATTTTAAAAACTAGTGGACCAATGATTTTTAAAAAAAATTAAAATTTTAATATTAAAAAACTACTGAAATTCGTGGTTTTTTAAAAAAATTAATATTAAAAACCTAGTGTAAAATATGCAATTTTTTAAAAAAACTAAAGTTTAATATTTAAGAAATAAAAAATACTTATTTTAGTAAATAATTACAGAAATGCTTGGTAATTAATTAAAGAAACAATATTTAAAAAAAAAGCCTCACCATGTCATATCCATTGATTGATTTATAGGGCAATGGGAACAAACAGATACGAGACGTGGCAACTAGCAAGATTGGGCAAGTAAATAATTACAGAAATGCTTGGTAATTAATTAAAAAAACAATATTTAAAAAGCCTCACCATGTCATATCCATTGATTAATTTATAGAGCAATGGGAACAACCAGGCGAGATGTGGCAACTAGTAAGATTTATGAGTGGTTTAAAAATCTTTTGGCTTTGGTAAGAATGGTTATTGGTTGTAGAGGGGTTGCAGAGGTTTCGCTCTTTCTGGAAAATTGTGAAGAAACAAGATCAGCACGTTACCATTGTAAAAGAAGCAATACCAACCTCCAAATTCTAAAGGTGGTGGGAGGTGAAGGAAGTAGCTGTTATTTTCTTGGAGTTGTTCAAGGAATTTTGTTCTCCATATGGATAGTTTTGAGCATGAAAGCAAGTCTCATCTCAAGGTTGGTGATAAAAGATTCTTACAATCTTTTAAAACTTAACAATTGTTTGCAATGCCTTTCTACCACTCACATATAAATTTTTACCCAAACTATAAATTTATAATAAATCCCTGAAACAGAAAATATTTTAAAAAAAAAAATTTCGCTGTTCTGCTGCTGTATTTGCCATTTTTTTTATTTAATTGTGATTTATTTACTTTGTAATAAAAATAATTTTTTTAAAAAAAAAATTTAATATTAAACCCGAGAAAAAGTTAGAGACATCCCAATAAAGAAACTTGAGATAATGGTACACGGAACTATAAAATTTTAAATTTCAACATGATGTTGAAATTGTTGGGCCATTGAAAAAATTTAATATTAAACCCGAGAAAAAGTTTGAGACATCCCAATAAAGAAACTTGAGATAATGATACACGGAACTATAAAATTTTAAATTTCAACATGGTGATGAAATTATTGGGCCATTAAAAAAATTTAATATTAAACCCGAGAAAAAGTTTGAGACATCCCAATAAAGAAACTTGAGATAATGGTACACGGAACTATAAAATTTTAAATTTCAACATGGTGATGAAATTGTTGGGCCATGTATATGTCATAGAGTGAAGGCTCAAGGGGAAAGCCTCCAACTCAATGAAAGTTGCTTTTTTTTTTTTTTTCAGATGTCAAATTAGACAATTAGATTTCTACTATGTATACGCCCAGAAGATATTTCAGAAATCAAACCAAATTAATAAATCTCCCTGTCTTGCAACTCTGGAGGGGAGGGAAACGATATCGTCTCACATAGGAACCATAAACAGTAAATAAACCGTACCTCTACAATATTTTTACAGTATTTTCCGTATATAAAGAGTACTATAATAGTACTGTTTGACCCAGAGATTCGACCCTAAATCAGCCAATTCACTATCAAAATAATATACCACTACACTAAATAGTGGTTGTTTGCTTTAATTTTTTATTGTTATCTTTTGTTATATATATATATATATATATATGTGTGTGTGTGTGGCTGGGCCAGGCTGGCTCATTCGCATATTTAAAAATAAAATAAAAAAAGAAGACAAATAAAGTGACGTAGTCTAAATTTATATCACCTCAAATACAAGCATAGTCTTACATGTTCAACAAATTAAAGAATAAAAAAAATAGAATAATATGCTTTATAGACACAAATTCAATTATATATATATTATCACAACAATACAAACGCACTGAAGAAAGTCAAACCACTCTGTGTACAGCACATATCTTTATTTAATTTTACCAAACTAACCCTTGCACTGCACTTAACACAATCAAAGATCAATCCATTCACTCACCACTGCTTTCATAGATCTAATGGAAGATCCACCTTCTTGATTAATTGCTTGAGCTGCCTTCAAACCTATCAAATTCACCCTATCACGCATCTTTCTACCTTGATCCTCTTCCATCAAGCACTTGATCAACCTGACAATCTCTTCTTTTCTCACAAGACCGGTATCATCCACTTTAGCTCTCACTGCCACCTTCATATCCTCCTCAAGCATCACTGCGTTGATCTTCTGCTCTGCAAACAGCGGCCATGCAATCATAGGAACACCATTGCTGATGCTTTCTAGAATTGAGTTCCATCCACAGTGGGTGAGGAATCCACCAATAGCTGCATGGCCAAGCACTTGCAGTTGTGGAGCCCATGCAAGGACAACCAGGCCTAAACCCTTAGTTCTATCCAAGAACCCAGTTGAAAAGAAATCAAAAGAACTCATATTGATTTCCCCACCAAAATAACTAGCATCGGCTTCATCATTTGCCCTTTTGACAACCCACAAGAACCTTTGCTTACTGAGCTCCAAACCCCATGCCAACTCTTTCATCTGCTCTCCAGTGAGTGTCCCCCCACTCCCAAAGGATACATAAAGTACTGACCCGTTCGGCTGTTCTTCTAACCATCTCAAACACTGATCATCACTTGCATCACCCCCTCCATCACAAGAACAACTCCTAATAAGTGGCCCGATCGGATAGACAGGAGGTATTCTCTTGTTTTCCTTCATGAACTTTATCAGCTCAGGTTCCAACTCCTCCGTGCTATTGACAAGGATCCCATGAGTTTTATAATAAAGCTTAGAAAGATCCAAGTAACTTGTATAAACCTCATTTTTCCTCTCAACGACAGGCTGAGGGAAATCTCTGCCGGAAAAACTTTGACAGTAACCGGGCAATCTAATTGACTCCAACATGTCAGTATATTCACCATCATAAGTTTCATCAAGTTTAGGCAGATGGAGTGCAAAGGAGAGAAGGATGCACCCAGAGGTGAAGAACATGTAGTGCCCAACACCGAGTTCTTGGGCTATATCTAACGTAGCCTCATCATAGAACATATCAACAAGGAGAGCTTTGAGCGGTGGAGTATTAGTGTTGCCAGAGAGGGAGCTCAGGATGGTGCGGAGATGGGGACAGTTGTGAGCTGACAAGAAGAAAAGGAGAAAGATTAGATTCTTGTTTTGTGGAATGGAGTGCGGAGGCGGTGGTGGGATGGAGACGACGTTGATTTCTTCACGAATGGAGCTGATGAGTGATAGCTCTGTGTCGGAAGGAGGCCCCAGGGATTGTGTAATGAGCGTGACAGTGAGATTATGGTGCCGGACCAGTCGCCGGGCTAGCTCCGAGCATGGAAAGAGGTGGCCGAGGCCGGGGCCCGATAAAATGGCAACTTGAGCAGCCATAAGGTTGATAGATGATGAAAAATTTTGAGTTATTGCGTGATATATATTAGCTAGCTGATATTGGTGATGGTGAGTGTGCGTGTGTGTGTATATATAAATGCGGGTGCGAGAACCATTTTTTTTTTTAGTCAATTGCGATATGATTCTATATGTGGGATGTTTATATTTTTATAAAAAAATTTAAAACTTTAGCTAAAAATAAGTACACAGTGACAATGCAGTAATATTTCTGTGTTTCTGTATATATCTCTAATAAATTATCCATATTTTAGTAATGTGGAAATTGCCAAAAAAACCCTTTAAGTTTGTAAAATTACCAAAAACACCCCATTAGTTTTGCAATCCCCAAAATCCCCCTCCTTTTAAACTCTATGTTTTTCAAACCCCCAAACCCTGTAACGGATGTGAACGGAGTGAGTTTCAAATTTTTTTGGACGAAAATGCCCTTGCATGGGGGAGTCGTGGGTCGCAGACCCATCTCGTCGATTTGAGAGGAAGTGGGCGGTTTTCCGTAGGGTAACCCGGAGAGACGAATTTATTGGAGCCGTTTAATTGTTTTTTTCTCAACTCACGCCTTCGACTTTTTCCATTTCGAGTCGTCTCCAAAGTTGTCTCTACTGCGAAAGCCTCTATAATCGGCATTTCATCGCCTTTTTCCCTTTCCACCGGTATCTCCAAGGAGAAGTCCTCCGCGAACTAGTTGGCATTTCATCGCTTTGAAATCTAAGGTATTGAGTATGGTTTTTATGTTAACTGCTCATTACAAAAGAAAGATTTTTTTCGGTTTTGTTTTGTGCTCCTGCTTTTTGTTGGAAGATATTGAAGTCTGCAGGGGGATTTCTACTGGGGTTTTTGTTAGTCTCGAGGGAGATTTCTACTGGGGTTTTGTTTTGTTTTGCATTTTTCGTATGTATACACTATCGAATTAGTTTTTTTCGATTGTTATGATTTGTGTAATATTTATAATGTACATTTCCGCTTCGCTTGATATGGTTGCGCTTTTACAAATGAGATGTTACTGCTTAACATTTGTTGTCCCTGCTTTAAGTATTCTCGCCTCTGCTTTAACAAAAATGGGTCTCTGTTTAACATTTTATATCTCTGCTTTAATAACCGAGAGTTTACCGCTTTAAAAACCTTATATTTCCGCTTAAACTTTTTGTCAATATCGCATGTCGAATGTGTTGTTATTGTCAGCAGCTTGTGATTATGGCGGTTAACCTAGTTAATGGCCGATGCTATTTGACACCCGTGAGTGGAGACTTTAGTCGAATTGAAAAAAATAACATGACCCCTCGACACTCGGGAGATTATTCGACGGACACCGCTTTGCGCTGCTCATCGAGCTAGAAGCTATATACCAGAGAGAGCCCTTCTTGATTCTCTTTTTGCAAAGGTACGATGGTCGCACCAATAAATTCGAGGATCGGGAAAGCCTCGCGAGTTTCGGACCTCAAGATGTGGCCCTCGTGCTTGGTCTCAGCGTTGCGATGGCGACGCAGCTGGTCTTTCGTAAGAAGAAGACCGGTCGGCGTCAAGGACGGTATCTATCAAAGACCTCACGAGAGACACAGAGACTCCATCAAGAGCACTCGCTGCAACTTGTTCGACGAGAGGGAGAAAAAGATAATTTCGCTCAAACTCCCGATGGTGTACCTCATGGGGACGATCCTCTTCCCAAATACATCATGCTCGGTTCGAACCGGATCGTTGATTACGCCGATGATCTACCGACCCATGGGGCGATACGCATGGGCGCAGCGACGCACAAGTGGCTTATGGAGGATATTCCACAAGCGTACCGCCCGAGTGCAAGATAGATGCGCCGGGAAGAAGACCAACACGTGGGTACATTAAGGGTTGCTCGGTCGCGCTTAACGTCCCCGGTTTTACGAGCTGACCGGAACGGGGAAGAAAGTCCGCTTCGCAAGATCCCAAGGATATTGTGCTACGGTGAAAGTACTTACCGAAGCAAGCTGACGGTGAGAAACGAGCTTGTCATCGCTCGATGGAAAAGAGGTAATAAATCATGGACAATGTTTAACATAAGTCTTTAACGTTTAAACATTTTATTTAGCGCTTTAACTTTAGTATTTACCGTTTAACTCTTATTCATACTGGGTTTAAATATTTTTGTTCTCCGCTTTAATTATATTCTATAACGCTTAAATATATAAACACTCGCTTTAAATATAGTTTTTTTATAGTTTAAAATGAATGATTTCACTGAAATTGTTTGGTTTACATATGTTAGTTTCCGAAATGGGTTCCGTCGAATCGTCAAGAAGAAATATTTGTTGGGGCCAACCGACGGATGGATGCCATTGCTCCGGGAACCACTTGCTCAAAGCGGGGATGAGAGGGCAGCCTCATCGTGCTGCTACTGGACGCCCGTTCTCCTACTTCCACCCACCACGCAGCACGCATTCCTCGGCGCCGGAGAAGCCCTCCCTACCCCGCAGATCGCAACAACCCCCTACCACGACAACGAGCGGTCCCCCGAGTGTGGCGTCCCCGACCATGGCGGCCCCTCCGACCGCAGTGAGCGTCCACCGGTGACATTAGGCGAAGATGTCACCGCAACTCTTATGCGAGCATGCCGAGATATTGATGACCGAAGTTTCTCGGCTTGTCGCTCGTGTCGAGGCTCGGAAGGACGTTCACAACCTACTGCACCATCCCTCGAAAGAACTGAAGCACCCGGGACGAACGAGGCATCGGAATTTGACGACGAGGACATCATCGGGAAGGTCATTCCAAGGCGGCCACATTCGAAGAGACTTGCGAAAAAGAGGAGAACAATATTGCCTCTGTCTCCACCGCCGGCTGACGATGAAACAATAGCAACACCATCGGGCGGGTCGATCGTCGTTGTTGAGAAGGACATCGTAGATGATGTGGCCGCTGTCACTGTTGAGAAGGCCGTTGACTCTCTTCTCGATGAAATCCTTGACCCGGTGGAACCGGCTGCCGAGATTGCGGCATCAAAGATGGACACAATCAATGAAGATCAAGAACAAGTTAAGGGTGTGTCCCCCAATGATGCTGTTGTCATGGCCACGGTTGAGAAGATCGTCGAATCCGTTGCCGTGGCCATGGACGTGTCTGCGGTTGATGCTGTCGCCATCGTCCCCGCATCGAAGCCAGACACAATCCCACAACAAAAACAACCATGTAAGAATGTGTCTGCAGTTGATGCTGTTGCCATCGTCCCCGCATCGAAGGAAGATGCTGCTGAAGACCCCGACCGAGCAACGAGAGAGATGATCAAGGCCAATCAAACATTGGACTGCATTTGGCTCGGAAAGCTTTTATTCGAAGAAGAAGAAATGGGTTGGCTCGAGTCGTCTTTAACAAACTGACGGCAGGAGTTGATGAGGATCTTCCTCAACTGCTCTATGGACGGGTAAGTGTAAAGTTTTTATGATATTGTTTAAAGGTTTTATTATAGTGTTTAACAATTACCTAATAGTGTTTTAATACCTTTTATGTTATCATTTAATTTGTCTACTTAACATTTAATTATATATAATATCATGTAACAATTGATAATATCATTTAAATATTTATAATATGGTCTTATTATATCTCATATCGTTTAACCTCGAAAGACCGTCGTGTGGAAGAATGACAGTCACGACTCACACGCGACAAATTATACATCGCTTGAGGGAAGGAGATGGTCATCGATGATGTGATGGGACGCTTTTCAGTATGCATAATACAAAAAGTCGTCGAGCAAAGAGCCATATCCTTACAAGAAGCGCCTCCATCACCGGACCGCTTACTTGCTTTGTTTATGTCCAAAGCGGGAAGATGCACATGACACAATTATGGCTATGATCGGGGATGCTGTCGCGTAATCGCATGAAGTTCAAATTGTCATCCTCCCGATAATCATGAATGGCCACTTCCATGTCGTCGTCCTGGACAATGATAAACAAGAATACAGGCATTATTCTTCATGTCCGGGGTACGATAAGGACGCGTTGGACATGGTAAGTTCTTTAATTATGTCCGATTAATATCTGTTTGGTATTTAAATCGGTATTCTAATCTCGACTTGCATATCTCGACAGCGGAATCTATTCGACATTTGTGTCGATATGGAGTTCGGCGAGTCGGCGACGGCAAAGTACCCACTCGTGCACGACATAGAAACCCCACGCCAAAAACAAGGAAGCGTCGATTGCGCCGTCTACGTCATGCGGTTTATCGAGCAATTACTTTGGGGTGAGAAGTTACGGCTACCGCAGACAGACGTTCCTTACCTCAGATTAAGGTATGTTACCCGCATACTTAAGGAGGGGAGGGCAGCCGGCGTCCATGACAAAGGGGGGTCGTCACAAGCGGGTTAAATTTTGTTTTTGAAGAACATGTCCTGTATATCTGAATGTCAATTTTGTTTTCGAATGTAAATCTGGACAAATTCAATTCATTGTTTTCGTGTTCGAAGAGCATGACTTGTATATGTTAATGTAAATTTTGTTTGTTTTGAATTGTAAAGCAGGTTAAATTCCATTCAGTTTCATTTCATTGTTTAATTTACGTTCTAATTGTGTACATTTCACTTTCATTGTTTAAATATACAATATATCGTTTAAACATCAGTTTTAAATATTTCAAAATACGGTGTACCCGTTTAAAATAACACTGTCTCTGTTTAACTAAATGCATTCATTGTTTAAATAAATATGGGAAGTTGCCCATCAATAACTTGTATATCTCAATGTAAAGTTTGTTTGTTTTCAATTGTAAGGCAGGTTAAATTTCATTCAGTTTCATTTCATTGTTTAATTTACGTTGTAGTTGTGTACATTTCCGTTTCATTGTTTAAATATACCATATATCGTTTAAACATCGGTTGAAATATTTTCAAATTACGATGTATCCGTTTAAAAATAACAATGTCTCTATTTAAATACATTCAATTCGTTGTAAAAGAGTAAGAGTTTAAATATGGAAACAACTCCATCAATACACAATGTTTCCTACGTCATCGTCGGCTTATTAACAATACCTAGTCGTACCAGTTTCATTGCAAGATCGTCGATTGTGACCGGATCCATGGCAACGGCTGCAATGTAACTCGCGGACATCAAACGCTATGACTCGATTCTCTTTTCGTCTAGGCCGCCCGAGGCTGCCTTCTCGCCATGAGCTGTCGCAAATGAAGCTCACGATTTCGCGTCGAAGGCCCTGTCATCGTCGGGTATGGGGAATATAGCTTCCTTGTACGCAAGTTTTGTAATTGTCGACGGTGAAGTACCCGCTAATAAATCGATGTACGTTGGTGTCATCGCATTGATTGTCGCTAAGCGTGTTTTGCAAGGGATACCATAAACTTGCCACCTTCGACATGAACAAGTTCCGATGGCGAGATCCACGGAGTTGTCTTGCACTGGTCGATCACTCAGTAACGATCATCGACACTAACGACCAACACGAAGATTTCGGCTGTCCTCAACAATGATCGCTACCTTGGAATGTATGTCTGGGCATAAGTAGGTCTCCCATTTGTTTGCTTGCTCACGCCGGTTACATAACATGCGCATCAACTTGAACACGGCAAATAAGGTTAAACAAAGACGCTGATGGTTAAATAATTCGTAAACATATTTAAACATTATTGTAAATATTTAAAGCGAAAGGATTAATATTTAAAGTCGGACAAGTGTAATTAAACAAAGATTGAGAATGTTTAAAGGGTAACACTAAATGTTAAGTGTAAACCAACATTCTGCAGACCTTATGGAGTCGACCATTTTTCGACACCGGTAAATGACGAGCTTCCTTGATCCAAGCATTGAACCACTCCGTGACGCTTTGAATACATCTCACCCCAACGATCACCTCCGAACAGATAATTCGACCAATGTGCCATATCCGATTTATTAATCAACCAGTGATGAGTTTCGGGTGATGTGGCCTCTGATTCATTCACGGTATCATCGAAATCTTTAGCCGTGGATGCCCACGCAATGCGGAAGTATATAGACCAGCACTCTCCCTCAATGCCTTCCCAAGTCTGACATTGGCTTTCATAAAATTGGCCTCCAAATGTCGAAGACAGTATGCATGTGGCGAAGAAGGGAAGACTCTCGCAATTGCGCTCACAAGGCCCTTGGACCGTCGACACGAAGGTAATTATCTCATGATAATCTCCATCCTCGTGATAAGGCATCGCTAACTTAGATATGTAACCAAGTCCAATTGGCATCGGGTCTCGTTGTTGACTATACCAAGGCGACGCGGGAAAAACCATTGTTTCCATCTTTCCCCGTGGCACCCGATGAGTGTACCCCGATATTTTCCAAGGAGGTGGGTACCATCGAGAAACATAGCCGCCCGCAAGCCCTCTTGAATCCCACGATACACGCACCGAAAGAAAAGAATGCACGCTTAAAAACGATCACCGCTCTCTTTCCACGATCGCAACTGCCGGGAGTTTGTCTCAGCCCACCTTATCCACATACCAAAGCAAAGCAATAGTGGTGGAGATGTCACCGCAGTCGAGGACCACCCGCGATGCTTTCTTTTCCCAACCAAGCTCGCTTGTATGGTATGTGGACACCATGTTCCCGCAACATGTCCTTACTGAATGTCGATGGCCTTGTACAAGGGACGGTCCTGAGCTCAATCACTCGTGCGCTAACCCATTTTTGGACGCTTTCGGATGTGACGCCGAACCTACGCCACCACCGCAAGTGTGTGACGGGTTGATTGTCTTGATTCGAAAGTATTTTTGTTATACTCTTTTTGATGCATGAAGGCGCTAACGACAACCATCAAGAGCACATTCCACATACACTCGATGTTTTTCGCTCTTTATAAAAATTGAAGTCAAAAATTCCTTTTGATTGCATGATTTCAAAGTACATCCCTCGAAATGTTCGACACCGCTCAAAAGCGTTGTCCAATATCCAACGATGACGACTGTAATGATTTGACGAGGAAGGAAGACATCCCACACTCGCCGTGGTCACCATGGGGATGAATGGGAGCACTGCAGAATCGAATTCCTGCCAACACTTCAGTCAAATGAAAAGATCAATATGTTAAAGTGGAGAATATAATGTTTAAGTGATAATGACAATATTTAAACATTAAATTAAATACTAAGCATTTAACTAATAACGTAAACGACTAGTACAATATGTTAAACAATGACGGACATATTTACACAATAATGACCCCGGATCAACCGGAATAATTAAAAGACAAAGGAACTTACTACGAGTAAACCCTCGCTTTTTCATTAGGATTCGACAATGGCACATTTTTCCGTCTCGACGACAAGATCAACTACAGACACATTTGAAGATGGAGTGGACGTGACACATCCGCTGAAGTCAACATCGCTTTTCTATTGGGCAAACCGTTTTATATCCATCTCGTGTGATGAACTTAACTCCCGACAAGAGAAACTTTGAGACCCCATCGCTCACATATCTCAGCTAACACCAACTCCCAAGAAGTCCGAGCGTTGAACATTAGCACCCTTCCCTCCCGTTGAATCTACCAATACCACAAAAACTCTCCATAATATATCGATCGAAAACCAAATCGTATCAAACCAAATGAAGTGAAGAACAAAAAGAAGGCGAAGAAGAAGAAGTAGAAGATGTAAAGAACAAACAGCGATCGAGAAGGCAAACAAAAAGTCAGCAGTTGTATGCATAGAGGTTAGACTAGAGCGTGATGTGATTGGTATTTTCCCTCCATCCCAAGGGCAAAAAGGAAATATATGTCACTATCGCGAGGAAGACATATTCTCATCGTTCGAATGAATGTTCTCAACTCAACATGAGTCTCGTGTAAAGCGCTCAAGCTTTTTATGTTTAAGCAGATACATATAGTGTTTAAAAATAATGGTTAATCGCTTTAACTAAAGTCTATATCATGTAAATAATATGTTATTGTTTAAATTGAATGCTTTCTAACGACATCGCGGTGAAGATGGGTACCTCTCGGGTCACTTTCGCTTTAAAACATCTTTACGTATTTTCTTAAACACCGTTGTCATTGTTTAAAGAGTAACTTTTTTTCTTAAACACCATTGATCATCTGTCTTAAACATATTTACGTATTTTTCTATTGTTTATAATGACGTTCTTTTTATTTCCCACATTGTTTGTTTTTACTAGGTCTATGTTTAAATTTCGAAGTTCACGAGTCAAATAAGCTTGTTTCGTTTTTATTTATAAAAAGATTTACAACATTTACAACATTTACAACGTCCGGCTCGGACTTTGGACACTCACGACTCGACCCTCGTATAACGAAACAAGTGTCGCAGTATATTCGAATGCTCACGCGATTTGCATAACATGCGATCAACTCGAACCCGCATAGCGCATACAACATTAAAAAGGTTAAACAACACATTCATGAAAACGACTATTAATCAATGTGTCATGGTCGGGACTTAAGCGAAGATCACGATAGTTAAACATGCAGCGTAATAGTTGTACAGTGACGTAATGTTCTTAAATGGTAACAAAAAGTCTCAAGTGATAAATATCAACCCCGTCTTAAAGGATGTTTCCTGATCTCCCTCCTCTAGAGAATCCTCCGCAATCACGAAATACGTGAAAATTTTCTTTTCTTACCCAAGTCGAAATGCTCAGCTTAATTGCTCGCGTCGATCCACCATCGAAGAATCCTGCGATTCGTGCAATTATGAGAGCATTTCGACTGAAAGGGAAAAAGATAGTTTAACATTGTCGTCGATTGCGGCTAAATCATTCTCAAGATAAGGAAGAAGGTTCACGAAACATCCTTTCGAGATAGAGTGGTTGTCCATGGGAAGAAGGACGAGGAGGAGGAGGAGGATGATGAGGACGAGCGAGAGTGGTTGTCCATGGGGAGGGTTCTTTCTCGGTTATTTATGGTGTGAATTCCACAAGGCAGGCTGACTCTTCATATCCGAGAAAAAGTTAAACGCCACGGTGCTTCGACATCGACGATGAGAACGAGCGGGTGTTCGAAAATTATGTTACCGTGCATAAATTTTAATGCCGTCATTAATTCTCATGCACGGGATACCATAACCCCTGCCACCGCCACGCGCCACCCGCCAGCAATCAGATCAAACGAAAAAGATCACCGTTTTACGCAGACTTTGAGAATTTACACGTTAATATGAATAGTTATACATGTAAAGATAACGTTAAACGGAGATGGGAAGTATTACACTGGATATGACAATTATTAAACATATTAGTAAAAATATTTAAACGTTAAACCAGCAGAAAGCCCTTCAAAAAGGTCGAACATGATGTGATTTGTCGCTTCCTTTCCCACCATTTTCGTGGCCAAAAATGGGATTTCACAACATACGCCCATGAATCTGTAGGTGAAGTTTAGCTAAACACTAACCGGGGGTTGTCCGGGGCAAGAAAGTAGGAGTGGTTTTTGGGAAGTTTTGAAATTAATAATGTATTTCCTTTATTATATTATATTGATTTTTTTTTAATGAAAATTGAAAATTATCCTCGCCGATTGAGGTCTTGGTTTTTAGAATTTTTATTTTTTTAAGATGGATACTTATCGATTTAAAATATTATTTAATTCTGAGCGGAAATCGCCAAAAACCCTTTAAGCTTGTAAAATCGCTAAAAACACCTGCTATTGCATCCCCAAAATCTCTCTCTCCTTTAAACTCTATGTTTTTCAAACCGTATAGATATAAAGATGATTTTCTGTACTTTAATTTCATTTTTTTTTATTTCTATTGTTTAAAAACAATAAAATAAAAACTAATATATATTGTGTTTTTTTATTTTAATTTTGTTTCCATTGTTTTACATCTGTATATGATATATATTCATTGTTTTCATTATTTTTATTTTAGGAAATTTATATAATAATGTTGGTGTTTCGTTAGTTTTTTTTTCTTTTGTTATTATTATTCTATTAAGTAAATTTAAAAATTTTGTTTTTCAACAATTTGCATTATTAGGAGTTGCTGGCCTATAGAGTAAACACTGGGATCCATACTAACATCTATAAATTTAATGTAAGGAGAAAGATTTTAATAAAAAGAGAAATTAAAAAGTTCTTGGTGTTACCCAGGAAAGTTTTTTATAATAAAAGGGAAAAAAAAGAAGAAAAGTCCTCTTGTGTTATCACAGAAATCATGGAGAACTGTCAGATAAAGATCATATGGTGAAGATAGGGCTTGATCCATTCGGGTAAAAGGAAAGAGAAACGGTAAATTCCAACGAAGCGAAAGGGTGGGTCTCAAGAGCAGGGCCGGGCCGGTGTCAAGAAGCGCTTCTTCTTCTCTGGATTCGATCCTTAAATCCAGTCCTCATAGCTTCAATCAATCTCGACATTGAGGAAATCCAAAATAAATATGTTTCTCTGTTTTTTCTATATCTCGTACTTTGCACAAAACCTTCTTCAATGTCGGCGTCGTTTCTTCTTCTTTCCTTTTATGTTGCTCTTGCACTGGAGGTGTCTTTTCCCTCGTTCGAGAGTTGGGGAAGAATGGGAGGAGGTGGCTGGTTGCTTTGGGAGATTATGCTGTCATGCTCGTTGTTCTGTTTAAGGTTGGGCTATCATCGGAGTCAGTGTCCATTAATTGATGTGTCGTGAGGAGATTGTGCTCATATTCACGCCTCAAAGATCCTGTTAGTTTTCCTGATTGTGTTGTGTTTTGTTTTTCTTTCTCGTTTTTTGCTTCATTTGTTGGAATTCTTTGGGCTTTCTTGATATTTTTGTTGAATGAATTGTGTTGTTCATTGTTGTGAGTTAGTTTAGGTTTATAGGGTTCACATGCTACATGGATGATGTTATGTCAAATTGGAAGCTTGAAATATGGTTTGGTTGTTGAAATATTTATTCATGTACTGTTTGTTGGAGAATTTGAGATGTTTTTTAGGGTTTGCTTTGATTGGGGAATTTAGGAAAATCCAAGTGAATTTGATTTAATCATTTTCTTTTATTTGCCCATCCATTTTATTTTCTTCATATAACAATGACTAGAAAGTGGATTTTCTTGCTTTTTCTGATCTTTCATTCAGCTGAAACATTCCCTTGTGTTCTTTTTATTTTCAGTTGTGTTGGTCTCTTTAATTGTTTACTTGTTGAAGCTTGCGAGTTGAGTTCCTCACTTTGCTTGTGCTGTTATCACATGATTTACTGTTGCTTGCTTTCTTCAGTTTATTATTGGATACCATCAAACTTCATTTGGAAGTTCCATGCACATTTTTGGGTCCAAGTGACTTGAGTTCCTCATTTAGCTAAGGATGAGTAAAGTCAATGAGGGTTTATCAAAGGTTTAATTATTTCAACCGACCTTCAAATACATATTTATAATTAGTAGTTGTTAATTTCCTCTGTTTATTTTTGAGAGTGATTTCTTCTAACCAAATATTGATTTAGATTATTAATCTGCTTAGTTAGTCTTGAGTCATGAAAACAATATAAAAATATGGACAAATATAATAATACAATATATATACATACAATTAATATGAAAGTAACCTTATGATTAATGACATCTATATTAAAATGATTTTTAAACTTGTGTACTTGTTTATATAAATTTTTTTTGCATGTCCTAACTAAATCAAATTAAATTTTAAACCATATGACCCAATCATATTCGAATTCACGACAATATGTGATAAGATAAATAAATTTCATAATATTTGGTTACATTCAGATCACCCAAGAATATACATCAGGCGTGTCTAAATATTAAAATCCCAAGATCAACTAAGAGCACCGATCTCTCAGGCCGATCCAAAATTATTCAACCATGATTAGTCATAATATATCTCGCATTTACTTAAAAATATTCAAATATCCGACTAGCTGAATATATATTTCATGACATAAAATATCAAAACTAAGATTAGCCAAGAGCACAGATCTCGAGACAATTCAATGCTCAAATCTCAAGATCACCTAAGAAAGACTGATCTCTTTGGCGCGATCCAAAACGTTTTAAATCCCTGCATCACCAAGAGCACAAATCGGTATTTATCTAAAATATTCAAATATCCGGTCACAGCATAATATATTTCAAGGCTGACCAAAATATCCAAAATCCCAAGACACAAGAGACTCCATCTCGATACGATTCAAACGCGTTCAAATCTTAAGATCATTAAGAGCCCTGACCTTGGAGTACGACGAAAATATTGAAACCAGATCGTACCGGTAACGACATATTTCGGCGCCGATCTGAATACACAAATTCCACGATCAACGAGAAGACAGATCTCAAGGCCGATCTAAAAAATTTTAAATCTCAAAATATAAATCACGAGGCAAACATATATATAATAAATATAATTAAAAGAAAAAAAATTAAATATTATTTTTTTTAAAATGGCGAGATAAAAGATAAAATAAAACAAATCAAATAAATCAAATGAGATAAAAATATAATAATAAAATAAACCAAATCAGATAATATATATATAAATAAATTCGATAGTATATACATATATAAATCTAATAAAATAAAATAATAATAATGGTAAAATAAAAATAAAATAAAACAATCAAATCGGATAAATATATATGTATATATATAATAAAAATCAAATCAGATAAATAATGATAGTCAATGATAATAATGATGATAATGATAATAAAAATAACAGTAATAATATTAATCAAATCTAAACAAAGAATAATAATAATAATATCAAATAATAATAATAATAATGATAAATAAAATAAATAATAAATATAATAATAAAATAAAATAAATAATAATACAATATTATTCATATAGAATAAAATTTCGAAATCATATATATATATATATATATCTATTATGTTTGGTCGTGGTCACGGGATGAGGAAGATCGTTGCCGCCATCGTGATAACTGCCCACGATCATCCACTTATGAGGGCCACTATTAAAAAACCGCCATCACGATCATGGTGATTGCACCACTTATTTATTTAGGGTGAGATTAGCTTTAAAAAAGAGAAGACCTGGTTGAAGAAGAACGGAGGACAAAACCAACGAAGAAAAGATTCAGAAGAAGAAGGCGACAGAAGAAGAAGAAGAAGAGGAGGAGGACCTGGGAAGAAACGAAGGAAGAGGAAGAAGAAGATGAAGGTGATCTCTCCCATACCAATATATATATCCATATAGATATAAAAGAAAAAGGGTTGTGCCGTTGCCGCCGTCGTTGCCGGCCATTGACTCAAAGCCCCCCGGTCCCGTTCACTCACCAATTGCCACTATCGCAAAGAAACCATTGCTGTTGCCGCCGCTGTGTTGTTGCTGCTGTTGTTGTGCGTTGTCACCGCCGCCATTGCTGCTGGCCATCAATCAAAGCCCCGATCCCACTACCTTACCAGTTACCGCCACCATGAAGAAACCATGTTGCCGCCAAACGCTTCCGGCGGATGTGCCATTTGCTGCCCCTTTAAACCCGTAATTTCGAAGACGAATGAGTTCTCACCATGATCACGAGATTGGCGATTCCGGCGCAAAACCTCTGAGATTGAGTTCTCTTAAAGGAATACATAGATTTCAGAGATGGTGAGTGGTGTTCATGCACAGTCAAGACAAAGAGTCATCCCGCCTTCGAAACCATGCAAGAGTATGCAAATATATAATCCAATCAAAGACAACCTCGCCATCTTAAAGTATCATTAAATCAAAACCCCTTCTTTGTTTCACCATCTTGTTAGAAAGAGGACAAAGATGATATTATAGCTGTGTTGGTGACATTGATTGAAGTCACCAAGGTTGTAGAGTAGGGACGCCAACCTTGCCGATTCTGTACCAAGCTCACAATCCCTGCAGCAAAGCACTGAATGCTTCCATCAAAATAAAGCGAGGATCATCGGGTCATTGGTGGACTTCCCAGACGACAGAGAAGAGGTGATGATCAAAGCGCCAGCAACGGTGATAAAGCAATTGAAGTTCTTGTGGTGAAGTGGGAACGGAAGGACCGGCGAAAGACTAAAGAAGAAGAAAAAGAAGAAGCCAAGAATAAAAATATTAGAAGAAGCAGAAGGGATAAGTTGCATCTCTTTTCTTCAGTTCCGCTTTTTTTGATGCTTCCCACACCATGGCTGGAGTTTGATGGTTGCAACATCGTTCATTTCACGTTCGCGCCGGAGATGAAGACAATGATTGCCGTGATATTCACCTGGAAACCCTCAGCATCTAAATTTGCTTGTCTTCACATAGCGCTAAGAGAACGTGAAGGCCATGATCGCTGGTGTCATCGCCTGGCGATGCACGCAGGGAAAGCTACACCGGAGTATTCATATCAACAGTCGTCACGTATTCAACTTAATGGAAAGATCGTTACAATCAAGTTTTGCATCAAAAACCCGCAGAAGGCGATGGATTGGCTGAAGGTGATGATCGGGATGTTGAGAACCAGTCGTGACGCTTGAGTCAGACAAGCCTGATCTGATTACAGCTGCCGAAGATCATGTGGTGTACTAGACGGAAGGCCGAAGACCAAAAGCAAAGAAAGAAGATTGAAGAAGAACGAGTCACTATGAGCCTATCTCGAGTTACCGCTTGTTGTTCTTGGACAATAAACACTTCTGTTGAACGAATTTCATTGAGTAAACAACTTTGTACAACTAATTCTCATTGGTTCAACTATTATACACAATCACTTCACATTATCCAGATACATGAATGATGATTTGTGAAGTATCGTTAATATTATTATAAAACTATTGCACTTGGTGTTATGAGGAGTTCCTCTGCAATATCATGGTCTCTTCTTAGGTCATACAGTCAGTTACCAAGAAAAAATATTTCAATATTAAACATCATTCGGTGAGTAGTGATCTATCTATTATGCATGAAAGCACCTGAAAGAATATGTGAAAGCATACCACCATCCATTTCATTAAGTGGGCTCATTGATGGTTGCATGAATGGACATGGTGCCATTAATCATAATGTCCATCTTGACTCTTGACTGCCACTTGAATTTGCGACATTTTGTTTTAGGAGGGAGCCCAATTAATCGCCATTCTTCTTCCCATGTCTCTGTTCAGCCTTACGATCTCGTTTGTTACCCATGAGTTACGGGTTCTCATTATGGTGATTTTATGAGAGCAGCCTCTTTCTCCTTCCTTGTGAGCATTTTGTTGAGACATCTTCTGCAACTTTAGAAGTTTTTTGTTTCTCCTGAATAGTTAGAGTTTGGGCTTCGAACGAAGTCTTCACTGGTTAGTGTAGAGGTAGGGACGTTTGTTTGTTAGTGATCTTGTAAGGTTTAGTGTTGACCTTAGTTGCTTGTTCATTCTCCCTTGGCCAAGAACTTTGTGATCTTTGTGTGTTGTAAGTACACAATTTCTCATGTTTTGATGATGATCCTGGATCCTTATGGATGTTTATGTATTCAATTGGTTACTTCAGGAAAAAATAATACATGAAGCTAACCAATTGAATACATAAACATCCATAAGATCAGGATCATCATCAAAACATGAGAAGGTAATATGCTACAACACACAAAGATCAAAGTTCTTAAGCCAAGGAGAATGAACAAGCAACTAAGGTCAACACACTAAGCCTTTCACAAGATCCCACTAAAACACAAGAACAAGCATCCTACCTCTACACTAGCTGCAGTGAAGGGAACTTCCTTCAAGCCCAAGCTCTAGCCTTCTTCCAAGGAGAAACAAAAACTTCCAAGGTTGCAGAAGGTGTCTCCAGCAAGATGCTCCCAAGGAAGAGGAGAAGAGGTTGCTCTCCTTAAGAGCTCCACCACTAAGCTTGACAAGACCCAGTAGCTCATGGGTAACCAAACAGGGTCACGGGAAAGCAAAGACAGTAGACATAGGGAAGAGAAGAATGGCAGTAGGTGGGCTCCACCTCCTAAAACAAAAAATATCATAAATTCCAAGTCAACTTGGTCAAAGAGTCAAGATGGACATTATAGTTAATGGCCCAACCATGTCCATTTTCATGCAACCATCAATGGAGGCCCCACTTAATGAAATGGATAATTAAGCCTTCTTTCACATATTCTTTTCAAATTTTCATGCATATGGGTAAGGTCCACTTCTCCTTGAATGATGTTTAATATTGAAATATTTTTTTCTTGGATAGCTTTATTTGTATGAGCCTAAGAAGAGACCATGATATTCTTTGCCTTGAAAGGTCTCCTCATAACACCAAGTGCAATAGTTTTGCTAATAATATTAACTTGATACTTCACAAATCATCATTCATGTATCCTGGATAATGTAGAGTGATTGTGTACAATAGTTGAGACCAATGAATTAGTTTGTGCAAAGTTGTTTTACTCAATGAAATTCATTCAACATAAGTGTTTTATTGTCAAGAACAACAAACGGTAACAAGGGATAGGCTCATAGTAGTCATTTCTTCTTCAATCTTCTTTCTTTGCTTTTGGTCTTTGGCCTTTGCAAATCTAGTACACCACATGATCTTCGGCAACATAATCATATCAAACTTGTCACAACTCAAAAGCATCACAAGCTGGTTCTCAACATCCCGATCATCACCTTCATGCCAATACCTCCATCACTTCTTCTGCAGGTGAGATTAGGAAACTTGTGATTGCTTAACGATCTTTCCATTAGGATTGAATGCAATGTTTGTGACTATTTGATATATGGGCTCTACTCCAGTGTAATACACGACTTTCCCGCGTCATCATAGGCAGTGACACGAGCGTCATGGCCTTTGCGTTCTCTAGCGCTGTGCTGAAGACAAGCAAGAATTTAGATGCTAAAGGTTTTCCGAGAGTGAATATATCTGAAGCAAAAGTGGGTTGTAATCATTGTCTTCATCTCCAGCCATGAACGTGAAATGAATAGTGTTGCAACCATCAAACTCCAGCCATGAATTTGTGGAAGCATCGAAAATGGAACTGAAGAAAAGAGATGCAACTTATCCTTCTCTTCTTCTAATATTTTTTATTCTTGGCTTCTTCTTCTTCTTCTACTTTAGTCTTCTCGCCGGTCCCTTCTGTTCCACTTCACACACAAGAACTTGGTCAACATGACCGTTGCTTCTTTGATCATCACCTCTTCTCTGTCGTCTAGGAAGTCCACCAATGGCCCGATGATCCTTAAACATTTTTGATAGGCATTCGAGTGCTTTGCTGCAGGGATTGTGAGCTTGAGTACAGATCAGCGAAGGTTGGCGTCCTGCTCTACAACCTTGGTGACTTCAATCAATGTCACAACACAGCCGTAATATACATCTTTTGTCCCTCTTTCTAGCAAGATGGTGAAAAAAAGAAGGGTTTTTGATTTAATGATGCTTTTAAGATGGCGAGTTTGTCTTTAATTGGATTGTATATTTGCTATACTCTTGCATGGTTTCGAAGGCGGGATGACTTTCTTTGTCTTGGCTATGCATGAACACCACTTTCTCCATCTCTGAGAAATCTATGTATTCCTTTAAGAGAGCCTCGATCTCAGAGGTTTTGCGCCAGGTCATGGTGCTCTTGATCATGGTGAGGGCATCATTCGTCTTGAAATTACAGGTTTAAAGGAATTTCAGCAAAATGGCACATCCACCCTTAAGAGCTTTTGTTTGGCGGCAGCACTGGTTTCTTCATGGTAGCGGTAACTAGTAGGTGAGAGTGGGATCGGGGCTTTGAGTTGATGGCCAGCAATGGCGGCAGTGACGGCACAACAACAACAGCAGTAGCAACAACACAGCAGCGGCAACAACAATGGTTTCTTTGCGATAGTGGCAATTGGTAGGTGAGAACGGGACCGGGGGCTTTTGAGTCAATGGCCAGCAACGACGGCAGCAACGGCACAACCCTTTTTCTTTTTATATCTATATATGGATATATATATATTGGTATAGGAGGAGAGATCACCTTCGTCTTCTTTCTTTCCTCTTCCTTCGCGTTTCTTCCCGTTCTTTGTCCTCCTCTTCTTCTTCTTCTTCTTCTTCTTCTGTCGCCTTCTTCTTCGAATCTTTTCTTCGTTGGTTTTTTTTTGTCCTCCGTTCTTCTTCAGCCGGGTCTTCTCTTTTTAAAGCTAATCTCACCCTCGTCATCGTGGGTAATCACCATGATCGTGATGGCGGTTTTTAATAGTGGCCCTCGCCGTGGATGATCGTGGGCAGTTATCACGATGGCGGCAACGATCTTCCTCATTCCGTGACCACGACCAAACATATTAGATATATATATATGATTTTGAAATTTTATTCTATATGAATATGTGTATTATTATTTATTTTATTTTATTATTATATTTATTATTTATTTTATTTTATCATTATTGTTATTATTGTTTGATATTATTATTATTATTCTTTGTTAGATTTGATTAATATTATTATTTTTATTATCATTATCATCATTATTATTATCATTATTATCATTATTTATCTGATTTGATTTTTTTATTATATATATATACATATATTTATCCGATTTGATTGTTTTTATTTTATTTTTATTATTTTACCATTATTATTATTTTATTATTTTATTAGATTTATATATATACTATCGGAGTCTATTTATATATATATTATCTGATTTGGTTTATTTTATTATTATATATCTCATTTGATTTATTTGATTTGTTTTATTTTTATCTTTTATCTCGCCATTTTAAAAAATAATATTTAAATTATTTTCTTTTAATTTATTATATTTATTATATATATATTTGCCTCTGATTTGTATTTTGAGATTTAAAATTTTTAGATCGCTTGAGATCCGTGCTTTCGATTGATCGTGGAATTTGTGTATTTAGATCACCTCGAAATATGTGTTCTCTACCGATCCCGAGATTTCAATATTTTTAGATCGCCTCAAGATTGGGGCTCTTAACCCGATCTTAAGATTTGAACATTTAGATCGCTTCGAGATCGGTGCTCTTTGGCTAATCTTAGGATTTTTGGATATTTTGAATCGCCTTTGAAATATGTGTTCTTGTCTTATTCGGATATTTGAATATTTTTAGATCATCTCGAGATTTGTGCTCTTGACTGATCTAGGGATTTGAACATTTTTGGATCGCCTCGAGATCAGTGCTCTTAGCTGATCTTGAGATTTGAACATTTAGATTGTCTCGAGATCTGTGCTCTTGGCTAATCTTAGGATTTTTGATATTTTGTATCGCCTTGAAATATATATTCTTGGCTAATTCGGATATTTGAATATTTTTAAATCATCTCGAGATATGTGCTCTTGACTAATCTATGGATTTGAATAATTTTGGATCGCCTAGAGATCGGTGCTCTTAGTTGATCTTGGGATTTTAATATTTAGACCGCCTCAGATATGTATTCTTGGGTGATCTTGAATATAACCAAATATTATGAAATTTATTTATCTTATCCACATATTGTCGTAATTCGAATATGATTGGGTCATATGTGGTTTTAAAATTTTAATTTGATTTGAATTAGGACATGCATTTATATAAACAAGTACTAAGTTTAAAAATCATTTAATATAGATGTCATTAATCATAAGGTTACTTTTCATGTTAATTGTATGTATATATATTGTATTATTATATTTGTCCATATTTTTTTATATTGTTTTCTCATGACTCAAGACTAACTAAGAAGATTAATAATCTAAATCAATATTTGTTAGAAGAAATCACTCTCAAAAATAAAACAAGAGGAAATTAACAACTACTAATTATAAATATGTATTGAAGGTCGGTTGAAATAATTAAACCTTTGATAAACCCTCATTGACTTTACTCATCCTTAGCTAAATGAGGAACTCAAGTCACAAGCTTGGACCCAAAAATGTGCATGGGAACTCCAAAATGAAGTTTGATGGTATCCAATATCTAAACTCAAGAAAGCTTAAGCTACACAAATGGAAATCATGTGATAAACAACGCATGAGCAAAGTGAGGAACTCAACTCACAAGCTTCAACAAGTAAACAATTAAAGAGACCAACACAATCTGGAAAAATAAAATAGAACATCAAGGGCATGTTTCAAATTTGAATGAAAGATCGTAAAAGTACCTAAAAAGCCACTTTCTTGTGCATTGTTATATGAAGAAAATAAAATGGATGGGCAAATGAAAGAAAATGATTGACAAGGCTTCCTTTGGATTTTTCCTAAATTTCCTTAATCAAAGCAAACTCTAAAGAAGACCTAGCTCCAAATTCTCCAACAAAATAGTACATGAATAAATATTTCAAGCAATCAAACCATATTTCAAGCTTCCAATTTGACATAGAAAACATCATCCATGCTTAGCATGTGATCCTCGACTAAACCCTAAACTAACTCACAACAATGAGGCAACCGCAATTCATTCAACAAAAATATCAAGAAAAGCGAAAAGAATTCCAACAAATGAAGCATAGAAAAAGCAGAAGAAAAAGCAAGCTTACAATACAATCGAGTAGAAGCTACCCGGATCTTTGAGGGCGTGAATATGAGCACGATCTCCTCACACGACGATCTTATTAATGGACTCGCATCCGATGATAGCCCAACCTTCCACAAGAACAACGAGCCTGCATACGCAATCTCCCAAGCAGACAGTTACCTCCTCCATTGTTCCCTAGCTCTCGGCTCCCGACGAGGGCGAGACTCGAGTGCAAGGCAACATTAGAGGAAGAAGAAGAGCTGAGCCGTCGACATTGAAGAAGGGTTTTTGTGCTTGGGCTGAGAGAGAAAAAGAACAAGTGAGAAACATATTTATTTTTGATTTCCTCAATGTCGTGTGATTGATTGAAGCTTACGCAGACTGGGATTTAAGGATCAATCGGAGAAGAAGAAGCGTCTGTGGCACCACTGCCCTGCTCTTGAGACCCACCCCTTCTCGCTCGTATGCTACTGCTTTCTTTCCTTTACCCGAATGGATCAAGCCTATCTTCACCATATGATCTTTATCCTGACAGCTTCTCCATGATTGCGTGGATAACACAAGAGGACTTTTTTCTTCTCCTTTTTATTATAAAAACTTTTTCCTGGGTAACACAAGAATCTGACTTCTTTTTATTATCTTTTCTCCTTACATTAAATTTATAGATATTATATGGATCCCAAAGTTTACTCTATAGGCCTTATCTAATAATGCAAATTGTTGAAACAAAAATTTTAAAATTTACTTTAATAGAATAATAATAACAGACTAACCCACGTCTCAACATTATTATATATACCACAAAATATAATAATGAAAACAATGAATATACATGCATATACAGATGTAAAACAATGGAAACTTCAAAATTAAAATAAAACATACACATATTAGTTTTTATTTTATTGTTTTTAAAACAATAAATAAAAATGAAATTAAAGTACAGAAAATCATCTTTATATCTATATACTCATTTGAAAACATAGAGTTTAAAAGGAGAGAGATTTTGCGATCGGGTACAAACTAACGGGTGTAGCAATTTTACAAACTTAAAAGCGTGGTAATTTCCATCAAATTAAATAATGTCCCCCAAAATCCCAATAAAGTATCCATCTTATATTTAAAAACAAGACCTCAAAATCGAAAACGAGGATAATTTTCAATTTTCATTAAAAAAAAATCATAATATAATATAATAAAGGAAAATTACTGCTCACCCCTCGTAATTTTCAAAACTTCCCAAAAACCCCTCCTACTTTTTAGCACACCCCTGACAAATCTCTTCCATAGTGTTTAACTTCCCTTTTACCCCCTACCGCTCACTTCAAATGGGTCCATGTTGGAAATCCCATTTTTTTGGCCCTCGAAAATGGTGGGAAAGGAAAAGCGCCAAATCACATCATGCTCAACCTTTTCAGGGCTTTCGCTTGGTTTAACGCTTAAATATTTTACTAATATGTTTAATAATTATCATATCCGGTAATACTTCCCATCTCCGCTTAACGTCTATCTTTACATGTATAACTATTCATATTAACGCAAATTCTCAAAGTCTCGCAGAAACGCGATCTTTTTTTCGCTTCGATCCGAATCACTGGCAGCGGCACGTGGCAGTGGCAAGATATGGTATCCCGCGATAAGAATTAACGACTGCATTAAAATTTACGCACTGGGAATATAATTTTCCCGAACACCCGCTCGCTCTCATCACCAACGTCGGCCACCGCAGCGCTTAACTTTTTTTCTGGATACTGAAGAGTCACCGCTCGTGGAATTCACACCATAAATAACCGTAGAAGAACCCTCCCCACGGACAACCACCCTCGCCGCCCTCATCATCCTCCTCCTCCTCCTCCTCGCCCTCCTCTTCCCACGGACAACCACTTATCTCGAAAGCGATGTTTCGCGAACCTTCTTCCTTATCTTGAGAATGATTTAGCCGCAATCACGCAACAGTTAAACTATCTTTTTCGCTTTCAGTCGAAATGCTCTCATAATCGCCTCGAATGCAGAGGATTCTTCACGCTGGACGACGGGCAAGCAATTGCTTGAGCATTTCGACTTGGGTAAGAAAAAGAAATTTTTCACTGATTTCGCGATCATGGAGGATTCTCTAGAGGAGGGAGATCGTGAAACATCCTTTAAGACGGGGTTGATATTTATCACTCGAGACTTTCTCGCTACCATTTAAGAACATTACGCCACAGTACAACTATTACGCTCGTGTTTAACTATCGTGATCTTCGCTTAAGTCCCACCACGACACATCGACTAATAGTCGCTTTTCATGAACGTGTGTTGTTTAACCTTTTTTTAATGTCAGACGTCAGGCAGTTCAAGTCGATGCGCATGTTATGCAAACCGCCGAGAGTATTCGAACGTGCATGACACTTGTTTCAGCTATACGAGGGTCGAGTCGTGAGTGTCCAAAGTCCGAGCGGACGCTAAATGTTGTAAATGTTGTAAATCTTTTATAAATAAAACGAAACAAGCTTTATTCGACCGCGAACTTCGAAATTTAAACATAGACCTAGTAAAAACAAACAACGTGGGAAACAAAAAGAACGCCATTGTAAACAATAGAAAATACGTAAATATGTTTAAACAAATGACAACGGTGTTTAAGAAAAAAAGTTACCTTTTAAACAACGACAACGTGTAAACAATAGAAAAAAAGTTAAACACTACTCAAGTTACTCTTTAAACAACGACAACGGTAGTTTAAGAAAAATACGTAAAGATGTTTAAACAAATGACCTCGTGAGGTACCCATCTTCAACGCTGATGTCACTGAAAAGCATTCAATTTAAACAATAACATATTATTTAAAATGATATAGACTTTTAGTTAAACAATTAACCGCTTTTTTTAAACACTATATGTATCCTGCTTAAACATAAAAAAAGCTCGACGCTTACACGTAGACTCATGTTGAGTCGAGAACTTTCATTCGAACGACGACAATATGTCTTCCTCGCGACAAATGATATATATTTCCCTTTTCGCCCTTTGGGATGGAGGGAAAAATACCGCCCAATCACATCACGCCTAGTCTAACCTCTATGCATACAACCTGCACTTTTTTTGTTTCGCCTTTTCCGATCGCTGCTTGTTCTTTACATCTTCTACTTCTTCTTCTTCGCCTTCTTTTTGTTCTTCATTTCATTTCGGTTTCAGTACGATTTGGTTTTCGAATCGATATATTATGGAGAGTTTTTTTGTGGTATCGCTAGATTCAACGGGAGGGAAGAGTGCTAATGTTCACTGCCCGCACTTCGGGAGTTGGTGTTAGCTGAGATATGCGAGCGATGCGGGTCTCAAGTTTCTCTCGTCGTGGTTAAGTTCATCACACCGATGGATATAAAAACGGTTCGCCCAATCGAAAAACGATGTCGACTTTCCACGGATGTGTCACGCCCATTCCATCTTCAAATGTGTCAGTAGTTGATCTTGTCGCCGAGATGTAAAATGTGCCATCGCCGAATCCTAATGAAAAACGAGGTTTACTCGTCAGAAGTTCCTTTTCTTTTTAATTATTCCACTTGTCTCGGGGTCATTATTGTTTAAATATGTCCGCCACTCGGGTTAACATATTATACTAGTCCTTTACGTTATTAGTTAATTGCTTAAGTATTTAATTTAACGCTTAACTATTGTCATTATCGCTAAACATTATACCTCCGCTTAACATATTGATCTTTTCATTCGATCGAAGTGTCAGGGTAGAATTCGGATTCCGCGAGTGCTCCCATTCATCCCCATGGGCGACTCTCGGGCGCGTGGGATGTCTTCCTTCCTCGCCGATCATTCTCAAGTGTTGTCGCTGGATATCGACAACGCTTTTGACGGTGTCGAACATTTCATGGGATGTACTTCAAATCATGCAATCAAAAAGGAATTTTGACTTCAAATTCATAAAGAACGAAAAACATCGGGGCGATCGTGGAATGCGCCGATGGTTGTCGCTGGCGCCTTCACGCATCAAAAAGAGTATAACAAAAAAATACTTTCGTAATCAAGACAATCAACCCGCCACACACTTGCGGTGGTGGCATAGGTTCAAGGCCACATCCGAAAAGCGCCCAAAAAAATGGGTTAGCGCACGAGTGATTCGAAGCTCAAGGACCGCCCCTCGTACAAGGCCATCGACATTCGTAAGGACATGTTATGGGAACATGGTGTCCACATACCATACAAGCAGTGCTTGGTTGGGAAAAGAGCATGCCCGTGGTCCTCGACGGCAGCGACATCTCCAAAGCCATGACCGCTTGCTTTGGTACGTGGATAAGGTGGTCGAGACAACCCTAGCAGCTAGCGATCGCGGAGAGAGACGGTGATCGCTTTTAAACGCGCATTCTTTTCTTTCAACAGGGTATCGTGGGATTCAAGAGGGCTTGCAGTGCCGTCATTGCTTTCTCGATGGTACCCACCTCCTTGGAAAAAATATCGGGGTACACCATCAGCGCCACATGGAAAGATGGTAACAATGGTTTTTTTCCACGCCGCCTTCGGTATAGTCGACAACCCAGACCGATGCCAATCTGACTTGGTTCATATCTAAGTTAGGCGATGCCTTATACGAGGGGTGGAGATTATCATGAGATAATTACCTTCGTGGTCGGACTGTGTCCAAGGGCCTCGTGAGCGCAATTGCGAGAGTCTTCCCTTCTTCGCCACACGCGCATCGCCTTCGACATTTGGAGGCCAATTTTACGAAAAGCCAATGTCGACTTGGGAAGGCATCGAGGGAGGAGTGCCGGGTCTATATGCTTCCGCGATTGCGCGGGCATCCACGGCTAAAGATTTCGATGATACCGTGAATGAACCGCAGCCATATCACCCAAGCTCATCACCGGTTGATTAATAAATCGGATATGGCACATCTGGGTCGAATTATCTCGCTCGGAGGTGATCGCTGGGGTGAGATGTATTCGAACGTCGCGGAGTCGCTCAATGCTTGATCAAGGAAGCTCGCCATTTACCGCGACTTTAAAAATGGTCGACTCCATAAGGTCTCGCGAATGTTGGTTTACACTTAACATTTAGTATTACCCTTTAAACATTCTCAATCTTTGTTTAATTACACTTTGTCTCGACTTTTTAAATATTAATCATTTCGCTTAAATAATTACAATAATGTTTAAACATGTTGACGTAATTATTTAACCATCATCGCCTTTTGTTTAACCTTATTTGCCGTGTTCAAGTTGATGCGCATGTTATGTAACCCAGCGTGAGCAAGCGACCAAACGGGAGAGCTACTTACGCCCGCATATACATTCGGGTTAGAGATCATTGTTGAGGACAAACCGAAATCTTCGTGGTTGGTCGTCTGTGTCGATGATCGCTACGGGCTGATCGACCAACGCAAAGAATCTCGCGGGATCTCGCCATCGAACTTGTTCATGTCGAAGGTGGCAAGTTTATGGTATCCCTTGCAAACATGCTTGCAGCAAAGAATAATGCGCATGCACACCAACGTACATCGATTTATTAGCGGGTACTTCACCGCCGACAATTACAAACCCAGCGCATAAGGAAGCTATATTCTCCCATACCCGACGACGACAGTGCCTTCGGACGGAAATCGTGAGCTTTCGCTTATGCATCACCGCGATTAGAAGGCACCGGGCGGCCTAGACGAAAGAGGATCGAGTCGCAAGCGCTTGATGTCCGCGAAGTTACATTGCAGCCACCGCCAAGGATCCGTCACAATCGACTTTATCTTGCAATGAAACTCGTCACGACTCAGGCATTGTTAATAAACCGACGTGACGATGTGGAAACATTGTGTATTGATGGGAACCTTTCCACATTTAAACTCTTACTTTTTACAACGAATTGAATGTATTTACACGTAGACATTGTTATTTTAAACGGATACAATCGTAATTTGAAATATTTCAACCGATGTTTAAACAATGAGTGCATTTATTTAAACGTAGACAAGTAGTTATTTTTAAACGGGTACACCGTATTTTGAAATATTTAAAACCGATGTTTAAAACGATATATAGTATATTTAAACAATGAAAGTGAAATGTACACAATTACAACGTAAATTAAACAATGAAATAAAAACCGAATGGAATTTAACCCGCTTTACAATTCAAAAACAAACAAAAATTTACATTAAGATATACAAGTCATGTTCTTCGAACACGAAAAACAATGAATTGAATTTGTCCAGATTTACATTTGAAAACAAAATCGACAAACTGATCATACAGACATGTTATTCAAAAACAAAAATTTAACCCGCTAGTGACGACCCCTTTGTCATGGACGCCACCGCCTCCCTCCTTAAGTATGCGGGTAACATACCGTAATCCGAGGTAAGGAACGCTCCCGTCTCATGGGTAGTCGTAACTTCTCACCCCACAAAGAATTGCTCGATAAACCGCATGACGACGACTGCGCAATCGACGCCTCCTTGTTTTTGGCGTGGGTTTCTGTCGTCGCACGAGCGGGTACTTTTGTTGTCGCCGACTCGCTTAACTCCATATCGACACAAAGGTCGAATAGATTCCACCGCCGAGATATGCAAGTCGAGATTAGAATACCGATTTAAATACCAAAATGTATATTAATCGGACATAATTAAAGAACTTACCATGTCCAACGCGTCCCTTATCGCACTTTCCCGATATGAAGAATAACGCCTCAGTATTCTTGTTTATCATCGTCCGTGACGTACGTACATGGAAGTGGCCATTCATGATTATCTGGAGGACGACACTTTGAACTTCATGCAGTCTGCGACAAAGCATCCCCGATCATAGCCATAATTGTGTCATGTGCTCAGTCTCGCTTTGACATAAACAACAAGTAAGCGGTCTCGGGTGATGG
This sequence comes from Dioscorea cayenensis subsp. rotundata, assembly GCF_009730915.1. NCBI lineage: Eukaryota > Viridiplantae > Streptophyta > Magnoliopsida > Dioscoreales > Dioscoreaceae > Dioscorea > Dioscorea cayenensis. The sequence continues at coordinate 6,372,448 of NC_052487.1, forward strand.
AGGCGCCTCTGTAAGGATATGGCTCGCTCACCGACTTTTTGTATGATGCATACGAAAAGCGCCCATCACATCATCACGACCATCTCCTTCCCTCAAGGCTAGGTATAACTGTCACAGTAGGTCGACAATGCCATTCTTCCACACGATGACATGTCGAGGTTAAACGATAATGTATATAATAAGACCATATCAGTAAAGTATTTAAATGATATTATCAATTGTTACATGATATTATATATAATTAAACGATAAGTAGAAAACTTAAATGATAACATAAAGGTATTAAACACTATTAGGAAATAGTTAAACACTATAAGAAACCCTTTAAACAATAACATAAAAACGTTACACTTACTCCGTCCCATGAGCAAACTGAGGAAGATCCTCATCAACTCCTCGTCAGATTTTGTTAAGACGACTCGTGCCAACCCATTTCTTCTTCTTCGAATAAAAGCTTTCCGAGCCGCCCTCGTCCAATTTTTTTGATCGGCCTTGATCATCTCTCTCGCTGCTCGGCTCGGGGTCTTCATCAAGATCTTCCTTCGACGCGGGACGATGGCGACAAAGATCAACCGCAGACACATCCTTACATGGTTGTTCTTGTCGTGGGATTGTGTCCCGCTCTGGTCATGGTATCGCGCGGCCACGGCCACGGCCACGCAACGGATTCGACGATCTTCTCAACCGTGGCCATGACAACAAAGATCATCTGGGAGACACACCCTTAACTTGTTCTCGATCTTCGTGGATTGTGTCCATCTTTGATGCCGCATCTCTGCAACCCTGTTCCACTCGGTCGACGATTTCATCGAGAAGAGAGTCAACGACCTTTCTCAACCGCGGGCAACGGCCACATCATCTACGATGTCCTCCACTCGCCATGTCCATGTCATCAACGGCGATGCACTCAAGAACAAAGATCACCGCGATGGTGTTGCTATTGCTTTCATCGTCACCGGCGTGGAGACAGAGGCGTAGATTGTTCTCCTCTTTTCGCAAGTCTCTTCGAATGTGGCCGCTTTTGAAACGACCTTCCCGATGATGTCGTCGCTCGTCAAATTCGACGCCCTGCTCGTCCCGGTGCTTCAGCTTTTTCGAGGGACTGGCGCAACGGCCGTGAACGCCCTTCCAGCCTCCACACGAGCTGACATGCCGAGGAAACTCCCGGTCATCAATATCTCGCACGCCTCGCATAAGAGTTAGTGGTGACATCTTCGCCCTAATGTCACCGTGGGGCCGCCACGGCTCGGAGGGGCTGCCACGGTCGGGGACCGCCGCTGTCGTGGTAGGGGGTTGCTGCAACCGCCGGGTAGGGGAGGGCTCCCATGCCGAGGAACGCGTGCGCTGCGTGGGCCGGAAGTAGGAGAACGGCGCCCAGCCAAGCACGATGTAGGCTCTGCCTCCTCATCCCGCCTTCGAGCAAGTGGTTCCTGAGCAATGGCATCCATCCGCTTTGCCATGCTCCCAACAAATATTTCTTTCTTCAAAGATTCACCGGAACCACCGTGAAACTAACATATGTAAACCAAACAATTTCAAATGAGATCATTCATTTTAAAACTATAAAAACTATATTTAAACAGTAGTGTTTATATATTTAAACGTTATAGAATATAATTAAACGGAGAACAAAAATATTTAAACCGGTATGAATAATAGTTAAACGGTAAATACTAAAGTTAAACGCTAAATAAAAATGTTTAAACATTAAAGACTTATGTTAAACATCGTCTCACGATTTATTACCCTTTTCCATCGAGCTGACGACAAGCTCGCTTTCTACCGCCGCTTGCCTTGCAGTACTTTCACCGTAGCACAAACGATCCTTGGGATCTCGCCGAAACGGACTTTCTTCCCCTGCTCCGGCCACCAGAAACCGTGACACGCTAAGCCGACCAGCAACCCTTAAATGCATTCTCGTGTTGGTCTTCTTCCCAGCAGATCTATCTCAGCACTCGGCGGCCGCCAGGAATATCCTCCATAAGCCACTAGTGCGTCGCTCGCGCCTACGCGTGACGCTTCCATGGTCGGGTAGATCATCGACGTAATCAACGATCCAGCTCGAACCGAGCATGATGTATTTGGGAAGAGGATCGTCCCCACGAGGTACACCATCGAGTTTGACAAAAATTATCTTCTTCTCCCTCTCGTCGAACAAGTCGCACTGTAGTGCTCTCGACTGGAGTCTCTGCGCTCTCGTAGGTCTGGATAGATACCGCCTTCTCAACGCCGACCGGGTTTTCTTCTTCGAAAGACCACCGCGCCGCCATCGCAACGCGTACTCAAGAACGAGGGCCACATCTTGAGGTCTCGAAAACTCAAAGCAGCTTTCCCGATCCCGAATTTATTGGTGCGACCATCGTATCTTTGCAAAAGAGAATCAAGAAGGGCCCTCTCTTGGTATAATGGCTTCCAACAAATAACGCCGAAAACGGTGTCCTTCGAATAATCTCCTCAAAGTCGAGGGGTCATGTTA